>NC_056666.1:109956005-110279219 GCF_018350195.1 Panthera tigris | reverse complement strand
GCCAAGCGTCTGGCTTATTATAAGCACTCAATCCACTATTATTATTTTAATTTAAATAATAATTTTGGGATATGTTCTTAGAGATGTTATAGGGTTTTTCTTGCTTCCCCTCCCCCCCCCCATGGAATTGCCATAACCAAAGAATTTTTTTAAATATTTTTTTAAGTGTTTATTTATTTTGAGGGAGAGAGAGAGTGCAGGGCAGGGGCAGAGAGAGGGAGAGAGAGAATCTCAAGTAGGCTCTGCACTGTCAGCCCAGAGCCTGATGTGGGGCTTGAGCTCATGAACCATAAGATCATGACCTGAACTGAAATCAAGAGTTGGGCGCTCAACCGACTGAGCCACCCAACTGCCCCACCAATGAATGTTTTTGATACAATATTAAGAACTAGTCCAGGGAAGAAAAGAGCCTATATTTGAAGCCCTGGGAAGAAAAGACATGGTTGGGGGTCAGGTCTGGCCTCTAGAGTGAGCTACTCTTGTTCCATTCTTCCCAAAACTCTAGAGTTCTCCCTTTCTTTCCATCTGAGGACACTGGAAGGTTTCAGTTTTCTTTCTTATGGAGAGTAGTTTGAAAAAGACAGATATTTCCTGATTTGTGTAATTCAAGCTTAGTTCAGTTGAAAAAAAATTAGAAGGAAAGTCAGAAATAATAATAATTAAAAAAAAAGACATTGAGTAAGTTAAGGTGTGGAATCAAGGTTTTTCAAGCTACATGAAGCATGGGATTTTTGTTTTTCTAAACTCTTCAGAGTTTAGAGTGAAGGAGGGGCAGAACTTGTGGCACTGACTAATAAGAAAATATACGTAATCCCTGGATGTTGAAAACTTGCAGGATTTTTAAGCATGTTAATTGCTTTGACACTTAAAGTAAACCATGAAACAGTATTGGTCGAAAAGAATGGAAACTAACTTAAGTGTTGAAATTGGGTAACTTATTTATTCATTTTTTGGTGAGGGAGTAGAAACTGAAACTATGATGGCAAGTAAAATACACATAGTTCCTACTATGACTGAGCCTCAAGACTAATGGAAAAATAAATAGTCTTTAAGGAAAACCCTAAATATGTAATTGTAAATTATAGGGCATTTGAGAGCTATTGTCAGGGATGGGGGGTTGGTAACACTGAAGGAAAGACAATTTCAGAACACGATAGGAAGGAAATATTTGGTGGGTTTGGCCACTACAGAGTCCTGTCAGGGTGATGTTTGTTATTAGGAGACGGTAGAAGAGTCGGTGGCCGCAGAAGCCAATGAGGACCAAAAATAAGCACTGCCTTGAGAAGCATATGAAAGGACATTCTATGTTATTCTCAGGGCTACTAGGAGCCATTGAATCACCTTAGCCAAGGAACAATTCCGTTCAGGTTTAGTAAAAGATTACATTGGCAACTATGAGAAGAAGTGTTTAGAAGAAGGCAAGAGGAGCCTATTGAGAACAGGTAGGGAGCCAATGTAGTGGTATTGCAAACTAGGGTGCTAGCAGTGGACATAGAGAAAAGGGGTTGCATTCGATATTCACTTTTGGGGAAATCAGCTGGATTCCCTTGACTGATTGGAGTGGGGAAATGAGGGAGAGGGAGATGTCATAGATGGCTTTTGGATTTCAGAGGGCAGCTGTGAGGAAGAAGAGGCTTGAGAAAAGTATCAAGAGTCAGGGAAGAAACATAGCATGGCATAGTTAAGAGCAGTTAATAGATACAGATGGTATCTGATTTAGGACAATTTGGCTTATGACTTTTTGACTTTATCATGGTGTGAAAACAATATACATTCAGTAGAAACTCTACCTTGAGTTTTGAATTTCAATCTTTTCTCAGGGCAGCGATATGTGCAGGATACTCTCTGGTGATGCTAGGCAGCAACAAGGAGCCACAGCTTCCAGTTGGCCACGTGACCTCGAGGGTGAACAACAGATATGCTTGCAACCATTCTGCGCACCCATTCTCATTTTCAGTACAGTATTCAATAAATTACATAAGATAGTCAACACTTTATAATAAATTAGGCTTTTTATTAGACGACTGTGCCCAACTGTAGACTCATGTAAGTGTTCTGAACATGTTTAAGGTAGGTGAGGCTAAGCTATGACGTTTGGTAGGTTAAGTGTATTGAATGCATTTTTGACTTTTGATATTTTCAACTTACGATGGGTTTGTTGGGATGTCACCCATTGTGAATCAAGGAACATCTGTAATTAGTTTTTTCCTGTTAACCAATCCTTCCAGTTCTGGATTATGTCTTGACTTCATTAAAACTTCTCTGACCACCTGAGGCACAAATCAGTTGGCCATCACCTCACATCTTCTGGAGTACTTGCGACTCACCTGAAGTAACATGCTGCCCCTTGCACATGCTGTCCCTTATTCTGCTGACCTTGGTACGTGACGCTCTTCTTTTTACACCTAGATTGTAAACTCAGTGGCAGGGGACCTGTTCTTATACTCCTTTGAATACTCAAAATCATTTATTAGCATTTGTACATAGTGGGGTCTCAATAAAGATTTTTTGACTATTTAGTAATTGGAAATATTATCACTTTGAGAGAAATTTTGAAAAGGACGTGTTATTGTTAGTGATTCTTCTCTCATATTCTGTTCAGAGGAAAAAAATAGATCACGTGTCTAATCTTATTTCTGAAATATCTTTGTGAGGATGCAATATAAAGAACTATAGAATTGGGGGCCTGGGTGGCTCAATCGGTTGAGTGTCCAACTCTTTTTTTTTTTTTTAATTTTTTTTATGTTTATTTATTTTTGAGAGGGAGAAAGAGATAAGACATGAGTGGGGGAAAGGCAGAGAGAGAGGGAGGATACAGGGAGTCTGAAGCAGGGTCCAGGCCCTGAGCTGTCAGCACAGAACCTGACACGGGGCTCGAACCCACGAGCCGTGAGATCATGACCTGAGTTGAAGTCACTTAACTGACTGAGCCACTCAGGTGCCCTGAGTGTACAACTCTTGATCTCTGTGCAGGTCATGACTTCACAGTTTGTTAGATCGAGCCCTGCTTTGGGCTCTGTTCTGACAGCATGGAGCTGCTCGGGATTCTCTCCCCCTCTCTATCTTCCTCCCCTCAATAAAAAAATAAACTTAAAAAAAAAGAACTATAGAATTATTTATAGCGGCTATAGTTTATTGTAATCTATAAGTTTAGTAAAGAGACACTGAGGGAATCCTGCGTATTTGTTTTTAAGTCTCTGTATTCATTGTTCCTGTTAGAGGTGATGGGTGCATTTGGAAAAACAAGGTGATGGTGGGGTGGAGGGAGGAGGGGATGAATGAGGGGAGGAAGGGAGGTGAGAGAAGACTTACTAAAATACACACAAAACGTGTGTCTGTGTAATCCATGAAAAATGTTGCAATGAGGCCCAAAGAGTGCTCTAAAATGATGCCTATAGTGGTACAAGTCACACCCACTACCTTCTATGCCTCATGGTTAGTGGTGAATGTGGGACAGGGCATGCTGACCCTGTGGCTCTTTGATGGGCTTCTCCAACTCCTCGTTTGTCTCAGACTGCTTGTAAAGCAGCCTCTTACAACTTCCTTTGTCCATCATCCTTTGGAGTTTTTTAAGTGAGGGTGGGGACAGATGATCACTGCTGCCACTTATCTATAAGCTCCTGTTGTTATTATTAATCATAGTTTGCTCTTTACTAATGTGAGCACTTACATGGAAATAAAAGGCATTAATTGAATAGCTCATGTATGGTAGGATTTGGGGTAGGCAGCTTTGAAGACATAGATATGAAAACAAACCCCAAAATTTATGATCTCAAACAGCATATGGTAGCAAAGTCCAGTGTGTACATAGACATACAACTTTTCACTATGGTAGTAGAGATTTTTTTTTTTTCTATAGAAAGCTTAGCTATTAGTATTTAAGGCTTTAGAAATCGGGATTAGCAGCTTTATTTCTCCATATGTTAGCTATGTGATCTGGGCAAGATACTTAATTTTTCTGAGCCTTATTTAATGTTTATTTATTTTTGAGAGAGAGACAGAGACAGAGACAGAGCATGATTGGGGGAGGGGCAGAGATTGAGGGAGACAGGATCTGAAGTAGGCTCCAGGCTCAAACCCACAAACCACGAGATCATTACCTGAGCCGAAGTCATACGCTCAACCCACTGAGCCACCCAGGCGCCCCTCTCTAAGCCTTATTTGCATTAGTCCCGAAATGAAGATAGTGACACCTTCATTCTAGGGTTGTTGTAGAAATTAAATAAAATAATACAGTCAAAGCTTCTAGTGTATGTATTATACATGTTGAGTGCTTAATAAATCATATATATACAAACATGAAGATCTATTCCACTTGTCTAACAAGTGCTTTCATATTCATTTGTAGTTCTGATCTTTCTTTTGCAAAGACAAAGTTGATGATAATGATCTATTTCTTAGGGCTGAGTCAGACCAGTTGGCCCAAGGACCCACTGTTTCTTCACAGCCCATGCAGCACCCTTCCATGGTTTAGCCTTCCGCCCACTCCACCCTTCCTTCTCCCTCCTAATTGCTTCCCACCCGCCCTCACAGGACTTTCCCTTTCTCCCACTCCAAATGATTATGCAAGAGTCAGGTTGCTCTTGACAATATATACTTATAAGAGCAAAATTCAGAATAAATACTTGGTTATTTCAAAGAATGAAATGAGGCATCTTGTCTCACACTTTACCCATGAGTCAAGAAATTTATGGGCATGAGTATCAATATCATCTTCACCGATCTGAAATAAACTTGATAAGTTTTTCGCTGTTTCCTGGCTTCAGCTTTCTTGTTTGTCAAACAGATGATTGTGAAATGGGAAGGTTGGGTTGCCTCTGGTGACTGGAGATGTGTTATGGTGAGCAGCACTGGGAAAGTGTTGGGCGAAAAGATCACTGTCAGAGAAATCAAGAGATCCAGATTCTTGATTTTAGACTGGAAATTAAAGTATGGGAAGAAAAGGAAAGACATGACTTTTCTAAAATAATATTCTGACACTAATCCATCTTATACTGGAAATGTTTTGGTGCTTCTTATTTAGTTTAAACATGGAGAGGAGTAAAGGAATGCTGAGAAAGGAATAGGAAGAAATATCAGAGATCCAGGGTGTTGGTGCTGGGGATGGGATGGTCAGAGTTACTGTCAATTCAACCCCAGGACTTTGCTCATATAGGCAGCAAAGGATATTGTCTTCCTTGTTTGTCCCCAAGAAAGATAATTTTCCAAAGTTAAAGGATAAGCACTATATTTAATTGTTCACTAGCTCTATTGGACAAGGGTTTATCTATAGTTTTCTGGGATAAATGTGTATTTTCAGCCAATATTATATTTTTGGGTGCTTATTTTCATAAAGCAGTAATTTTTTTTAATTTTTATAAGGGATAGAGAATTATTATCTCTGAGATGAAGCTAGAATATCACTCCCAAGACTGTCCTCTTCTCAATCCATCTTCCCCACACAAATCTAATGTAAATTACTCAATGTAATTTCAAATCTTAGATTTAAAAATAAGAATACAGACTTCCCAGTCACTGTCTGCCTGAGATATTACTGCCTTGAGATGCTCAAAAGTCAAGAGAGCATGTTATATATAATCATTAGTTCATTAAGCTAGCCCCCTTTTTCCATAAGTAACAAACCAAACTTACACTGTCATTCCATTCATTAAAAAAAAAGTACCGACTTTTCATTACTATCACTGTGACAGGTTTAACATAGTTTCTTACCTGCAGAAACTAAAGAAAGCATTTCTGACCATTAAGAATAAAGTCATCTATCCAGAACTGAGCTTTCCTCTAAAATAGTACTCGTTAGGCAATCCTCATTTGCAGGGAGGGAAATGAAAGAATTATATGACAGAGAGTGACTGTTTGGAGAAGAGAGACAGGAGAAACCCTACATTCAATGTTTAGGGGAAGTAATATTTGAGCTGAGAACAGAAGGGTAACAATGACAAATGGTCTTTAATCATTGCGCATTTAATTATATTCTAGTCATTTACATACATGAATTCACGTGTCCTGGGACTCGTGCTCCCAATTCTGCTTTAAAAAGTCTCTGCTCTTGTAGTTAAGTTCCATGAAGAACTGGAGAAAACCATTTCAGAAAAAGCAGTGGCAGGGGGAAAGTCTCTAAGCTGGTATGAAGTCAGGTATGTTGAAGAATGGGAAGAAGTCTAGAGTGGCTTGTGTGGAATAAGCTGGGGGGAAAAAAATATTATATATGGGAAAGTGTGTTGGAAACCAGAGTAAAGAATTTTGATTTTATACTTTAGTCTTTGGACTCATTATCTCAATCACTATTTTAATAATTTGAAGGTCAATTTGCTTCTGATTTGTACTCTACGCAATAATCCTGAGCATACCAGGACAATAGACACGAGAGTTTTTTTTAAAAAATCATAGTATTTTATGCTCAGTATTATACAGATAATTGTTGAGTGTGAGACTCTTTAGGTAACAAATATTTCTACTCCTTAAAATACCCAAGTGTAAATAATTCACCACATTGAATAATGTCATTTCCCATAGTCCAAACCAGGTCTATTGACCACTCCAGCAGATTGTTGCTATTAGGTGCAATTTCCTCCTAAGGCATTCAAGAAAGTATAAATATTTAACATCTTTGAGCAATTTGAGCAATCATAGTTTGCTCTGATATTAAAAATGCAATAGCAATGAAAAGTCTTTCTAACAGAATACAAATCCAGATCTAAATAAATGCAACATTCTTGTCTATAAACTTTTCAGGAAACCTTGCACATCTTTAATGGCATTGTTTCAGTTTAGGCTTGTCCTTTTAACACACTGAGTCTCTGTTCGGTGATCAGAGCTGTCTGTCTAGCATTTCATCTCACTAGGAAATTGGCTTCTGGGTTTGATCACGCTTAACAAGCAATGTCCACCATGTAAGCAAGGACAAAGCTCTTTGTTGGTACCGAGGAGGTTAACATTCTAAAATACCACGATAGGTAGAAACAGAAATGACTTTTATTCTTCTGTGTAGAATTAGAGAGCTGAGTCCTTTTAGGATGATGGAGTAGATATTTTGGAAGTACCAAATCTTACAAGAATCCTCCTTGACAGAAACAAAAGCAAAAATTCAAAACGGAGGGTAGCCTAACACTTAGGGTATTAAGAACACATGAAAAAGAAGATTGACCATGAGGTTGGTGAGGATTGTTTTGGGTCAGTTACTAAGGAAAGGACAGAAAAAACTTGATTCAGATGTAGGTACTAAGTGTTTATTATTTGAGTCCAGAAATGGATGGGAGTGGGTAAAAGGGGATGTTCCCTCAGTAGGTTGATGTTTTTGGCAACATTACAACTGATGTTGCAAGAAGGGAAATAGTCTCAAGATGAAAATCTCTTACAGGTTGGCATTTGCCCAAAACTGTAATGTTGACAGGGAAGTGTGGGCACACCCAAAAACATCCTGATTAAATTGCAGGTGTTGTGCAAAAGCAAGTGGGAAGAGCAAATATTTTATAACTAGTAAGCAGATTTTGGCAGTTGCCTTATATATAGTGTGTGAGATTATAAAATCTTAAGGCACAAGGTAATTGTTTTATATTTCCGTTGTAAAAGAGAGTTTTTCTCAGAGACTCATACACTATTTGGTTTGGAAAAGACTTTTCAGATCATCTCTTCTAATGGGCTTTTTATTTTTTAGCAGAAATAACTCTTTTCAAATAAAATTTTAAACTGAGCTCTGCTAAGGGCTCCAGTGTGGCTCAGTTTTAAGTGTCTGATTCGTAGTCATGATCTCCAGGTTCTTGAGTTTGAGCCCCACATCAGGTTCTGTGCTGACAACTCCGAGCCTGGAGCCTGCTTCAGATTCTGTTTCCCTCTTTCTCTACCCCTCCCCTGCTCACACTCTGTCTCTCTCTCTCTCTCTCTCTCAAAAATAAACATTAAAAAACTTAAAAATAAGTTAAAAAAGTAAATTGAACTCTGCTATATAAAAACAGATGGGGGCACCTGGTGGCTTAGTTGCTTAAGCATCAGACTCTCATCTCGGCGCAGGTCATGATCTCACGGTTTCGTGAGTTCGAGCCCCACATCTGACTCTGTGCTGACAGCATGGAGCCTGTCTGGGTTTCTCTCTCTCCTCTCTCTCTACCCCTCTCCCACTTGCTCTGTGCCCCCCGCCTCTCCAAATAAACATTTTTAAAAAATTAAAAAATAAAAACAGATGGTATTTTATTAGTAAAAATGACCTTAGAAGTTTAAATTGAACATACTTATTCTTTATATAGTGACCAAATGGACCTAATGGAGTTGTTTTGATTAATACAAAGGCTTGGAATCAGAGCTACTGTGGGGCACTTGTGATTTCATGAAATCCTTATCTTCTCATTTATTTTAGGATTTTTGTGTGTTTGCACATGATTAAAAAAAATCCCGATTTCCGCAGAAAGCTAGCTGCAAATGGGAGGTTTCAGCAGATCCCTTTGTAATCTCAGGATATTCTTGGAGGAGAATCTTTTATCCTGAGGTCCACTCAAAAATGAGTCAAACTGGAAACACAAGTTAATGCATTAGTGGTTTCCAATGTGCTGACATCTGGCATATAACTCCTTGGAGTGTTCTAAATATTATGATATTTAAAATGTTTCCACACTCCTTAAAATGCAAATTGAGTCCAATATCTGTTGAGCCCTTTCCACAGAAGTTCTTCCACAGAAACCCAGGGCTCAAAGGTTGTTAGTGGTGGTGTGGTAATTATTTCAGGCTTTCCTGAACTGAAGTGTGTGCAATCCAGCAAAATAAACAAGCTTAACACTGTTAAATAAAATAATTCATGTTCTAGCGAGGAAATGTCACAGTCGAAACTAGACCCTGAGCCTCTTGACTTCCTTCCTGTTTCATGTTTGTGGAGAATGAATTGAACACAATATAGTAATGGTTCACTTATTGTCAGTTTTATTCACTTAGCACTTTAGTTTTATTCATGAGGATATGCCTTATGGGCTCCCACTCCATCTTTTTAATAGATGTTTCACCGGCTAGATTGAAAGTCCCTTGTCCAAAGGAACTAAGCCACATATTTTTTTATAGCCACCAGTGTCATGCGTGTAGAGTAGGATATTAGTGACCTATT
This sequence comes from Panthera tigris, assembly GCF_018350195.1. Classification (NCBI taxonomy): domain Eukaryota; kingdom Metazoa; phylum Chordata; class Mammalia; order Carnivora; family Felidae; genus Panthera; species Panthera tigris. The sequence goes on along the minus strand of NC_056666.1, from coordinate 110,270,134 downwards.
GATTATGCATTCAAGAAAGATATGAACTTATTCTCATATAAACATCTATTATTGATAATTTAGTTGATTGTGAAGCGTTCTGTTGATGTTTCAAGCTGTACCACTTTCAGTGCATAGATGAATCTGTCCACAGTTTTGTTTAAAATTTCATGTAACATTTTTATGTACTGTTAGTGAATTAAAGGGGTATATATCGAATAACCACTATGTCCCCAGCAACTGGTATAATTCCATGGACACAACGGTAAGTCTTTTGTGCAATTATTTCACATATCATAAATACAAACAGGTGTTCAGTAGAAACCATCATGCCAAATTAGCAGCTATCATTGTTGAGTTTGACACTAAATTGGGTTTTTAATTAGGATGATTGGTATTTTCTCCTTCTTTTACTTGGAATGGTAGCATTCAAAAACTGAAATATCGTCAGGTCTGGTTTTATGTTGTGGGAAGATTAAAATTCCTTCTTCGGAAACATCCTGGCTTTGTTTCACATTATTTCCTATCTCACTCTTCATGGGAGGGTTATTACCCATCCAAGTGAAAGACCTGTTTAGCTCCTTAATGTTCATAGCAAGATTTCAATCTTATTTTTTTTCTAAAATGTTAGATTGAACTCAAAAACTTGATGTTTTGTAGATAAAAAATAATTGAAAATTAGCAGTTTCATGTGCTTCCGCCAAGTGTATGAATTCAACTGAAATCAAGTTGTTTGCTATCCAGCTCTTATCAAAAGCTCTATGGATAAAAGTGATAATAATAGAGGTTTGTTTTTTTTTTTTCTTTTTTTTTTTTTATTATTTTTTTATTTTTTTATTTTTTTATTTTTTTTATTTTTTAATATATGAAATTTACTGTCAAATTGGTTTCCATACAACACCCAGTGCTCATCCCAAAAGGTGCCCTCCTCAATACCCATCACCCACCCTGCCCTCCCTCCCACCCCCCATCAACCCTCAGTTTGTTCTCAGTTTTTAACAGTCTCTAATGCTTTGGCTCTCTCCCACTCTAACCTCTTTTTTTTTTTTTTTTTTTCCTTCCCCTCCCCCATGGGTTTCTGTTATGTTTCTCAGGATCCACATAAGAGTGAAACCATATGGTATCTGTCTTTCTCTGTATGGCTTATTTCACTTAGCATCACACTCTCCAGTTCCATCCATGTTGCTGCAAAAGGCCATATTTCATTTTTTCTCATTGCCACGTAGTATTCCATTGTGTATATAAACCACAATTTCTTTATCCATTCATCAGTTGATGGACATTTAGGCTGTTTCCATAATTTGGCTATTGTTGAGAGTGCCGCTATAAACATTGGGGTACAGGTGCCCCTATGCATCAGTACTCCTGTATCCCTTGGATAAATTCCTAGCAGTGCTATTGCTGGGTCATAGGGTAGGTCTATTTTTAATTTTCTGAGGAACCTCCATACTGTTTTCCAGAGCGGCTGCACCAATTTGCATTCCCACCAACAGTGCAAGAGGGTTCCTGTTAATAGAGGTTTGTTTTAAAGCAGAGGTCGACAAACTTTTCCTGAGAGGGTCAGTTAGTAAATATTTTAGGCTTTGTGGGCCAGTCTATAGCAACTACTCAATTCTATTGTTGTAGCATGAAAGCAGCCATAGACACAGAGCAAATGAATGGCTGTGGCTGTGTTCCGATAAAACTTTATTTATAAAAACAGGCAATGGGCTGAATTTGGCCTGGAATCATAGTTTGCTCACATTCTTGGACCATGTTCTTTCGGTATGAATCGCCTTTGCAGAATTACCTTGTGGTGGTTAGCTTTCATGGGGGGAGGAGTTGAGAAACAACCATAAAAAAATTCTTTATTACATTTGCTCTGGGGATGTTACACAAAAATATTATTCATATGATTAGCCAGCATTCCACCTAATATCTAGCTAATCCCTAGAATAATCCCTAGCTAATATCTAGGTAATGATTTGTTTCTTCTCTTGCCTAAATGGTTTTTATGATAATAAAACTCTGGCTGTCTCCTTTTTTGCTTTTGTTACCAGGAATATCAATACCAAATCCATGCTTCAGCTACAGCCACTATGTTGATATTTATGTTCTGTAGAGGTGAAATTCCCTTCTTTCTTATAATTAGCCTTGATTTGACTATGTATTTAAATTGAATTTTCCCTAACTTTAGAAATTTTGAATTGTAATCTGCTATTCTCTTGCATGCTTCTTTGTTGTGAACAGGCTCAAATTCTTCTGGATCATGTTCGAGAGTAAACATACAGAGTAGGTACCCAATCCATGTTCATATCTGAAAGTCAATTTCCTGTAAACTTTTAGTATCTAAGGTACACAAGTATATACTATTGAATTATTTTAATCCAACAAATAACTTATGCATATGTATTCTTCTGCTCTCAAGAAGTTTATAGCTGGTTGGGGGAGACATACATATGAACAAATAGTGACAAAGCTACAAGATAATTGTCCTAACGGAGGTACATGTACCATGCAGCCTGGAGCTCGAGTTTTAGGGAATGATGCTATTGCAACATCTTCCTCCTTGGCGCGATGAGACCAACTATGCCAAAACAAACCTTTTGTGAATAGTCATTATTTCTTATAGAAAAGCTTAAAGGCATATAAGTAAGATGATGCTTGATGTTTTGATTTCCTGCCTTAACAAGCTCAAAACACTCTTCTACAATTAATTCAGAACTTATGATTTATACTTTAGAAAAACATTAATTTCAACCAAGTTTTATTAAGTGCTTGTTAAAGACATTAGTTCCTTATATCTAAATTAATCCCTGAGCATTTCAAGGGTTTGAGTTGATATTTCAGTCCACCAGCTTTTTTCACCAGAAAAGCCAAGTTATCCCTTCGTGTTATTTGAGACACACAAGCAAGGATAGGCTGGATGCTTAAAAATTCATAAACACTATTTTAATGACATTAAAGCAACTCACCATACAATAAAAATATTATTTATAATTATTCTGTCTCAAAAAATTACTCTTCTCAGTGAGTTAAGCTATTTATTTAATTCATATGCAAAATATTTCAACACTGTCAAAATTATAGTTTATGTTGTTTGTTTTTAAGCAACTAAACATAAGATTTTTTTCCAAGCCATGTATTTTTATATTTATAATTTTAATATCTAAAATTTATTTCCTCACCAAATATTTACTGAACACCTATTATGTGCTCAGTAATAAGTTTCTTGGCTTCAAAAAGGCTACATCTTCATGGGAGAAGACAGATGATAAACCTAGAGACAGATTCTTAAAAAGATGTAATTAATTGGTGATTACAGCTATTCTAAAAATAAAACACCGAAATGAGATAATGAAAAACTGTTGAAGGATGGTGGTGGGTGGTAATCTCTCAAGGTCTCTGTAAAGAACAGTAAGAAGAGCCAGCAAGTGGAAACCTAGCAGGGGGGAGCAATTATTTAGAATTTATTTGAAATTCTTTATGGTTAGGAAATAAAGTAAAAATTTTAATAACAGCCATATTGCAAAAAAACCAATTCTATGTATTTTTTTTATCGTCTTTGTTCTTACCTATAATGGGAAAGATATCTTTTAAGAAATTATCATCAAGCCCCCTGGAATGATGATATAATTAAGTTGGTTTTCTTGCACATGCTTCACAAAAGGTGAAGACCTAAGCCTGTTCCTTTGGACAAGTACCACAGGTTTTATCTCCCAGGATAGAGCCTGAGGCAAAGAGTTTCACAGCCTTGACCTTCTGGAATGTCACCAGAATGGAGTTAAGGAGTATGGATGTATGGGGAGAGTTTGGAGGGTGATTTAAAGATCAAAGAAAAATGAGGCAGGCAGATTGTGGGAAATGAGGCTCCCCACTCATTCATGTGAGGCTATTGACTGAAAGATGACGCAAAATAAAAAGTTGACATTAGCAGTTGCTCTATCCTTTTCCTACAAGCGTGTTTATGATCAGTGAACAGAATGAGAATGTTCTCTATCTGGTAATGAACTGTACTTGCATGACTGTCCAGATAGAGTGGTGTGAGAATTCGGACAAACACATGGTTAAAAAAAATTAAAATGCCTTTAAATTTTGTTTCTTAGAATAAATGATCAGAATTGAAATTTCTAGGTCAATTGGTATTGAGTATGTTTGTGGTTCTTAATATATGACTACACTGTTTTCACAAAGGCTATCCTGTCCAATATACTTAGCCCTCCATGAGCATCATTTAAGGTTTATCTTGCCAGCCTGATATTAACAATTTTTTTAAACGTTTATTTATTTTTGAGAGAGAGAGAGAGAATGAGCGAGGGAGACGCAAAGAGAGAGGACAGAGGATCTGAAGCGGGTTCTGCGCTGACAGCAGTGAGCCCAATGCGGGGCTCAAACTCATGAACTGTGACATCATGACCTGAGCCGAAGTCAGACACTCAATTGACTGAGCCATCCAGGCGCCCCTTGCCAGACAGACATTTAAAATACAATATAAATTCTTGCCTGTAAGCACTGTATTGGAGACTGATTATTTAACTGGCCATCTGCTGAGTCTGTCTAAAGGCACATGCTGAACACCTTCATGGATGATCCAGTCTAAAACCCACAATAGAGCATGTAGCTTCCTTCCCTGGGGCAGCCCTCCCTGTGTATGTGGCTATTGGACCAGCCTGTGGCCCCTGTATCTTCCCTGTAAACAGATCCTTAGCTTCTAGGTAACACTGGCAGCCACTCTCTGGAAAACTCCTACTACCACTCCCACACATTGGTTAAATCCTTGCTTACTTCCTGTGTGACTGCAGAAGGAAATCTTCACTAAGAGAGTATCAATTGTCTATTGCTATGAATTACCCAGAAAATCAGTGGCTTGCAACAAACAATAAGCATGTATTTAATTCATGAGTTCATGGGCCAACGAGTTAATATGGATGAGTACTCTGGCCTCTGTTAAACTTGGTCACATATGGCAGGTGGCTGGCCGTTAGCTGGGCATGACTGAGCCGCTGGGCTGCTTTCATTCTCTAGCAGGCTATCATAGGTGTTTTCCTTGCATGGCAAATGTATAAGAAGTAGTGGAGCTTCATAAGAATTTGGGTGGTTGGGAGACGTGTAACCTGACTTTGAGGCCTCTGTGTGATTGATAAACAATTGTCTGTTTTTCTTTCTTTCTTTTTTTTTTTTTTTTAATGTTTATTTATTTTTGAGACAGAGAGAGACAGAGCATGAACAGGGGAGGAGCAGAGAGAGAGGGAGACACAGAATCTGAAACAGGCTCCAGGCTCTGAGCTGTGAGCACAGAGCCCGATGCAGGGCTCGAACCCACGGACCGTGAGATCATGACCTGAGCCGAAGTCAGACGCTCAACCGACCAAGCCACCCAGGTGCCCCAACAATTGTCTGTTTCTCAAGGGGATCCTTTAATATAATTCATTAAAGTCTAGACTCGGGAGTCAAAGTCTCTGAATTCAAATCATGGTTCTACTAGGCACTGTATGTCCTGGGCCAAGTTATTTAACCCTTTTGTGCTTTTGTTTCATAATTTGTTATCTGGGCATAATACCAAATTGTACCATGGTGGGTTGTTGTGAAAATTCAATTAATGAATATACGTAATATGTTCAGAACAATGTATGTAATATGTTCACATAAAAATGCTAAGGAAAATATTACCTGTAAAATACTTCTCTCGTATGTCACTTTTATTGGTTTCCTCAGAGATCTCATTGCTTGGAAACTCAACTCCATTTCTGTTGATTTAGACCAGATCCTTCAACTGTCTGCTTTTGACGTCCCTTCAGGGCCTCGGCTTCTCCCAGGTCACCACCCTGCTGGGTGTCTCCACTCATTCAGACATCCTTTTGTGTGGAGTACATTTCAAGATGCTGTGGCACTCACGGTGTGCACTCAGAGGGTCCAAATTTGTGCCATGGCACAGTACTCTGAGAAACAAAGCTTTGGAAACAAAGCTTTGTGTCTTTGTTCTATTGTTAAGCAGTCCATTCTAGCTAGCCTATTTTTCTTTAACTTTTCTAGCAAAGCCACCTGAGACTGTGACTTTTTCTCTTAAACCTTTCTGCTAAGGCTGATCCTAGAGCAGGTCAAAAATACCAGGTAAAGAAGGTGTGGGATGTTGAGTGGGAGAAAGAGAAGAAAACGGCCAGGCCCCAGGTCTCCGGCACAGGTTTCACAGCCCAAGTTAGGCCTACGGTGGGAAGAGGAAACAAGCTTCATCTGGGATAAAAGTTTGGATCTTTGATGTCGTACTGAGTTGCATCTTAAAAATTCATTTCAGTTCCTACTGCAAGCAGGCTCAGGCTTCATATGCAAGAATACACTTATTTAACAAAATAAGCATTATCATCTAATAGGAAAAAGACCCTCACAATCATGGTCACCAGCTTAATGCTAAGGTACAAGGGCAACTTTATCGCCTGTCCCCCAGTTTCCATTCTCTAGTCTTCTCAACTGATTACTTAGTCACCTCTCACATAGTAATGATGGGAGAACAGGTTTCAACCCACAGTTTTTGGAAATCACTTAGCACCCATAGCCATGGTAGTATTGGAATTGTTTTGGATGAATTGTATTGTTGTATTCCTTAGATGAAACTGGGATAATGTGGAAAGTTGCATTTAAAAATCCTATTTCATATATATATATATATATATATACGGGTGTTTTGTGTTTCATTTTGTAGGTTGTTGTTTGCATCAATATTGCACAATTGCATTATTTTAATTGTTGAAACCACGGGTTTTCTAAGATTTCTGCTTTGTGTATTTCTCCATGTGTAAATTATGTGTGTTTCACCCATTATTTAAATTTTCTATGCACATGTTAAAAACTTAAAAAAAAACTTACAAATGAAAGAATTAAATAAACACATTACTCATTTGATTATCTCAATCTTATGGCATTTTCACTTCTAACTCCAAATGGCTGGTGGGAGAGAAGATAGATATCTCCTAGTTTAAAGCAGGAATCCCCTGCCATACCCTACCTTACACACACAGTCTCAGTCCTAGAGGGATAATTGTGAACTCTGAAACTACTGTTTTTAAGTTTGGGGGGTTAGTAGCTATCAGTGATTAAAATGTTTTTATGACTAGTCCTTGATATATCAATTTTAGACATCTATGCACAATCTGCTATGGCAGCTAAATCAATCTCTCAGTCTTTGCTTTTCCCATCCCAGTATAGTTATATTATTTTTTTAAATTCCTCTATTTGTGAGTTTGTAAGTTTGAATAATGTATCTTAACATTTATACCTTATTCTATTAATTCCTGAGTTTTGACTTTGAACGATGAAGGTTTTAGCCTCTCCATTCTTGCTTTCATTTCATCTCATCTTTCGCCTCCTCACTTCAGTCATGGGTAATTTTTACATTGTCAAGGTAATTGACAACATTGTCAAGAAATATTGATAATACCTCTTTATTATTTTGTGACCATAATTGAACTGTTAGTACACTGTATATGGGATGTATTGAAACTTCAAAAGCTGTGGAGACCAGGCAGGCATGCGTTAAAAACTGGTAGACTTTGGCGAGCTGGTGAGTGTATGCTGAGTGTTGTTTGGATGAAAGTGAACCCAGTGATGCAAAATATCCCGGTATTTTAAGAGAAGCCTGATAATCCAGATTTTTATGTGAAATCTTCTGGTTTAAAAATGCTGAACCTCGTTAAATTAAAATACACACACACACTAAGTCAAATAAAACACTTCTGCTGGATGGAGCCCATTGGGCTACCAATTTGTGACTTCCGGTGTATAAATTGTGTCTACAGTTTATAAATAAGTAAATGTTATTCATATTTTTATAGTTTTCAAAAATCATTCATAGTGTATCAAATGCTAATTTCCATTCTTTTTAATTTTTTTTATGTTTTATTTATTTTTGAGAGAGAGAGAGAGAGAGAGAGAGAGAGAAAGAATGCATGGGGGAAGGGTAGAGAGAGAAGGAGATTGAATCCGAAGCAGGCTCCAGGCTCCGGGCTGTCAGCACAGAGCCCTACTCAGGGATCAAACTTGTGAGCTGCAAGATCACAACCTGAGCCAAAGTTGGATGCTCAACTGACTGAGCCACTCAGGCACCCCTAATTTCCATTCTTAAATAGATTTTTTTACCCTTGCTTTTCTTAGATTCTAATTTATATTGTCTCCTTTTCATTAAATACTTAAGGTCTTTCAGCTTACTAAGGAAAGTACCAACTTTAAGTCCTTATTTTCTCTGGGTGTCTCTGTTCCATCTAGACTGATCTTTTAGCTTTTTGCAGTTTTCATCCAGGTACTAATTCTTGGTTTAGTTTTGGTTTGGTTTGTCTTTTGTGTTGGCATAGTTCTCCCATTTTTTGGCTTGAAGTTTTTCTTTCTTAGATTCCTCCCTTGTTTTCATGGAAAACATCCTTAACTAAGTGACTAAGAGAGGATGTGTAGGAAGTAAACATTCTGAGTCTTTGTATGCCTGAAATGTTTTTATTCTACATTATATTTGACTGCTAATTTGGCTAGATATGGAGCTGTAGGTTTAAAATTATTTTCCCTAATTTTAAAACCATTTTTTTCATTGTGACTGCTGTTTTTAAAGCGTTTTATTAACTACTGGCTTTCAAACATATTAACATGTATAACTTTGCAATGTTTTCATTATTTAAAGAGAATAAGAAAATATAATCATTTATATTAACGTTAGGAGAAGAAAAGCAAATCTAAGGAAAACAGAATAAAGAAAATACAGTCAGTATTGCTTTTGTGAAATCTGATAACAGTCTTAGTCCCATTTGCATTTTTCTTTATATAGAAACTTTTAGGATTTTCCTTTATCCTTCATGTTCTAAAAAAATTTATCATGATGCATCTAAGCTGGAGCGTTTTTCCTTTATTGTTTGGGGCACTTAGTAGAAGCTTTTTACTGAAATGTTCATGTTCTTAGTCCTGGAAAATTCCTGTTATGAGTCTTTTTTTTCTTAATAATTTTAGTCCTTTTCTTTTTTTTTCTTTCTGATTTCACTTTATAATATTAATGGAAGCTGCAGTTTGAATGTCTTCTGGAATAGTGGACCTTTATGAAACTGAATCTAGGAAGGGACTCGGTTTTACTTTCCCATTCTATTTTACCTGCTTTATAATTGTCTGTTTTCTTCTCTTGACTTTATTTTCTTCATTATGCACATGTTTAGAAAGTCAGTAAGACTTACTTTTAAAAATATCAGTCATCTCCTCAACTCCTCTCAAGCCTCAATTTTCATTTCTAAGTTCTCATACTTATTACTTCTAGTATTTGCTTCCACCATTCTAATAACATGCTTACAGTGACTTTTTTTTCCCTAAAATGATGGTACTGATTTTTTTTTTTTTACCCTGAAGCCAAGGATTTAATTTTGTGATACATGCCTCTCCCCCTCAATAGAAACACTTTTTCTCCCCCATTTTCCAGATATAATCTCATTCTTTCACATGAAATCAATATTCAGTGTTTATATTTTTATAACCACGTAGACTTCATTCACAGATGAACTGGGCAATGGACTCTCATTTTGTTTCTTTTCCCATATAAATTTTATTTTTCCTGGAGTCATCACTGTCCAGCTTTTTTCTTTTTGTTTCATTTTCCGAGTACCTATCTCAATTCAACTGCAAACTTTTTGCCAGAATTATAAATCCTCTCTCAGTGCATTCAAACTTATCAAATAATTCCTCGGTTTCAGTTAAGAGCATTGAAGCTATCCCTCCTGGATGGGTAGATTTGATGTTCCCTAGTCTAGCTGCACTGCTTTGTCTTTGGGATCCCCCTTCATCATCACCATCACGGAAATTCCCTTCAACTCTCTCCTGTGTTGGAGACTGTTTCCTGGTTCCCATCTCTTGGTTCCTCTTTCTTGGTTTATCCTTTCCACTAGTTCCAGAGAAAAGGAACATGGGAACTACAGTTTTGAAACCTTTGAAGCCTATTCCCGCTCTTGATGAATAATTTATCTCGGTATAGACTTCAATATTACATGTCATTTCCTCTTAGAATTTTCAAAGCATTACTTTCTCACCGGGATTGTCTTCAGAAAATCAGGTCTGATGTCATTTTGATTTTTGGCTTCTGATCTGCTTTTCTTTCTGGAAAGATCTGAGATCTCTTCACTCTTGGTATTTTGAAGATTCATGATTTTAAACCTTAATGTGGAGTTTTCTTTATTGTATTGAGAATGTGATGTTCTTGCCTCTTCTTTTCTCCATTCTTTTTATCTAGAACTTCCGTTGGTTAAATATTGGGCATTCTGGACTATCTCTCTTGTCTTCTGTTTGTCTTTTGTCTTACATTCTAGATGGCTGTCTCCATTTTACCCTCCAATCCCACTACTGCATTTTAAACTTCTAATATCAGACTTTTCATTTCAAGAGCTCTTTCTTGTATTCTTAGTGTTCTGTTAAAACCAGCATCTTTCTCACTGTTCCATAGCTGTAATATCTTTTCTTATCTTTCTGTAGATATTTGTTTGGAGAAGAATTTTTCTTTCTCTACCCTGTCTCATCCCTCCCAGTCTCTTTTACTGTTTGTTTTGGTTGCTGTCCCTTATGCTCAAAGTTTTCCTCAAATGTCTTGTGTCTTCTGGGTGTCCATTCATATTTACGTTTAATGCACTAAGAAGCTGTCTGGAATCTCTGATGGGCTTTATTCCAGCATGATATGATTCAGATATTTTGCTGGGCAAACCACAACCATCAATAGTTGTAGATCTTTTCTCACAGTCTGGTCAGCTGAAAATTTCCTTACCAGAGATCTAACTTGGATGCTGGTGCATTCTGGGGACTGAGTGAGGACGGGAGAGGGACCCCACTCTTTGATATGTCCCTTAAATGCTTTATTTTCAGAATGTCACTTTGACTTCAGCTGTTCACAGTATAAGATTGTCCTGCTTTAATCCCTCTAAAGAATAGTTTTCCTTGGGTGGGGAAGGGAAACTTCTCTGGCTGAGCAGTTTGGGCAAGGTGAACCTGGGCAGGGAATGGGTCTAATTGTTTTCGGCTATGATCCAGAATTTGCTTTCAAATCTGTTTGAGCCACACCTCTATGTCTCTTTTAGATAAAGATGTTTTTGATTTTGAAATGTTCCAGGGTTCAAGCTTATTCCTGACTTTATTCCACTGCTGGCATATGTTTAACTTTTCCCCTTTTTAATGTTAGTCATCTTCGTTTGTTGGCTTCATAGATTCCAAATTTTGATGCTGTCATTTTTTTCTCTGTCCTCATTTTCCTTGTAAATTTATTGCTTTTTTCCCCTTCCATATCTTCTGTGAAGATATCATTCTAGTGAAGTGTGGGAAAGGAATGAAGCTCAAAATGTGTCTTTCGGGTGCCTGGGTGGCTCAGTTGGTTAATCATCTGATTTTGGATCAGGTCATGAACTTGCGGTTCATGAGTTCGAGCCTTGAGATGGGCTCTATGCTGACAGCTCAGAGCCTGGACCCTACTTCGGATTCTGTGTCTCCCCCTCTCTCTGTTTCTCCCCTGCTCACACTCTGTCTCTTTATCTCAAAAATAAATAAAGATTAAAAAAATTTAAAAAATATACCTTCAAATTGTCATGTTCAAACAGAAGTCTCTTATTTATTTATTTAATTAAAAAAAAATTACATCCAAGTTAGCATATAGTGCAACAATGATTTCAAGGGTAGATTCCCTGATGCCCCTTACCCATTTAGCCCCTCCCCCTTCCCACAACCCCTCCAGCAACCCTCTGTTCTCTATATTTAAGAGTCTATTATGTTTTGTTCCCCTCCCTGTTTTTATATTATTTTTGCTTCCCTTCCCTTGTGTTCATCTGTTTTGTATCTTAAAGTCCTCATATGGATGAAATCATATGATATTTGTCTTTCTCTGATTGACTAATTTTGCTTAGCATAATATCCTCTAGTTCCATCCACATAGTTGCAAATGGCAAGATTTCATTCTTTTTGATTGCCAAGTAATATTCCACTCTATGTGCGTGCATGTGTGTGTGTGTATCTTCTTTATCCATTCATCCATCGATGGACATTTGGGCTCTTTCTATACTTTGGCTGCGGTTGATAGTGCCGCTATAAACATTGGGGTGTATGTGTCCCTTTGAAACAGCATACCTGATCATCCCTTGGATAAATACCTAGTAGTGCAATCGCTGGATCGTAGGGTAGTTGTATTTTTAATTTTTTGAAGAACCCTCACACTATTTTCCAGAGTGACTGCACCAGTTTGCATTCCCAAGAAGTCTCTGTTTTTAATTCAACATTTACCTTATGGGATATCAAAGTTTGGGAGGATTTTAAACTAACAAAATCTACAAATTCCATTACTTTATTATAACTACTTCAAAATTTATTGTTCAAAAGCTTACGTATTTTATAATCATTTTGCTCATACTATACATACTTGCATTGGTGATTTCATTTAATATTTCATCATAAATATTTTATATTTTCCTATAGAATATCCTTAGGTGTGACCTTATAATGTTTCATTGTGTTGATGTCACATTTTTTATTCAACAAGTTTCTAATATTGGGTTCTAAATTTTTCTTATCATTCATAATATCAAAATGAATATCTCTTAACTTTTTTGCCATCTTGAATTTTTTCCCTAAAAATATATCATACAGTGACTGGATCAAAGAGGAGGAACATCTTTATGAATCTTATCAAACATTTCCATATTGATTTTCCAAAAATTTTATACCCAATTTTAATACCCCTCAATGACTGAGGAGAGAATACTAATGTTACCAAATACCCCTCAATGACTGAGGAGATAATACTAATTTTTATTAACAACTTGGCCCTTCCAAGTGCCTTCCCAAAACACAGATCTTGTCCAAGAGAAGTGTCTTTAAAAAAAAAATTTTTTTTGTATTGTTTTTGAATGAGAAATAGACAGAACCTGAGCAGGGAAGGGGCAGAGAGAGAGAGAGAGAGAGAGACAGAATCTGAAACGGGCTCCAGGCTCTGAGTTGTCAGACAGAGACCGATGTGGAGCTCAAACCCACAGACCATGGGATCATGACTTGAGCCGAAATCGGTCGCATAACTGACTGAGCCACCCAGGCGCCCCCAAGAGAAGTGTCTTTTAAACTATCTTTGCTGTATGCATGTTTCTGTGAATCTGATTAAGACTATGGACATTGTCTCCTACCTCCACAGCTGAATTCCCTCAGGTACATGGGGTTATATGCATGTACACACACACACACCTCTCTACACATAATTTCAGACATTTGGATGAACACTTTTGAAGTGCATTCTATGGACTCTGGTATAAGACTCTAATCTCTAGAGAAAGCACCTGTCAGAGCTGTGAACATCAAACTCCTTTGTTGTCAATAAATTCAAACTGAGATAAAATTGGAATCACTGAATCACTGAGGACCCCATAATCTGGGATTCATGTGGTTCTTTCCTTTACCACCATGATTATGGCTAAATCTAGGGCCATGGACAGTGAGGAGGAGCTAATTCTTATAATCTTTGTCCAATTTCTGTCCCTGAACTTCTCCACTGCTTTGTATTTATTGGCCAGAAACATGATCACTATATATATCGGGTACACAAACTTTAGTCAAAAAATAAGCAAAATAGGAAGCTTAAGTGGGGATTGGGTGTGAGAAACTTGGAGAAAAATAATAGAAAGAGCATGTGGAACTAAAAGTGGCCTATTCTGAAGTATTGTACAATCTTACATGATAAAATGCATATTGAGGAACTGAAATTAGAACTCTTGGTAACCATGGGAACAGCACTGTTATGGCTCAATTGTTAGAAAAACAGTCCTGGGATTTCTGTGAAATGGAAATGATTGTTTAGATAATGATACATCTCCAGTATGAGGACTGATAGTGAATTTCCAGCATTATTGGAAGTGGTAGGCCAAAATGTGAGGAACTTTTCAGACCAAACTTTCCAAAATATTTCTTCTTGAAATAAACACAATTAAGTTTTATAGGAAATTCTAGCATTTGGCATTTTGCAATGTGATTTTGAAATTTTATAGCCATCATTTTCCTATATGTCCATACTTTTCCATATCCTTCTTTTTTGCATATTCTATATTTAGCAGTTTTGCAGTAGCTGGCTCCTGGAAAAATTTTATGTGAGAATTCTATTATTCTAGTCTCAAGATCCCAGAGTTAATTTTAGAAAGAGAATTTAGAAGTTAGACGCAGAGTAATCTTAAAAGAGGAAATTTATCTACAAGTAAGGAAGTAGTAAGATCTGTGAGATCTTTGCTATGGAGAAACTATATAGTAATAAAATAATTAACATTTATTTCAAACATAACATGTTGTACCAGGAGCTACACTTCTTGCTTACAAAAACAAACAATAATGCCGACTTGTTTTTTATTACTCTCAATGTTTACAGAATGTTAAAGTGAGGCTCAGGAGGATGAAGTAATTTCTCTAAGGTAACAGGATTGTAAGTGACCACATGGTGACTAGACCACACTCCTCATTCTCTATGTCTTTTTATATCTACGCCTTGTGCTCTTTCTACTACTCTGTGTGGTCAAGATCTGTATCTGCTACATTTTTGTAAATATAGGGATATGTGTGTTGCTTTCTGATTCTCTGAAAAATTAAGAACTTTTATTGCTGTTCGTAATGATTGATAAACCCTTCCTCTCAATCATTACAGCTACCTGGATGTTCATGGCTTAGTTCAAATGCCCCATCCTCATAATACACTTTTTTTTTTTAACCTACCCAGTTGTACCATCTCTCCATCCTTGACATTCCCACAACTTTTAATCTTACATTTCTTACGTTCCTTTGCAACCTTCCCCTTCTGTTGTGTCCATGTTTGGTTTAGCTACTTGAAGGTGTCTCACATACGACAAATGTCCACATGCTGCTGCTTCATTCATTGTTAAGCGACTAGTTTTTGTCAAATGACCAATTGCACTGATCTTTGTATGTCTTCAGGTGACTGGACAAAGAAGAAGGTGAAAAGTTGCAGAAGTGTAGGTAATTATTAAAAAGAATGTTTTGTGGGGCACCTGGGTGGCTCTGACAGGTGTCCAACTCTCAGTTTTGACTCAGGTCATGGTCTCACAGTTTGGGGGTTCCAACCCTGCATCTGGCTCTGTGCTGACAGTGTGGTGCCTGTTTGGGATTCTCTCTCCCTTTCTCTCTCTCTCTCTCTCTCCCTCTGCCCTGCTCTATTCCTCTCAAAATAAATAAAAATAGTAAATAAATTTATTTATCATAATAAATAAAATAAAATAATAAAATATGTATGTTTTGATCCTTTCTTTCCTCCTGAGGGAAGTTTCTGTAAAATAGATAAAAGCTTGCCTGAAAAGCAAGCTTTGGAAAAGGACTGAAGATAATTGCAATTAGTTCTTATTTTATTTTATTTTTAAAAATTGTTTATTTTTTTCCCTATAATTTACTTATTTTTTATAATTTACATCCAAGTTAGTTAGCACATGGTGCAACAATGATTTCAGGAGTAGATTCCTTAGTGCTCCTTACCCATTTAGCCCATCCCCCCTTCCGCAACCCCTCCAGTAACCCTCCGTTTGTTCTCTATATTTAAGAGTCTCTTATGTTTTGTCCCCCTCCCTGTTTTTATATTAGTTTTGCTTCCCTTCCCTTGTGTTCATCTGTTTTGTATCTTAAAGTCCTCATATGGATGAAGTCATATGATATTTGTCTTTCTCTGATTGACTAATTTTGCTTAGCATAATATCCTCTAGTTCCATCCACGTAGTTGCAAATGGCAAGATTTCATTCTTTTTGATTGCCAAGTAATACTCCACTCTATGTATATGTGTGTGTGTGTGTGTGTGTGTGTCTTCTTTATCCATTCATCCATCGATGGACATTTGGGCTCTTTCCATACTTTGGCTATGGTTGATAGTGCCGCTATAAACATTGGGGTGCATGTGTCCCTTTGAAACAGCATATCTGATCATCCCTTGGATAAATACCTAGTAGTGCAATTGCTGGATTGTAGGGTAGTTGTATTTTTTATTTTTTCAGGAACCTCCATACTGTTTTCCAGAGTGGCTGCACCAGTTTGCATTCCCACCAGCAGTGCAATAGAGATCCTCTTTCTCCACATCCTCGCCAACATCTGTTGTTGCCTGAGTTGTTCATGTTAGCCATTCTGACAGGTGTGATGTGATATCTCAATGTGGTTTGGATTTGTATTTCCCGGATGATGAATGATGTTGAGCATTTTCTCGTGTGTCAGTTGGCCATCTGGATGTCCTACTTGGAGAAGTGTCTATTCATGTCTTTTGCCCATTTCTTCACTGGATTTTGTTTTTTGGGTGTTGAGTTGGATAAGTTCTTTCTAGATTTCAGATACTAACACTTTATCTGATATGTCATTTGCAAATATCTTCTCCCATTCTGTTGGTTGCCTTTTAGTTTTGTTGATTGTTTCCTTTGCCATGCAGAAACTTTCTATTTTGATGAGGTCCTAATAGTTCATTTTTGCTTTGATTTCCCTTGCCTCTGGAGATGTGTTGAATAAGAAGTTGCTGCAGCCGAGGTCAAAGAGGTTTTTGCCTGTTTCTCCTCTAGGATTTTGATGACTTCCTGTCTTATGTTTAGGTTTTTCATCCATTTTGAGTTTATTTTTGTGTACGGTGTAAGAAAGCAGTGCAAGTTCATTCTTCTGCATGTTGCTGTCCAGTTTTCCCAGAGCCATTTGCTGAAGAGACTGTCTGTATTCCATTGGATATTCTTTCCTGCTTTGTCAAAGGTTAGTTGGCCATACATTTGTCAGTCCATTTCTGGGTTCTCTTTTCTGTTCCATTGATCTGAGTGTATGTTTTTGTGCCAGTACCATACTGTCTTGATGATTACAGCTTTGTAATACATCTTGAAGTCCGGGATTATGATGCTTCCAGCTTTGGCTTTCTTTTCCAAGATTGCTTTGGTTATTCGGGGTCTTTTCTGGTTCCATACAAATTTTAGGATTGTTTGTTCTAGCTCTGTGAAGAATGCTGGTGTTATTTTGATAGGTATTGCATTGAATATGTAGATTGCTTTGGGTAGTATTGACATTTTAACAATTTTTTTTTCCTATTCAGGAGCATGGGATATTTTTCCATTTTTTTGTGTCTACTTTAATTTCTTGCATAAGTTTTCTATGGTTTTCAGTGTATAGATTTTTCACCTCTTTGGTTAGATTTATTCCTAAGTATTTTATGGTTTTTGGTGCAACTGTAATCTAGCTACTTCTAAAAAACTAAAGAAAACAGAACAACAACAAGAATAAAATAATGAAAACTGGCCTTTATGCAATTTCATTAAGCTGAATATTTTATAATTTAAAAAATGTGCTCTTTTTAGTGGCTGTAAGACCTCAGAAAAGTACAAGTCTATCAATGCATATGACACCAATGATGACCACGACCAATATGAACCCAAAACATTTAATTTCTCCAAAGGAATTTCTAGATATGCTCACTTACAGATACATTCATTGTTTCCTTCTCTATATTTGAAACATCCTTTTGTGGAAGTGGTCTAACTTATGGCAAACCCAATGCTTAAAAACTCATTTGAGATAAGGCCATCATATACAACATGGATGTGTTTTATATGAATCAATAATTGATTATTGAACATTTTTAAAAAAAATTCTAGCAATAAGGGGCACCTGGGTGGTTGTCGGTTGGGCATCTGACTTTGGTTCAGGTCATGATCTCCTGGTTTGTGGGTTCGAGCCCTGTGTAGGGCTGTGTGTTGACAGCTTGGAGCCTGGAGCCTGTTTCAGATTCTGTGTCTCCCTCTGTCTCTCTCTCTGCTCCTCCCTGACTCTCACTGTCTCTCTCTTAAAAATAACTATTAAAAAAATTAAAATTCTAGTAATAAGAGATGGCTAAAAGGAATAACAATAATAATTCTCATAATATAGCTTCAACTTGGATAATAGTCTGAAAACTAAAAAGAGCCCCCAAAACAAAGACATGAACTCCAAAAAACTAAAACTAACACAAAATTCTCAAGCAATATGCATGTATCAATGTTTATAATAATGGCAATATTAGTTTATTTGGAGTGCACATCATTTATAGTAAGTGTTATCCTCAAACATTAAGTGTTATTCTGGTAGGAGTCTCTTATATGATTTACATGTTTGGTGCCATTCTATAATTAATTAGGCTGCCTAATTTAATGACAGATCATACTGGCTTGTTAGGCTTTAATCGAAGCAAAACAGGACTTCAGGGGGTGGTTTTAAGACCCTTTCCCTGAAGAGTCTTGTCTATTTCTTACTGGTTACTAGCTCATACATTTCTGTTAGGAGAATTCTACAAGGAAATGAGCTTTTGGTTAGGTGAATGTTTGTAAGAGCTGTTGGATTTTTTTTTTTTTTTTTTTGTGAGACTGCTACCTCCAATAGGCATAGTTTGTGATTTTTTCCCCTAAATTTTTAATTCAATGTTAGTTGAAGAGTAAAGGAATTAGCTCCTTGTGTAGAATGTGTTATATTTGGGAAGTTTTTACATTACAATATGTGCTGAGTAAAATTATAGTGAAATATTGGGTATTATTATCATCAGGCTCCCAAATTTACTGATGGCACACATTGAAGTGGAATGTACCTCCCCAAAGCTGCAGTAGACAGAATGTCACCTCCCTCCCCAAAGATGTTCAGATGGAACCTGTGCATTTGTCACCTTACCTAGGTGGGTCCAGTTTAATCACACGAATCCTTAAAAATGGAGATCTCTTACAAGCTGGGTGAGAGGAAGAGATGTGATGATGGATACATGGTCAGGGAGATACCATATTGCTGGCTTTGAAGATGGGAGAAGGGATCCAGGAACCAAGGGATACATGCCATTTCTAGGAGCTGGGAAATGAAAGGATAGATCCTCCAGAAAGGAAATAGCCTCTGAGACCTTGATTTTAGCTCAGTGAGACTCATGTGGGATTTCTGACTCACAGAACTGTAAGATCAAGAAATTCATGGTCTTTTAAGCCACCTTGATTATGGCAATTTGTTGTGGCAGCAATAGAAAACTAATATAATAGCTGAGATAAACTTTCTCATGAGGCCCCATTCCTCTGGCTAGCAGGAAAAACAATGTGAACTCATCAAGTAAAAGTATTTCAACCCCTTCTGCTTTAAACTGTTGTGTGTTGAGGTCACTTGTTCCTTTTGGGGTAAATGTTTGCTCTCCCAGAGTTATTTTCCCTTTCTCTCTTTTTGCCAAGGGGACACATGGGCCAGTGGTGTGGAAGGGGGCCATATATCTTCTTGGGAATGAGGGAGAGGGGGCTTATCCATAAGTCTCTGGTTGTGGATCTGTTTCCACTAATCTTTCCTTGTTGGTGTCTGCTAAATGTGCTGCTGTTATAGCTGGTCCTTCTGACCTTTGAGTATGCACTAGGAGAATGGTCCTTTGGAGAAAAGAAAAGTAAGATGCAGAAAGAATTCTTTCCAGAAAGGAGAAAGAAGTAAAAATCTAGTCTCTTCCCTTGCTACCTACAGTAGACACTGCTATTGCCTCTGTCAATGAGGTCCCATCCCTAACCAGCCCTGGACTCTGCTGACCAAGTGGTCTTAGCATTTCTGCAACTTCTGGGTGGCCACGTGAGCACTTCTGCATCTTCTCTATTCTGTGCCAAGTGCATGGGAGGCTATAAACCTTATTTTGGGTCTCCTTTCACCGAAGCTGTGCTACCAGTCTTGGGCTTCTTTGGTCTAAATGGCTCAGCGTTTCTTCTCACAGCTTTGAGCGTTCCACTATACCCAGGCAAACGGGGGACCAGTTCTGACATTCTTAGGATTCTTGTGCTTATCCAGATGTATCTAAAGCATTTCCCTCATACTGTGCATAGTGTTTGCCAAGGATTTGTAGAAGCTGGACACCTTATCTCCTCAGACCGCCTGTCTTTATTCTCCTTCTAAATTCTCCTGGGTTTAAAAAGGTCTGGATTTTTATTTCTTTTCCAACTCTGGAAGGTACTTTCCCTGCATTTTACTTGACTTACCCAGAGTAGCCCAACCTCCCTTTTTAACAGTAATTTTAAGAGTACTAATAGAAAAGGATATACCCTTCACATTATAGAAGAAACCATCGTCTGAATTGACCACGTTTGTTTCTTGATAGGGTAGCTTCAGGACAAGGATACATAAGAAACCATAAAGACTGAAAATACACTGGTTTAATGCATGGATCGGCACATTATAGCCCACAAACTGGCTGACTGTTTTTGTAAGTTAAGTAGGAATACAACTATGTGTATCCATTTACAAATTGTCTCTGACTGCTTTTGGGCTACAATGGCAGAAACGGAGGAATGCAGTAGACACACGGCAAATCCCCAAATATTTACTAACTGGCCCTTTAAGAAAAGTGTCTGTTGCCCTCCAGTTTGATGTATTCATTCTCTATAAATATGTAACAACCCCCAAATCTGGCAGCTTAAAACAACAAACATTTATTTTCTGATGTTTCTGTGGGTCAGAGATCTGGGCTGCCTTGTGGGGAATTCCTGCTCAGGGTGTCTCCTGAGGTTGCAGTCAAGCTGTTGGCCAGGACTGCAGTCATCTGAAGGCTTTCCTGGGGGTGAAGAATCCACTTCCAAGCTCATACAGGAGGTCGTCAGCAGACCTCAGTTCCTCACTGGCTGTTGGCGTGGAGACCTCGGTTCCTTGCCACAGAAGGTTCTCCATGGGGTTGCTCCACATGACAGCTGGCTTTCCCAGGAGTAGGTGATGAAAGAGAGAGAGAGAGAGAGAGGATGAAATGGAATCAGCACTCTTTTATAGTCAAGTCTTGGAATTGATACACTATAACTTCTACAGTATTGAATTTGTTAGAAGCCAGCACTAAGTCCAGACCATCCTCAAGAAGGGGGGACCATATAAGGGCACGGAGACTAGGAGGCAGAGATCATTGGAAGACATCTTAGAGCCTGTTTATCACATTTCATAACCACCTCCCCCCTCATTTTCACTTTTTTATGTTAGCATGATGCATATGGATTTCTATCCACGTAGCTCTGGAATTTAGGACTGAGGACTGTGAGAACCAAGATAAGCCAGGTAGTGGTGCTGAAGCCATTTCAATAAGTAAGCTAGTCTGCTTGGAGCTGGTGGGCCATATCCAGGCTAAACTCAAAAGGTTAGAAACACTTGGAAGCCTAATAAAAAAGAAAATGGCAAGGATTTAGAGAGCATCGAGATTGGTTGATTCAGTCAGGCTGACTTTTGGCCAGGTAGGCACTTAAGAGGACACTTCACCAACAATAAGCCTCTTTTCTTTGTTAATTTATTCAGTATTCAACAAATATTTGCTGAACTCCTACTAAGCTCCAGGTGCCCGTTGAAGGCTTTGTGGATACAGCAGCAACTTGGAAGCAAAGATGGCCTCAGGCAGGAAACATCTTACAGCACGTGCTTCCTCTGTGTGTTGACAGAGACAACAAGTGACTTCCCAGAATTTGACCCTTTCAGGATTTATGGGCAAGAGAAGATATTTATATAAAAAGATAATAGGTAGAGTGGCCCGCTTGCATCCAGGGACGTGAAGGGAGATCCTGGAAACGTTGTAATGTATTTACAGTCCTTCCTGGTTTGAATGCTTTAAAAATGCTTGTCGCCCCTGAGTCTGTGAGTCCAGACACCGTCATGATGGAGTGACAGGGTCTATAAAAGCTACAGACTGTTGAAAATATCAACATGTGCCTTTTTTTTTTTCTTTCCTGCTTTATTTAGCCATTTTTAGTACATCCATATCTCTCACTAGGCTCAAACTGCATATGTTTATTTAACAATCAGATCTGGAATTGTGCTCAAGAAGCCTCTATCAAAACCCAAGTCATTTTTCTTCCTATTGAGATGGATGTACACAGGAGAAATTGGTGGAGAAGGGAGAGTGTTCTTGGCTGATCCATAGGAAGTCGGGTTCACTTGGGGATAAAGTATAAAGGTCCCATATCTGTGCTTGCAGGGTGAAGGAGGTAACCGTGGTGGCCCTGCCTCTAGGACACTGTAAAATCTTTTGACCTACAAATGAGGTTAATTTCTTCTACGTGTGTCATTGAAAGCCAGTTTTAGGATTCCATTAGACACAAATATTCCATTGCCTGTACTTGTATCAATGGGTTATTGGTGTGGAATTTTTTTTATGGGTCTCTAGAGAGCCTGACGCTAGGGGCTCTCTGGAGCTCGTGAGAATGTTTATTGCAGTCATCCACATTTCAAAAGGGAGGGACTTGGAGGAAAAGATAGCCACAAAAATGTATTGTTTTGAGTCTGAATCTGTGAGAAAAATAGAAATGTAATTTTAAAATGAAATACTAGCAAAGAAAAGATTAAGGTGCAATGGATAGCCACAGTGATTCCTGTGACCATGAGTCCTTTTCCTTGGTGATTATAATATCTGATGCCAGACACACAACATGTTACACTTACTCAGCAATTAAAGGTAAGAGGTTGTGAAACTCTAAATGAGCCAGAAAAAAAAAGGGGGCAAAGGGCTGAGTTTGAGTGAGTAAAGGAAGATAAATCAGATGAGATTGCATGTTGATGACACTGACCAGGGTTGCTCAACAGCAATATCTGACAAACAGCAAGAGAAAAAGGAAACATTTTGGCCGAGTCAGCCACCCCCAGCATCTCTCTTCAACACCCGACGAAGAAATCCCCACTGCTGGATGAGTTATTTCCTCTTTCTGCTGTATGAGTACAATGGGGGGGGAAAAAAAAACAGATCCTAGAGCTGAAATGTGAAGTTAGGAAACAGAGGCATGAGTAATAATGCAATAATGAATGAGACAGAAAGGCCCAGAGGTGTGGATATTCCATCTAGAGGACTTGGATTTGGTCAGGTCTGTTTTGGTGCAGTGGATGTTTCAAATGTCTTATGCTGTCGCACTGGTGTCTTGTTGATGACTGCCCTCGTTACCCTTGTTGTTGTTGTTTTTTAATTTTTTAACATTTATTTATTTTTGAGAGAGAGACTGAGAGAGCCTGAGTGGGGGAGGTGCAGAGAGAGACGAGACAGAATCTGAAGCAGGCTCCGAACTGTCAGCACAGAGCCTGATGCAGGGCTCAAACTCACAAACCGCGAGATCATGACCCGAGCTGAAGTTGTATGCTCACCTGAGCCACCCAGGCGCCCTGACCCTTGGTTTTGTTCATTCCTTCTTTCTGCCTGGATTCCAGCAGAAATGCACCTCCCCTCACCCTTTCTTTGGCTTTGCCATATCTATCTGCCGTAGAAACTCCTGTTTTCTTCAAAACACAACTTAAATCCTTTTTTTTTTTTTTTTTTGCAAAACTCCATTCTCCCAGCCCAGAATTAACTTCTTTCTCTTTTCTCCTCCTAATATCTTTAGCCTTTTATTAAATTGGTCATGCTGTCCTTTATACACAAGTTGTTTATACATTTTCTGTTGTCTATATTGAGTTGAAGAGGGCAAAGGGTTTACCATGAACATCCCTATATTTTCTATAATATTTCCTCAGTGATAGGAGGATATAAAAAGCCAATATAATGAGTCAATGTTTCTTGGCTTAAAGGATAGACTAACTCTTAATAATTTGAACAAAGATTAGCAAGATCCTAGGCAAAAGTCCCTTAACTTTACTGTAGACAAAACTAATTAACCACTATTTTTGCCTGCCTTGTTATATCACATTCTGATAAAATAAACAAGGCTGTTCATTTTTTTTTAATCCCAGGGAAGTGACTTTATTTTTATTTTAGAATGTTTTAAATTAAAAATTAAAAAAGGAATTGGTTCCATCTATTTTTGGGTTCCTTGGAGACATGATGCCTTGTGGTCGCCTTGTCGGCTTCAGATTCGAGCTGTAGAAGGTTCTAGAATATTTTAATGCTTTCCCCCTTTGTAGAAAAATCTTTTAAACAGAGATCCATGTTGTAAAGAAGAAACAGAATGACCATCAGTAGATCGTATGGCTCTCTTTCTTTTCCCTTCTGAGCCTCTCAAAGGTACAGTTGATGCCTGTTTGCCTTCACTTTCTAGACATGCCTTCGTTTCCTAACTCTTTGCTATTAACTGACTTTGATCATCACACATCAGAAAGAGTTCTCTAAACGGTCAGTTGTAACTTCCTTTTTGTCAAAATCTCTCAGCAGCATTAGTTGTTGATAACCTCCTCCTCGTAACTGCCCGCTGCTGTGGCCTTGACATTGCTCTGCCCTAGATTCTCTCCCAGGGGGAAGGGAAAATGAATTTGTTAAACACACTTGCTCCTGCTAGGAGCCTTCTCTGTATCATGGTAGGTGAGCTTCAGGACAACTTTCTGAGGCAGGAGATGTTCTTGCACACCATCACTAGAGCATAGAGGTTTTGTCTTGTCCCATTGGCCAGTTATTTCATACTGGGGTTGGTCTTGTGCACCCCAGCTGGTTGCAGTTTTCTTGAGAGTGGAGTCCACACCTTCTGCCTCTTCTGTATTACTCACAGTGCCTGGCACAGCAAATATTCTCAGGGTTTAATAAATATTTGTTGACTGATTACAGATGAAAGTACTCAGACCTTGAAGATAAAGACTAACATAAACATTGGCCAGTTTTTTGTTGAATCTATGTTTTTCCAAGTTCTGAAAAAGACCTTCTTTTATATACCATTTTAAAACACACACACACACACACACACACAGACACACACACACTCACACATCAAGCCTCATTCATGAAAGGTTTGACACTGAGATTAGAAAACCATTAGCAACCGTCACATGCCGGCCGGAGCGGGTTTCCTTCCAGTGATAGGAGAACCTCTCGGCTGGGAGTGGCCATGCCTCGGAATTAGATCAGGGTGATTGTATTTATTTATGATTATGTATTAAACTGGACAACTTGGCCCGGTTTCTGAGTCAGATGCACTGAGTTTGTACTTTCTGACACATCACCCTCATCCCTGTGAAATGAGAAGCAGTCGTGGGTGAAACGGGACAGGGTGGGGGAGAGGGGGGGCTGGCAAGGCTAGTGGGTCTCACCCTCTCCATTTCCTCCTCACTCCCTTACTCGCCTTTCACTTCCTCCTTTCCCACCAGGTGCCAGAGGGGTTCTGCTTCCCCATAATCTCTCTAGCCCTGGGGGAAGTGGTGGGAACTAACTTCTTTTTAAAAGTGTGCCTACTGCGGAGCCTGCACATTGTTGGGCATTCAGAGCCATTGCTTCATTTGTAGTCTTTTGGCCGCTCCGTGAGGTAGCTTTTATTACTTTTATATCACAGAGGTGGAAACTGAGGCTTTGCAAGGGTAGGAAATGTGTCCCAGTTACACAGTTGGTAAATACAGAGGTGGAATTTGACACTCACCTGAGTGACTCCAAACATCTGGGCTCTTTTATGTTGTACAAGGTTACCTCTTCAGAAGAAAAGGGCTGATATAAAATTGATTCCCATGGAGGGCTTTGTAGCCTATGGTAGAGAGACCAGAGTTTTTCCAATAGAGTTCCAGAAAACTTTCCATGACCAGAGGGCCAGGGTGTTTGGGGTGGAGGAGGCTGTTTGCTTTACCCAAAGGCTGATTTAGGGCAGGATCCTCTTGTGCTTGCGTGTGCCTTGTAGTATTGCACCTGACCTTTCCAACTAAGCATCCTTAGCCACCTGAGGCACCTGGAATTCAATAGAGACTTTTTTCTTTGATGGATGTTCTTTCATTAGTCCTGGGAAAATGAAGTTAGTGTGTAGGTCCTTCCTTGTAATCAGAGGAAAAGCCTAGGTTACAATAAGTAGCAAAACCCTCTCATCAGCACCAAGTTAATTGACCACGGATATGTGGGAGCAACATTCGGACGTCTCCTCTGCACTGGCTGCAGCCATAGCCCTCACCTGTGACTTGATGGGTGATGCAGCCTGGCAGGATTTCAGAAGCTTCTTCAGGACAAGGACCATGGCTGCAATAGCGAATGGGTCTTCATTATCCGAGGAAAATTACTAAATATATACATATGCATATTTAAATATACATCTTTAAGTCTCTTGAAAATGAATCGACTTAAAATATTTTTTTATAAGAATAATGAAAAAGAAGTATGATTGGTTCTGTGCCTTCGAAGGGAAACTAGATCTCCTGGTGATCATTTGTTTGTTCTTGCTTATATTTAAATCAATTTAAGTCAAATTGTATTTAGCACTTTAGAAACAAGTCAGAGAAAGAAAATGACATATGATTTCACTAATATGTGGACTCTAAGAACAGAACAATGACTAAACAAACAAAAAGCAGGATCAGACCCAGAAGTACGGAGAACAAACTGATGGTCGCCAAAGGAGTGGGGGATGGAGAGACGGGCAAAATGGATGAAGGGGAGCAGAGGTACAGGCTTCCAGTTATGGCACAAGTCACAGGGAGAAAAGGTACAGCAATGGAAAGGTAGTCAATGGTATTGTAAGAGCCTTGTAGGGTGATTGATGGTAGTTACACTTGTGGTGAGCAGAACGTAATATACAGACTTGTTGAATCACTATGTTGTACACCTGAGACTAATGTAACATTGTGAGTCAACTACATTAAAAAAAAAAAAAATCTTGATAGATATTGTCAAACTATTCTCCTAAGCACACTGTCCATCTTCCCCAGAACCTTGTTAATGCTTACCATTTTCATTAAGTTTAACATGGCCAGTTGAGGAAAGAGAAAATTGTATCCGTTACTGGAAAAAAACCATATTTAGTATTTTAAGAAAACAGAAAGGAGTCAAATACTGATCATTCTTTTTCAGCCTCATTTTCTAACAAAATGATACTACAGCAATATTGAAATCTTCACTTAATGGATGTATACATTTTGTATTACAATCAAGGTTATTTTTTTGCCTTAAGTGAGGGCTTTCTCAATTATCCTAAAGGACTCTGTTAATCTCTTTTATCAAATAATTCTTTTTTTTTTTTTGCCATGCCTATCACACCCATATCTTTTTTGATTTCCTGTTCATAATTTTTTTTTTTAAGTTTATTTATTTTGAGAGAGACAGAGACAGAGGAGACTGCACTTGAGTGGGAAAGGGGCAGAGAGAGAGGAAGAGAGAGAATCCCAAGCAGGCTCTGCTCTGTCAGCGTAGAGCCCCACGTGGGGCTGGATCTCATGAACTGTGAGATCATGACCTCAGCCAAAATCAAGAATCAGATGTTGAGCTGACTGAGTAACCCAGGTGCCCCTCCTATTCATTAATTTTTAATAGATTCACCTCTGGCAATTCATTTTTTCTGTGTGTGATCCAAGGAGTTTTCCAAAATCACTTTCACCAATCTTATGAAATACTACTTTTGCAATGTTTGTCCTTTTCCTTGGCAATCTAGTGCATTGCATTTGCATTGTTTGATTAAATGTCTACAACATCTAAACTGTAAGTCACAGTTGGTATTGATGTGATGGGTGGAGATATAAGCTAGGGCCAAGTGAAGGGTAAGTGGCGACTGAGTATTACAAGAGATCAGTCTGCCCCTTTGTGAATATTTTTGTGGGATGGTGCCTCTGTGCTTCCCCAAGCGACCAGGTAACTGTGAGATGGGGCATAATGTAGGTTCAAATAATAAGGACTCCCTCGGCTCAAATAATTGTTGAATGCAATGGAACTGACTCGGCCTGGATCTGCTCTGACCCTATAAACGTAGCAGATGTTAGGAGACTACAGGCTTGGGTTGCACTGAGATGAACTAAATCCTTTCCCAACCATTTTGGTGTGCATGAATAGAGCTGAAAGCATTCCAGAACTACTGGAATGTTAAATCTCAAATTCAGAGATTTGCTTGAAGGCCCATAATTATCTCTATTGTGATGCCTTTCAACAGATCTAAGGAGTTGTGCAGTTTTGATTCAAGGTAGGTTACGCAGAGGGTAAAGCTGAATGAGACGTGGGTTCTAGGCCTGTACTATTATCCCTGTATTGGCTTCAACAGACTTCAGTGCTATGATCTTCGTTTCTTTTAACTTCACTTATTATTATATTCTGTGTGCATGTAACTTCACAAATAAGAATCAGCTTTCTTTCTTGTAAGTATTTTAGATTCAATAGGCCAGTGGCAGAGGACGCTTGGTAGCCACCCTTCTCTAATTATGTACGAATGACCATATATTTAAGCAGTATTATTGGCAACGTATCAAAGCATTTCAAAGTAATAATAGTTTTTTTCCAGAAGTAGAGAGGATAAGTCCGTCTTGCATCTTCCTCTTGGCTTCTTTAACATGCTCTTTATAAGACATTTTTTTTTTTTTTCTTTTTCTTTTTTAACACGTGTTGTAATGGGATGAGGGGGTTGGGGTTAATTCGGTATTTTTCTTCCCAGTGGACTGCAAGTTTCTTGAGGACAAAATATTCATCTTATTTTGCTTCATGTCCCCAGCATCTGACATTGGACTCCAAAAATGTCTGTTACATTGTTCTTTAATTGAAGTAGAAATAGAGAAGCTGACTCAGAAGGAAGGAAATGGTAAATGATTGTGGTAGAAGTGAAGTAGGTTATACTAACTTTGCAAGGACAGGAAATAAAGCAAAGGTAATTGGTGGAAGGTAGGACAGAGGGCAGGTTCTCTGTGGTATGCTATGAAAGGAGGAGAGGGCAAAGTGCAATACTTATTCCACTGGAAAAGCAAATAAACAAGCTGGAACATTCTTGCCTGAGTACATATAAACTTGGAGTCTGTGAGCAGCTAGATGCTCTATGGTAGTTCTAGTGACAAGGTTTATGAAGCCATCTGCATTGTCTCTAAGGCCTTTTAATTTATGCTCTTTCAAAAGTGCTTCCCGATAGGAAATGACACTTTCTAATGAAGTGTCAGTGAAGTGTAGCCAGTGATTAATACAAGGTGATGGAATCTCCTTAAAATGGAGATTAAAAAAAAATCTCCATTTTAAGGAGATTCCATCACCTCAGAAATTTCCAGTGACCAACAGAAAGAGGGCAAGAAGGTTTTCTGGAAACCATATGTCTGTTCAGTGTATCTGCAG
The DNA here is from genome assembly GCF_018350195.1 of Panthera tigris. Classification (NCBI taxonomy): domain Eukaryota; kingdom Metazoa; phylum Chordata; class Mammalia; order Carnivora; family Felidae; genus Panthera; species Panthera tigris. The sequence continues at coordinate 110,241,248 of NC_056666.1, read as the reverse complement.
ACCTGTGAAGAAAGAAGAGCTTAATTAGACAGATGAGCAATTTCCTGAAAAGGCACATGCAGGCGTTGGATCACATCTCATTTCCTCTGAAAGAGGCGAAAACCATGATGATTAGCAACTCACTGTTTTGGAGCCTAGCCATTCTCCAGTTTATTTTCACTTGGTGGGAGTGAAGGAAGGTGATGCTATTGCTTTTGAGTTGGGTTCTCTTAGTCATGAATGTTGGATTTCTTTTATGCAGAATTGTGTTAAATTGAGCTCCAGATTATCCGAGTGTGGGATTCTGCTTTGTGGCACATCCTTGGTTAAACAGCAATCGCTTTAGCCAGAAGAATGCTCTAAGCCATCCTCCCTTGTTTTCAGTGGCTTAGGAAACAGAAACTAATTTTCATTTCAACTAATCCAAACTTGATTAGGAAAGGAAATATAATGTTACTACATGAAAGCATGAGGTTCCTGCCAAAGCCAAACATGTACAGTACTTGAAAAAAAATATTCCACTGATTCTTTCCCATGTGATGTTTCTGTATCACCTCCATCTTTCCATTTCAGAGTGTGCAACTGAGAGTTTGCTGGAGATTAATAAATTATTTCATCAGTATCAGAAAACTAACACTGATTTGGAAGATCAGAGAGCTGAAAGCCGTTTCTGGATAATATAGAGTTAGCTTCCATTTCTCAGTACTTCTGTTTCTTTGAAATAAGGAAGTTGGCGGGTCTTAGTTTCCTTGTGCTTGCTTGTCTTTCCCCTACCCCTTTGGTGTTGTACAATACTGAGTCATTGAAACGCTTCCCATTTCGCCACTATCCAGATGTGGTGTAATTATCAAGAAAAGAAACCTTTTTATTCTTGTAGGCTGTCAGAAATCCAGGTTATTGTCATTTCAGGTCATTGATATGAAATACTTTGACATTTTTTTTAAAGAACAGTTGGCACTGATTAGGAATGGCTGTTCTTGCTAGAGTTGTTCTTTCAGTAGTTAAGTGTAGGTAAGTATTGGACCAACTGAAATTGAAAAAAGGTTCAGTTAAGTACCAGCTTTTACTAAAATATATTTTTATAAAGAAGAATTATGAACATGCTCCATTTAAGCCAAAAATTAATTAAGGATTTAAAAATGTAGCATGTTGGGAGTGAAATATGGTGAAGATGAGATTTTGATAGTCACCGTATGAGGCAATGAAAGCTGAGACGCAGGAAATCAGCAAACTCCCTGGGTTGGCCAGAGTCAGTCTGGTCTGCAACATTTTTACTCTGGTTCAGAAAAGAACCTGTATTAGTCAGGGTCCTCCAGAGAAACAAAGCTAATAGGATATGTTTCTCACGAGAAGTTGGTTCATGTCATTATGGAGGCTGAGAAGTTCCATGATCTGCCCTCTAGAAGCTGGAGACCCAGGAAAACTGGTGATGCAATTCAGTCCCAGTTTGAAGGCCTGAGAACCTGGGTAGTGGATGTTCAAAGGAAGAAGATGAGATGAGACATCCCAGCTTCATCAGTGAGACAGGAAAAAAAAGGGGGGATGGATTCCTCCTTCCTTTGTCTTTTGTTCTATTCAGATGCTAAATGCATTGGATGATGCCCACCCATATTGGGGGAGGGGTCACCCACTTCATTGATCCCATCATTTCAAATACTAATCTCACCAAAATACCAAAATATCTGTATTAGACAGGGTTCTCCAGAGAAATATAATTAGGATGGATTTATGTATTTATTTATTTCAGAAATTGGCTCATGGTGTTCCCACTTATATTGGTGAGGATCTTTCTTTACTCAGTCTACTAATACAAATGTAATCTCTTCCAGAGACACCGTCACAGACATGCCAGGAAACAACATTTTACCAGCTATCTGGGCATCCCTTAGCCCAGTCAAGTTGACAGAAAACTAACTGGCATAGGACCCCTTCTATCATCTTCTATCAAGTCAAGCAATTAAGCTGGACACCAGAATTGGAACACACGGAAGTAATTTTGCCAAGTTCCTCTGGTGGCTTTGAGAAGTTTAGAGCCACCAAAACTTTGTTAGATATGATGTCATAAATTAATAAAATCTATCACGGTCGATTTCATGAAGAGGGGAAGTTACTATAAGAGCTCTGAATGATCTCAATTAATTTATAATTAGAGGTTATAAATTATTTCAACTAATGAAAAGAAGCAAGGCAACACGTGAACTCAACTTCTAGTAGACCTAAACTTTCACATTCTTTTCTTTTCCACTTCTCCACTCTGTAGGACAGGATGCCCTTGATTTCCTCACCACCACCACCTCCAACCAACACACACATACAGACACACAAAATTATTTTAGGGTAGATGTTTAGTGGAGGCCCAAGCAGGAGTACACAAGGCACGTCTGACCATCAGATGTGTTTTGTTGGACTTTTCAGAGTGCTTATAATTGGGAAAAAAATTTTTTTTTTCTCCAATGCTAAAGCATAAGTCTAACTTTCTGAGAAATTGAGAAATGGAGAGGATTGGTCGTGCTGGACCTGTATTATCTGTGTGACTGGAGCTGAGGAATGAGCTTCCCACGCCACTTCCAAGGGCCATGTGCTGTATCTGACACAGCTCCCTCCACTCTCCAATGTCTCCTTGACATTGGGAGTGAATTGCCACTTCGGGTCCAGGTTGGACGGTTGTTTGTCATACAGTAAAGTTAAGATATAAGTACAATATTTTAAACATCAGTTTCTCTTTCGAAAGCAGGCAAATGACAGGTTGCGTTGAGACTTTGGGATCTCAGTTTGTCTAAAGTCATTTAAGTGGTAAAAATGAATTTTGAACACAAGGCTGAATGGAACATGCCAAACAAAGGTAAGATTGGCCAGACCTGCTTGTTTGTCTTTCCTTTACTTTTTGTCTATTTTGCTCACTTTTGACACAATACCTCACATAGGTTTTCAACAGATATTTGCTGAATAAATGTGAGTGGAGCTAGTGTCCATGTTCTTTCCAATATACCGTGAGGCATTTGGATAAAGGGGCTAAATTATCCTTCCTGTAATGTTATTAGAGAGATTTTTTTTCCCCTCCAATGAGAGAGACAAGGCTTCAGTCATTATTTTTATAATTTAAAATCTCCTGACTGGATTATTGAAGCTTATGCTGGCTGTTGGAGAGAAAGTTCATGAAAGATTCTCTTGCTCTGCTCTGGTTATAAAGCCTTAACCGGACTAAACCAAAAATTGTATATGCTGTGATTTAAAAACAATGAGTATACCGTACTTTTCAAGTTAAACCTTCGAAATGAAGTAAGTTGTAGGCTACAAAATTCACTTATTTATTTTAAAAAATTTAAATGTGTACTAAGTACTTATCACTGTGCTAGGTACTAGGAATATTGTATTTGATATCATGTCTCAAACATGAAATGGGTTTCAAAAGAATAGTTCAACATATTGTGATATAAAATGAAGTAAAACTCTCCTTGTCAGAAACGTTTGCTAGAAATCTAAAAGCAGTTGCCCATTTAGGAAAATTGCCTCATGTACACACCACTGATAAAGAGTATGTTGTTAACACACCTGAGGCAATTCTACTTCTCTGATGTGCTTCTTGAAGACAGTAAGCCAATGGCCAGATGAAGCAACTGTTCTTTTTTTTTTCTCGCCCCCACTGCCCCTATCTGTTCTTTTCAAGTTTGTTTTTATTTATTTTGAGAGAGCAAATGAGAGAGGGTCGGAGAGAAAGAGGGAGACAGATTCCCAAGCAGGCTCTGTGCTGTCAGCGCAGAGCCTCATGTGGGGCTTGAACTCACGAAACCGTGAGCTCATGACCTGAGCCGAAATCAAGAGTCGGACGTTTAACGGAACAAGCCACCCAGGCTTCCTGAAGCAACTGTTGAATAAATGTATTATTCAATTCGGGCTCAGCAATCAGTTTTATTTTCATCTAAGTGACAGTTGGCTAGTTGCTTTTACATCACATCTCACATACAAGTTATTTTTCCTTTATATACTGAATTTAGTGCTCCTTGGTAAGTCTGGTATTCACTCTGAAAAAGACAGGAAAAAGCAAAATAAACAAAATTCCCCGGAAGACGCAGGTCTTTGAACAAGTTCTTTGCTGTGTGTGCAATTACGCAGTTTGAATCGTCTGACTTTCAAGCGTATTCCCTATAGTTATGTACTTTAACAGCATACTTACTTTGTGGATAGGTCTTAGAAAAATTTGTTTTTTTCATAAAGGAGAGAAACCCCCCTAGAAGATGGATATACATGCATGGGATTTGAGAAAGAAACGGAAACAGTTTTGTTTAAGTTTATATCCACCAAATTAGCAGTCTCGGATTCCTTTTATAAAAATATTTTCTAGTACTTGCTAGATTCTTTTTGATTTGTGATAGAAAGACAATGAAAACAGGCCGATTAGGACAATAAACCAAATGATCTAAGAGGATTAAAAGATTAATGCCAGGCACAGGGAGGCTCTGCTCTGTATGCTCAAGGTTATACAGATACAGAGCAGGCCACATTTCTGCAAAATAGAGACTCTTTCAGAAAATGCTCTTGATCAGTGAGAGCGTGGCTTGCCCTTGACCATTTGGGGCATGTGAGGTAAATAGTTAATGGTTGCCTGTATAAGAAACAGAATAGCACATTACATCTTTCTTACTCTGAAATTGTAGGCCTCTTTCAGTTAGAAGGAGAGAATACTAGTGTTACCCTAAATATCAAAGTCTGCAGTTGGCACTCAGAAAATAGAAACCAATTCAATAAGCTACTTTCATAATGCCCTGCATTGATGGATCTTCAGTCCTCAGTTTCTGTGCTAAACAGGCTTCTTTTTGTGGCAGAACAGTTCAAGTTTCATTATTTATCTTTGTACAACTTCACCATGATTAGTTTAAGGACTAGACACAGGCTGGGACTTAAAACATTTCTTTATTACATTAGGCTGCAGATGTAACGAAAAAATATTTTATCTTTTGCAGGCTGTTTCAATGCCTGGTTAAAACTGAAGCAAATTTGATATGATAGTTTTAAAATCATAGGGAAGAAATCATTCCAAAATGATTGGAAAATAGTCACGTTACTGGTTGTGTATGAATGTGAGATGTTGATGATTACATTAAAAATGAAGGAGGCCAGTAGACCTAGAAAAAGGTGCTCAGCCTCATTAGCAATTAGAAAGATGAAAATTGAAATGGTAATGCTATACTGACCAGATGGGCTAAAATTAAGATGTAAAATCCACACTGAAAGAAAGCTTAGAATTATAGAGGAAAGCTGAAGATATACATACCATATGGCCCAGCAATTCCAGAATATACCCTAGAGAATTTGCCTATGGGCCCCAGGATAATGGATAAATACAAGGAATGCTAAACAGTAATGCAAATGAACAAACAATAGTTACAGGCAATATCATGGAACTTGTCACAATTATAAGGTTAAACAAAGGAACCATGGCATAGAAAACACCTCCATTATGATTCTCTTCCTATAAAATTCAAAGCCAGGCAAAACCAAACTACATTGTTTAGAAATGCTTAAAAAAGTAGTATAAACTATAAGAAAAACAAGAAAATGATTAACACAAGTAAAGATAGTGGTAATCTCTGGGGGAGAGGTACACACAGGGGCTTCTCCGGAGCTGATATATCGTATTTCTTAACCTGGACTGGACTGCTCGTTTAAGTAATTGTCGGGGCACCAGGGAGCCTCAGTTGGTTAAGGGTCTGACTTCGGCTCAGGCCATGATCTCGCGGTCTGTGAGTTCGAGACACGAGTTGTACCGACAGCACAGAGCCTGGAGCCTGCTTTGAGTTCTGTGTCTCCCTCTGTCGCTGCCCCTCCCCTGCTCATGCTCTCATTGGCTGACTCTGGTTCAGGTTGGGGTTGTTATCACACAAAAGATCCTGTGGTAAAATCCTGCTTGATTCGATTAACCTCACTCAACTAACTCAGAACTACCCACTCAATCTTGCCATTTGGTTTAGAAGTACAAACCATCCAGCATTAGTAGAAGTTAGATGAGAATTGGTTGGGAATCTCTGAGAATTAGTCTGGGCTCCTTTATTTTCATTCCAGTCCTGCTTTCTTTCCAAATGACCCACAAATTCATTTTCGTCAGCCTCCTTTTACCTCAAGTGACACAGCCTGTGTTCCATAGATAGCAAAGGAGAAAATACACTGCACGATTTTTTATCATCTCTAAACACATTAGCAAAGGAATATCTGAAAGGTGTTTTCATCTGACTAATTAGGTTAGAAATCTCAGGAGAACAGTCCTATTTGCTATAGTTTTGATGGAAATGTTTCTGTTTCTGGCTGAGAATCTTGCGAGAACAGATTTCTCCTTTGATATTTCCTGTTGGAACTTCAAGTAGCCAAAAAATAAAGCACTTTTTCTTCCTCTTCAATTGGAAAACAAACTTGGATTGTGAGGGCCTTAGGTACGAGGGCCATGACTTGTGAATTTGTTAAGTGGCAAGGAGTTGTACAGAGTGCCAGGAAATAAATGCTTATTGGTGATTGTTGACATATGTTGCCCGTCCCCCCCACCCCCCCAACACAAATTTGGCTCTTTCAGGGCAGTATTCATAAAGCCTTCAGATTTTGGTGCAAGCAAATAATAGAACATAAAACACTTTTCTTTTTACTTGCAACTTTTTGTTAATGGATTATGAATTTGAATACTTGGAGCCAATTGTTCTTTCATTCTCTCATTGCCCTTTATTTGTCTGTCTTGTCTTCTCAATTGCTGGTAAGTTCTCTGATGGAAGAAACTATTTTTCCTTTGTGTCCTCCATGCCATTTAAACTTAGTGCTGACAATACAGTAGGTGCTTAATAATTCCTACCACTTTTGATTCCATCCCTTTTTAAATTTTTTTTAACATTTATTTATTTTTGAGACAGAGAGAGAGCATGAACAGGGGAGGGTCAGAGAAAGAGGGAGACACAGAATCTGAAATAGGCTCCAGGCCCTGAGCCGTCAGCACAGAGCCCGACGTGGGGCTCGAACCCACGGACCGCGAGATCATGACCTGAGCCGACGTCGGACGCTTAACCGACTGAGCCATCCAGGCGCCCCAATTCCATCCCCTTTTAAAAAATAGATGCTTTCAAATACATTCAAAGTCTGTCTTGACACCCATACTCAGCATGATCAGAGCCAGGTAACAAGTTTTAAGAAATGACTCAGTTCTTGGTGTCTCCAAATGTCTTTTGCTACATATTGTAATTGTGAGTGATAATTGATGGAAGTGGCTATTATTAACAATAGGGTTTCTAAACAATTTTTAAGATATATATGCTCGCCCAGGTATCAAGGGATGATGCAATGTCAAAGGATGTAATAATAATGTATGCGATGACAAGTGGAAAATAAAAAACAGAGAGAAGCCAAAGGCAAGGAAAACAAAGGAATTATGATTTTAGTCTGCCAGGTTCTTTCCGTCCCTTATCAGATGCCATTTACATTCCATTAGAAAGTGCTATAGATTCCAGTCAGGAACGTAAAGACCAGTATTTGTGATAGTGAAAGAAAAGGTGTCCTCTTTAGAGTATTTCCAAGGTTCTAGTGTTTAGTTTTCAATGTTCAATTTCTCTAAATGACTCTAACAGGATGCAGTGGAGACATGCTATAGAAAACAAACCAAGGATTCCTAATCTGCAGTCCATGGAAGGGATTCAAAGGCTCTGGGCCCTTGATGTTGTGTGTGAAATTGAGTCTGTGCACATCTACAGTTTTCTAAGTATTTCGGCCTTTCATCTAGGATTCCCGACTTCTCCCCCCACGTGAAGAGTCACTCTTACATTTACTCTATGTCCTAGAACCAGCCATATGAACTTGACTGGACAAATGGATTGAAAAAGATCATTCCCACAAAGACTCAAATGGTGTTTGCAAAGGTGACACTTCTCACCATGCTTCAGTTAGGAATGTTCAGGGGATCCCTTTCCAGAGTTCAAGTATTGTGCTGAAAATACCAGAGGCTATTAATACTGCATGTATATTTACTTTCATGACTTGGCAAGGATATGAGCTGCAATATGCGGTCTTCTCAGAGATGATGCTGTGAGGGTTGGATAGCAAGCAGGCAGGTGTCTGGGCTTTGGCAAGTAATGCACTCCTCCTCCTCTTCCTCCCCCAAATGGTCCACCTACTGCATTTGTATTTCCATTCTCTGTAGCTCCAGTCTTTTATGAAAAAACAAACAAACAAAACCCCCCAAACAAGCAAACAACATCTTTGTGGAGGTATAATAGATATACCGTAAGATTCAACTTTTTCAAGTATATAATTCAATAGTTTTTAGTATATCCACTGAGTTGTGCAACCATCACCATGATCTCATTTTATTTATTCGTTTACTTATTTTTTTTAAATGTTTATTTATTTGGAAAAAGAGAGCAAGAGAGTGTATGTGTGTGCACGTGAGTAGGGGAGGGGGCAGAGAGAGGGTGAAAGAGAATCCCGAGCAGTCTCTATGCTCACTGCCAAACCCAATGCGGGGCTCAATTTCACGGCTGTGAGATCATGACCTGAGCCAAAATCAAGAGTCGGACACTCAACTGACTGAGCCACCCAGCCAGGCGCCCCTCCATGATCTCATTTCAAAACCTTCTTAGGAGTCTTTTCTAATTATATTCTTCTAGCAGCTCCAGAAGAGCACTATGTTTTATTTATTTCTTAAGAAGGTTTCTGCTCTGAAATTACACCTGTCGATAATCGGCAGTCATGTATCTTAAGGGGGGGGGGTGTTGTTCTTGATAACATAATAGCTCCATCCTTGCTAATGCCAGGATTCATTCACTCTTTGTGATTCAGTGTTTACAAACACAGTGTTGGTCAGTTTTTAAGATGCAGATGATACCTCCTAGACAAAAAAAGAAAAAAGAAAAAGAAGAAGATCCTTGGGGCCATTTAAATTTGCCAGTTTTGCAGGCCAAAAGCAGTGAATCTCTGTAATTCCACAAGGTTCAACATAATAAAACTTCAATTAAGTGCCACTCCACTGGCATTGCAAAAATATTATGTTTTAGGTTCATTAAAAGTAAAGCAACTTGCCGCTGCTTAAAATACAGCTAAAATTTGTGTTTCTTTGTAATCATACACAAAGAGTTAAAATATTTTCATTCTCAATTTTTATTCATCCCATCTCAACTGTTTACTAAATACTAATATTTATTAAGTGAAGTGGTCGGAAGAAAGATAAAGGCTCACGCTTAAGGATCACACATGTTTGCTGTATGCACCCTTCTGGCGTTCTTTATTAATCTACTATTTGATAGCTATGCGGTGTGTTTGCATTTCCATCTTCAACAAATTCATTAACTCATTAACTCTTGGGCCCTGCTGCTTCATAGTTTGGCCAAGCCCTCCTTTCCGTCATGCACTCGAACTTCAATTACACAGATGGCTTTTTTCCTCTGTAATTCCCAAGTTCACTGAGTGGACACAATCTCCTGTCAATGTTGCAATGTTTCCACATTGTTAAAGGATGTAATTTTGTGGTTTTCCCAAGTGTAATTACTACCTGCCTCAGCTGTGGCTGAATGCCAGCGATTCTCGATTCTTAAATTTTGGAAGTAGATTAAAGCATTTAATTAACACACACAGAGGATCTTGACGTGTGCAAATCTAGTCCCTAACGTTCAAGTCCCACATATAATCAAAATCATCAATTATAGACACATACAAGTAATTTGTACATATTTCTAAAATATTAGTAATTTCCAATATGTTGTATATGTTACATATGGCCTTTCAGATATCTAGAGGATTTCACCAGTCTTGAATTAAGCTGGAGTATACTTCTGGACCATTAACTCAAGGTGGTGAACTGCATGTATCTTTTGGCAATTTTCCATCGAGGTACCGGTCCTAAGTAGAGAAACAGAATGCTAGAAAAGTTCTATCATCAGGTTTATACTAAAAAGGTCACGATACTCAGGAAGCAATATGGTGCTAATCAGGGATAACAGTGTTACTTTTGTCCCGCACTGATAGAAAACAGAATTTGTGAATGTTGGAGAACATCTTATCCCATTACTTCATTTTACAAATGAGGAAATGGAATCCCAGAAAACTTAAGTGATTAAAGTTACTTAATTATTAGTTAAAAATCCCACATTCAGATTCAATAATTTAAATTTCCAGCACAATGCTCTTTCTCCTAATGCTTTCTCCATTTCATATGGGAAAATATTTAAAGTTATATTCTGACATGAGCCTCCTTTGTGATCAAAGCTCAGTTTCTTCAATTGTCTTTTTCCTTTCTTACACTGCCACTATTCTTCTTTTTTTTTTTTTTTTCAACGTTTTTTATTTATTTTTGGGACAGAGAGAGACAGAGCATGAACGGGGGAGGGTCAGAGAGAGAGGGAGACACAGAATCGGAAACAGGCTCCAGGCTCCGAGCCATCAGCCCAGAGCCTGGCCCAGAGCCTGACGCGGGGCTCGAACTCACGGACCGCGAGATCGTGACCTGGCTGAAGTCGGACGCTTAACCGACTGCGCCACCCAGGCGCCCCTGCCACTATTCTTCTTAAACCCCATTTAGCCTCAGCTAGGGTCAGTCAACTTGTATCAGTGGTCCTCAAACTTGAGCACACATCAGAATTATCTTGTGGCTTTGCTAAAACAGATTCCTGGGTCCAAGCCTGAGTTTCTGATTCTGTAGGTCTGGGGTGTGTGCATGCAGGTGAGAATTTGTATTTCTGAGAACTTACCATGTGCTGCTGCTGGTTGGGGACCATATTTTGGGAACTACAAACTTACACGCAACAGGCTTAACAACCCCTCTGTCCATACGGTTTCTAAGACTAGCTCCCACTGCTTACTCATTTAACCTCTGGAAGTATAACAAATTATTAAAGCACTACATCCAAAAGCTAAGTTGTGCTCTGTAGTCTCGCAGCATTGGTTTCCACACTGAGACCAGTGTGAAAATGACTATGTGTCTTTGCAGAGGTCTAGTGAGTCAATTTGGAAAGAAGGCAGCTATTTAACATTTCTGACTTACACAAATAGCATCTATGACCCCACCTCCTGACTGGTGCTTCCTTCTCTTTCCCTTATTATTATTACAAAAAAAATTTTAATGTTTATTTATTTTTGAGAGAGAGAGAGAGAGAGAGAGCGCACATGAGCAGGGGAGGGGCAGAGAGAGAGAGGGAGACACAGAATCTGAAGCAGTCTCCAGACTCCGAGCTGTCAGCACAAGCCTGACACAGGGCTCAAACCCACGAACCTCAAGATCATGACCTGAGCTTACGTCAGACGCTTAACTGACTGAGCCACCCAGGCACCCTTCTCTTTCCCTTATTAAAATTCCCTTATTAAAATAATTAATGTTAAATGTGCCACTAATAAGAAAATAGCCATAGCAAATAAGTTCTAATAACCTCATGTCTTCAATCCTTACAGAGGCAGAGAATTAAAATAACACCCTGGTAGTCAGGATTCTTAGCTGCAGAAGTAGAATCAAGGTTAGCCAGTGTAAATAGAAGGAGATTTAATGTAAGGTATCAGGTGGCTTACAAAATGTGAGTGGGCTTAGAAGAACCCGGGTCCCATGCACAACCCTCTGGGGAATGTGGGGTTTAGGTTTCTAGCCTTTATTCTACAGGAGGGGAGACTGGAATTGTTGTCGAGTGAACCGGTCTGTAGTATCTGGCACAATTATCATGTCCAAATTGTGGTTCATTCTTCATTCTCAAGCTAGATGCTGGGAAGATACCAGGTATTGGTTTTACGTACTCACATAATGGTTTGTGAATGAGTTCAGTGTTGAAAGAGAGATGTGTCAGTGAACTAACCAGTAAAGTAAAAATTTTGTAAATAGTTCTGTTAGTATACTGGTATCTAGTGATCTCTGGTCCTTGGTTCCTGGGATTTCCAGATTCACAAAGATTATTTATTTGAATAAATGCTTTTCTAAAGACAATGTGGTGGGTAATGAAAACCCAATACTTACTTTGTTACTGGTGGCCCTAGTGTTTATATTTTATACCATGTTTTCAGTCTATACCATTTCTGTGAGACCATTTATTACAATCGGAATTCTTAAAAAGTATATTTGGCTACAGTACATTCAGGATGAGGATCATGATACCATTATTTTACAGGATATATTGGATTAAAACACATCATTGGTCTTGGTAATTATCAAGTCTTCTTATGAGCTATGAAACTTGAGATGCCTTAGATTACAATTAATCACTACTGGTCACTACTGAATAGAATCTAAGTCTGAAGCATCCTGCTTGGATTCTTCATTTTTATTCCATGGCAGCATTCACTGAGGGTTGTACCATTGGGTGAACCATCGAAGCTGTTAAAACAAAGACATTCACAAAGTCATTAGATTATATTTTTCTCTTATGTGCCTGTCCAGAAGTAGGCAGTGCAAAATGGGTATATTAATTCTGTTATATATAACACACAGCTTCTATCTCAGTCCGTGTTGGCTACAGGGACTCTCCCACAGACATTAGGAAGGAAAAAATAGGAAGTGGAGGACACATCCCTTCCAGTTAAGGGTAAAATCTAGAGGTTATACACACCACTTCTGGCTCATTTGTCATGAGTCAGAACTTAGTCACAGTGCCACACCTAGTTGCAAGGAAAGCCAAGAATTGTCATCGATAGTTGGAAGGCCTTGAACCCAGTGAAAATCTGTGTGGGGGATTTTAATACCAGAAAGAAGAAGTGAATATTGGTGAATGGCTAGCTATCTTTGCTACAATTGCTCACCTGAGATTATAGGTTGGTTTTCTCCATATCAGAGCTGCTTTGTGAGTGAACTCTACTGTGCCTCCTGTGCCAAAAGTGAAGCTCCTTGAGGAGGTGAGTAAGGGGAGTGTGTTCAACTAACTTCCTGGTAAGCAGATCAGAGAATAATGGAATCTCAGTGTTGAAAGGACTGTCAGTCATCGTCTCGTTCAACCACTCACCTGAAAATCTCAACTTTCTTTTAGACTTGCCCAATTTTACGTGTGAAAACCGAAGACTTACCCAGAGTCACAGAAAGAGTGGTGACAATCAGGACTAGGATCCAGAGAACATGGTAAGTTTTATTTTCCTTTGACTGCTCCTGGAAGAACCCTTTTGAGCTCTGTTTCTATCACGCTGTGATCTGAGAAGAGATATTTGTGTTAGTTATAAGCTATAACAATCTGTGTATTTTTAGAATTCTATTAAGTGCCATAGAATCACTGAGCTGCTATATTGAATCGTAAGGCCCCCTTTTAGTTATTGAAACAGTGGAGTCTTGTTAGAACACAGTTCATGATTACACATATTTGGATGCCTATGCAAGTTGGTGAAAAGGGTATTGAAGTGGAATTCAAATGACATGACCTAGTCTCAGCCATCTACTATCTATATGATTCCAGGAAATCACTTAACTTCTTGGAGACCTGATTTATTTTTAAAATAAGAAATTAGACTAGACAGTAAACTACTTAGCTGTTGGCATAAGATAGGTTTCAAGTAATCAGAATCGATGCCATTCTTAAAAAATTTATCTGGGGGAGCTGGTGCATTCTGGAAGAAGGTCACCCAACTTGTCGGCCGATGAGTTTTCTCTTGAAACTGAATTGCACACAGTAAAAAGCTGCCGTATTAGCCTACATCATTAGTGCTCATCCTCACCTGTGGTACTTACATGATAGAAGGACACACTGAAGCTTCCGTCTGATAACTAGATGTTACTCTTCAACCTCAAGGTTCAGATGAATATCAGAAAAAGCAATAAATCTTGGTAAGACTGTTCTGGGACAATGAGCTAGTATTGTGTATTTAGAAAACCCAGAGTTTCCCAGGTCCCCTGTAAAATAAATTATAAAACAACGTAGAGACTGGCTTCTAAGATGGCAAAGAATCCATTTGGCAGTTTGTAGAGCTCAATTCAAAAGGCTGTCACATTTCATTACATTGGACCTCTGCTCCAAAAAGATGACAATTGTGAGCCAGCAAGTGAGCCTGAATATACTCTTTAGTAAGGTCTAGAGATAAATGTTGCAGTGAGAGCAGTTAGAATGAATTGGACAGAATAATTTTAAATTATGGCCTTGAAATTTCCACTTTACTCATAGGAATGAGATAAGGTAAAACACTGCAGTTAATGGAACATGAGCCACAGATTTTGAAAAAGACAAAAGGAGGGGAGTGTATTGCTCTTACATGAAATGAACAATTTTCTTCAGTCTCAATGCTGACAATGTGATACTGTGTCAAAGAAGAAAGTGATAGGAGAGGCAGCCTTAGATCAAAACAAAGAATAAAGGGAAAGGAAACAATGGCTCTTATCAGTTCCAAAGGTGAGTTCACCTTCCTGGCTTTTAACTGTCTTATTCATTGACATGGCTCCATGAGCACAAAATTAAACCTGTTCTCTCTTCTCTGCATGTGTGTGTGCATGCCTTTTAATCATTCGTAAACGGTGTTTCCTCCTAGAATTTTTTCCTGGCTCCTGAAAAAGCAGCGTTTCTCTTCCAAATGCATGAACATGGAACTATCATCACAATCTCGCCTTATTTACACGAGAGTGTGGAAAACAGACACATGAAGCACCCTGGCTGTTTGGAACTGAAAACAAGTATTCTTCTATGACAGGAAAGCACTAAAGGTCAAATGACTCTCAGAGCTGGGGCAGGCACTCTGATCTCAGAGTCCCACAGAGAGGGCGGCGTTCCGGACGTGGGGCCCTTGTCACGGCAGCTCTTCTTCCCGTCTTCCTAGCAACCTTCACACCACCCCTCCCCCACTTCCCAAGGCTCTTACCAGGCCTGTGCTTCTGTGGCCTGTGGAAGAAGTGGAAGCTTTTGTAGTCGACAAGAGAGAAGGAGGTGATGTTCCACCATGAGCTCTGGCAGCACTTTACTTAGCTTTCTTTTGGGACACCTAGAAAATGGCCACTCGGAAAAATCCTCCCCTAAGAGGGCTGATTTTCTGAGACTTCTTTTGCTCTGGGCCAGATAAAAAGAACTGGAAAAAGAAGACAGGCCTTCTGCTATTATGTAACCAGGGTGTCTGGCCTTCTTCATATCCTGGCTTCCTGAGGGACGTCACTTCCTTTCCCAATATCCTTTGGATGTACTGGTAGATATGTGGGGTCTTGTGTTTCCCTTGCAATTCTTTTGGGATGAAATGATCTTCTTTCTTACTGTCTCCTTCCTGTCCCTCCTTCTTTTCCTCTCTTCCTTCCTTCCTTCCTTCCTTCCTTCTTTCCTTCCTTCCTATGCATTTTTCTGTCAGATTTTCCTTTGTCTTTTTCCTGAACATGCCACCAGGAGAAAGTCATGATTGTCTTGTTGAGTTCCTTCTGCATTTTGGAACAGTCTTGGGAAGGTGTGTTTTTATGAAGCAACTCAGGAACTTGAGCTATCTGCAATGACCTCTCCCCCCTCCTCTGGAGTAGACCTTCACTTCCATAATCAGGATGGCTTTGGATTCTTTTCCCAGATCACTCTGTTACATGATTCTATACTACATGTGATCCATTTTGCTAGGAATGAACTGATATTATTATTATTATTATTATTATTAATGTTTATTTATTTCTGAGAGACAGACAGAGAGAGACAGAGAGGGACAGAGCATGAGCAGGGGAGGGGCAGAGAGAGAGGGAGACACAAAATGTGAAGCAGGCTCCAGGCTCTGAGCTGTCAGCACAGAGCCCAACGCGGGGCTCGAACTTGTGAACTGTGAGATCATGACCTGAGTCAAAGTTGGATGCCCAACCATCCAATATTATTAACTTGACCTTTAGGTGGTAGGGTAACAATTCTGTAGGATAATGAGGAGAGGCTTTTAGAACATGCACAATGTAGTAGAGGGGTAGAAAGAAAGAGAGCTTTGGGATTATTCCACCCTATGTTCAAATCCCAAGTTTGTCACCTGTGTGACAGCAAGAAGGTCACTATAACTTTTCTGAACATCAGTTTCCATACCCGAAGAATCGAAGCAATAATATTGCTAACATTATGGGATTATTGAAGGCCAAAGTCTTGACTTCAGAAGATGCCTAATGAATGTGAACACCTCAATTTTCTTGCTGATAATAGAAGAGCAGACCCTCCTAGTTCTCTTGTAAACATTTTTCCTATTGACTGGACCTACCACTTACTGAGGGCTTACTTTTTGCCAGCTCCTCTTCTTAGCATTTTGTGTCAGTTAATCTTCATTACAATCTCACGACCTAGAGATACTTTGAATTGACCTGTGAAAAGCTGTGACTTTCAAGGGGCTAAATGACTCACTTGAGGACACCCAACTGGGAAGCAGCTCAACAGTAGAGCTGGATTCAGCTTCCGCCTGTCAGGCTCGTTCCAGAACCCTCACGTTGAACTACCATGCACACTGCCTTCCAGTAGTGTATATGTGGGGCAAGCATTTCCTTTGGTATTTCCAAAGCAGGAAGTCCAATGGGATAGCCAGACCTTTCATAGAGACATAAGAATTAAAATAACTCGGCTGTGATCAATGGGAAGAGGTGTTTCACTGAGACCTGCTGTTGAAGTAATCAAGGACTCATTACTCGAAGAAATTGTTTTCAGCTTGGATTCACTTTTTGCTGCCGGGTCTGGGCTCGTCATCATGGACAGAAGGCGTACTTGTTAATGCTGGTGTGTTAAAGTTGAACAGTGCCCGGAGCCAGGCACCTGCAGCAATTTCTCCATGTATTAAAGCCTTGAGGCAGGTCTATGAAAGGTGGTAATAGGCACATCTCGGAAAAGACTGTTTTTTCGCAGATTGAACAAAGGTTTGGACACTAAAAGCCACTTTCTTTTTTTAAAACTGTAAGATCTAATAATATTTATAAGAAAAATAAAAATGTCATTCTGGCGGGGGGCGCGGGGTGGTTAAATCCTTTTCCTAAACTTTCTCTGCTAGTGCATTTCTTACCCCAACATATGAGCTGATGAAACACAAGGTGTGTACCTAGTAGTTGCTGGCATGTTTCAGTAACACAGTATATGCTAAAAGATCTGATTTCAGAACTACCACCTACATGGGTAAAAGCAACAGCAATGATCTGTAGGCAGCGGTTTAATATGGTTCTTAAGGCAGATCGCCGAAATTCAAGGGGAGTCCAGCCAGCTTCCCCACTGTGCCCCATAGTCTGAATTCTCTTCTCTAAATTTTCTTTCCCAGGTTCCCCCAGAACTTCTGTGGGAAGATGGAGATGAATTTCTATGTGGTGTACGTATGAATGTCGTGTATGATGTGGTGTGGATACGTGTGGAGTGCACGTTTGCAAGTGTTTGGGGTGTGCATATGTGTGTCGTGTGTGTGAATGTGTGTTGTGTGGTGGGGTGTGTGTTACGCATGTGGTATGTAGTTATGAGTGTGGTGTGTATATGTATGTGGTATGTGTATGTATGTCATGAGTGTATATGTGGTTTGCGTTTGCGTGTTGTATTCATATGCGGTATGTGTGTGGTATTTATGTATTTGTGTGTACCATATGGGTATGTGGTATGTGTGTGTAATATGTATTTGTGCACAGGGTGTATATGCTTGTGATGTGTATATATGCATATCTGCATATGAGGTTTGTGTGTGCGCTTGCGTTGTATGGTTGTGTGTGATGTGTCTGTGTGCGTGGAGGTGTGTTTATATAGGGTGTACAGGTGTATAAATTTAAGTGCACATTTAATTGTGTGCATATGTGTGTGGCAAATTTGTATGTGGTGTACGTATGCTTGTCGTATGGGGCGTGAATGTGAGATGCACTTGTGAGAGGTAGGGGGGTATGTCTTTGTTCTGGATGTGCACATGTGTGTTATGTGTGTACATGTGTGATATGTATGTGTATATATTTGCATATACATTTGAGGTGGTGTGCATATGTGTGTAGCGAATTTCTATGTAGTGCGTATGTTTTTGTATGTGGTGTGTGTTTGCAAGGGTTGTATGTTCATGTACATTGTGCGTGCATAGGGGTATGAAATGTATGGTGTGTATATAATGTGTATTTGTGTGCATTTGTATATGGTATGTGTGTGTAGTGTCTATATGTAGCCAGTGTGTACATGTGTGTGGGGTATGTATATATGATGTGTGTATAGGTATGCTTGTGGGGGGCGGTGTTTGCATGTGGGATGTATTTGTGCGTGGTGTCTCTTGTTGGCGTGTGTGATATGTTTGCATGTCGTGTGTGTGTTATGTATACGGTGTCTGTATGATGTCTGTATATGTGTATGTGTACGTGAGAGACAGGGGTATGTGCCATAGCTACCGGTAGCCATTTATGTGTCTCAGAATCTCTGAAGAGCTATTCAGAACCATTATGGCAATTGGTTCTGTCTTTGAAATAAGCTAAATACAATAGTAACAGAAATAACTGCTCCTTTTTCTCGGTTCTTCCAAAGTGATGATAGGTTGCAGACAGGAACGACTAACCAGTTCCTTCCAATAGGCCTCCTTTGCCCATGATCCTCTGGGGAGCTGTTGCAAGGGACGTGGAGGAAGAGGAGGGCGTGTGGAAGCATTAAAAAGGCATAAAATCATTCATTGTTCTGTATATGTGTTTCCTTGCAAGTCAGAGACATTAGATCTGCATCGGCAATTGCCCTTCCTGCAAGTGGACTCATACTTCAGGTTGACTTTATTTGGCTCAAATCGGGTCTTAAAAATTGGATAAGGTCTTATTTCTCAATATGAAAATAAACTTGTTCATCTGCAAGTGCATCGCCCCCTCCCCACCACATAGCCTCCTTTGAAGCCTCCTCATCTCAGCATCTAAAAATAAAAATCATTTCTTCTGGCAGTTAAAAACTCCACTTTCCATTTTTTCATATCACTTTTTTATGAGATTTCTGAAAAATCAACCTGTCCTGGATCTGAGGCACAGAGACAGAATCGCTAAACATTCATGCCATGTGTCCCTACATGCACTCTATTCAAAGAGTCGGTCTAAAATGCAATTTTGAAACTGAAACAACAAATCTTTTCTCAGAATCCTCTGGCAGAAAAGCCGAGGTTGCGCCAGTTAAGAAGTGCACCAAATCTTAATTGCTCCCCCGGAGCCAATCATTAGGTGAAAACCCGCATAATGTTCTATCTCCTGCGCGATGCAAACGCTGACATATTTCTCATTTTGTTGTTTCCTGCCATTTGGAGATGTCGCTATTTGTCACACGCCGAACAGGAGGAGAGAACAGCAAAGTGCATTTCAGTTACTGGGGCAATTGTTACAAATAACCGATAGTTGTGGCTGTTTTGAAAGGCTTTCCTCTGTGGCGGTCGGTGTGAGGTGAGGCTGCCTGGCATTAGGGCTCTGAGCCTCACTGGCAGTGAGCTGCTCAAAGGGGCTGCAGCGGCCATGCCTGGTATTTGGGTGATGAATGGCCAGGGCTTAAACGCTACCCCCTCCAAGCCCCCCCCCCCAAGTCCCCCCTACCTTAAACAGAACAATTTCACTTAAATTTTTTTTATATTAGGGTGTTTTATAACATTTAATTAAAGAAAAAAGGAGTAGATAAGCCAACTGCACTATAACCTTAAAAGGGATAGAGACCCTGAGTGATGAATGACGGCCTCATACACAAGAATGGCAGGTGGCCAAATTTTAAAATATTCTTAACAGTCACCAATCCACCCTGTTCCAGCGTCAACAGCCATTAATCTATAGGAGAAGTCTCTGATTCAAAATCTCCACGCTGCCTTGGTTCTTCCCTATCAGAAACATGATTAACTGACTATGAAACTGGAAAGGCATGCAAGAGATGGACGATGAAACGTCTTATAAGCCAGATTAAAAGGATGGATTTTATCTTCAAAGTCATAGAATTCCATAGATACAGTTTCAGCAGGTTTGAGTGTTACAGAGATCATTGTAGCTGACGGGTGGAAAATTAAGTGAAGAGTGGGCAAGACTAGAGACGGAGAGACAAATATGCTGTTACTGATTTTTTTCTTTTCTCTCTATTTGTGATTAAAAAAATGTATCTCTGTGATGGACAATAGGGTAAGTAAGAACAATGTCAATAGAGCACTTGTGAAATAAAGTCATTTATTTATTCCTTCAGGTATTTAATTTGCTTATTCATTCAATTTATTCAACAAATACTTGAATACCTACTCTATGCCTGGCATTGTTCTAGGTATTGAGGATGAAAGCTTATTTTGTGGATCTTATAGTCTATAATGGAGCAGACAGACAGTACACAAGTTAAATATATAGTATGTTAGGGGATGATAATAATGACTAGGAAGAAAAATAAAACAGATGAGGCAGGCTGGGGAGGTTGGAATTTCTTTTTTCGAAGAAATTTTTTTAAGTTTATTTGTTTTGAGAGAGAGAGCATGCATGCATGGGGGAAGGGCAGAGAGAGAGAGAGAGAGAGAGAGAGAAAGAAAGAATCCCAAGCAGGCTCCATTCTGTCAGTGCAGAGCCTGACGTGGGACTTAGTCTCATGATCTGTGAGATCATGACCTGAGCTAAAATCAAGAATTCGACACTTAACTGACTGAGCCACCCAGCTGCCCCATAGAATATGATGGCCACGGAAGGCTTAAGGAGGTGAAAGTTCGATAAGGACCCAATAAAGGTGATGTGGGGGAGTTAACTGTGTGGTTACCTAGAGACACTTCAGGCATTGGGAAGAGCAGATTCAAAAACTCCAAGGGAGCATCAAAAGTTGAATTCTTAAGGAAAAGTGAAGAGGCCAATAAGGCTGGAGTTGCATAAACAAAGGGAATGGACTAGAAGATGAGCTCAGAGATGTTGGCAATGAGGCACATAGCAATGTAAACATGGTGGCTTTACCCTGAGTGAGGTGGGAGTTGTTGGAAGGCGTTGAGTGGGTCCAACTTACGGTTTCACATGGTCTTTCTAGCTCCTGTGCTGAAAACAGACTTTTGGGGGCAAAAGTAAGTCAGAGAGAGAGGTTAGGAGGAAGTTGCAATAATAGGGCTAAGAAGTGATGGCGTTTTAGACAAGAGGGAATGGGAAATGGAAGTAGGATTCAGGATGTACATTAAATGTAGAGCTGACAGGATACAGTAAAGGATTGGACTTAGGGTAGGAGAGGAAAGAAGAGTCAGAAATGGAAGACTAGTGTTGCCATTTATTGAGATGGGGAAGACGGAGGGTGGGTCTGATTTGGTGGTGGGGAGATTAGAATCCAGTTTGGAATGTCTATCAACTTGAGGTTTGAGACATGTTAAGTTTGAGATGTCTATCAGATAAAAAGGCATTGGATATACTTGACTGAAGTTTAGCAGAGAGGGCTGAGCTAGAGTTATAAATCTGGAAAATCTCAGCATACAGGTGATCCATAAAGCCACAGACTGGAGATGATTGCTAAGGGAGAACATGTAGCCAGAAAAGAAGTAGAAGTGGACCTGAATGATGATCTGATGCAATCAACGTCTCATTTCTTTGATATCTCCAGAAGACCTTTCTCAGGAGCTCCATAAAACTATTTCCTTCATTTTTTCATGGTGTTGTGACTAATTCTTGCTTCAATGCAACAGGTTTCTACTGACTCAAAATATAAATTAATATCATTTTGCTATGTATCTGGCTTAAATAGAATTCACAGGTAACTTAGGAACCTAATTCACTTTTCAAAAATGTTTCTATGGGAACATATATTCTGAACTCCAAATAAGTGTCTTTCAAATTACTTTTGGAATATTATCCAATTTCAATGCAAACTGCCTATAATTCCAGTGTAGAAAAGAACATACATTTTTATCATGCTTTATATCTCTCCATTTGATGATATATTCATGTTTATATGAATATATAAACATGTTATCATCATATTTATAATGCAACCAAAATATTTATGTCTTTGAAATTTAATATAGTACTAGTATTTTCATTGTCAGGTTTCTTTTTTTCTTTTTTTAATAATCTCCCTTCCCCTCGGCTTTTGTGTAACCTCACATCTGCCTCCACTGATACATATTAAGTACTTTAAACTTTATTGATAAAATAATTTCTAGTTTAGTTGCTGACTTCTAATTTTTATGTTATGAAAATATATCTACTTCCTCCTATTACAAGCCTTATTTATTTCAAATTAATTGCAGACCAGACATGATCAGGGCAGTCTTAGGGTGATGACTGCTTCCTGTTCTGTCATGAGTTCCAGATTGTTCATGACTGTGGGGAGAAGGAAAGAGGATGAGTACCCATTGAGGTGATGAAAATTGAATGAAGCAGCAACGTAATCTGTTTCAAATTCTTTGTTCAATTTTCTGGAACTGCACAAAGACACCCCATCATTTCCTCTGGCTGAGATTTTTTTACACAAGCACTAAATTGTATCACTCCCTAGTCTCCACAGGCACACGAGTTCTTTTTAAAACCCTTCATGGTGCATTTCAGGGATGACTTTTCTCATCATTGTGACATTTTGCATGGAATGGCCAATCTAATCAAGAGGCTCTTCCAGATTAGATTTTTTTTTCTTATTAATCAGAAGCATGCTTTACCCTTATACTATTAGAAGTAATCTCTTTGAAAAACATTGAGTTTTAATATTTGCAAGGCATGTCTTCTAGTCACATCCTTTCCGTTACACCATTCACTGAGTTAATCTTTGGATAGGGTGAAATGTCATCAATTTCACCAGAGGATTTCTCAATCTCTTTCATTTGTTTCAGCCAACAGTTTTCCTCCTGACTGGGGTAAATGATCACTAGGTCCTGCAGTAAAATGGGTTGGCCTTGTGAGCTGGAATGCTTTGATTTCTATTTGCACTTCTTGTTCACATTTTCTTTGTCATTATTCTTTTATATTTTCTGAGTTGGAAAATATTGCATGAAGGTATTATTCTGTTGCAATAGAAAGAACATATAACAAGGCATCTGGAGATTTGGATGCCCTGTAAATCAGTGGATAAATAGCCTCTTCCTGTTTCAGTTTACGTGGGGTTTGCATTGCTTTCCCTACTCTCATTATGGTGTAGGTTACTTCAGGCAATTCAGTCTCACGCTTGGAAGAGTCTTAGGGGCACTTTACTGAAATCTCCACAGTAAGATCCACTTTAAAACATCTTTCATTAGTGGTTGTCTGCTTTTGCCTGAACGTCTTCAGAAATGAAATTTTCTATTCAGCTTATAAAAAGCCATAATTGTTAATTACTCATTATTTTGAGGAGGGAAAAACTCAATCCAAGATGGCTCCTCATAATACACTTTGAAATTCTTTGAGAAGCCAACCACCAGTGTAACCCAATACTGTTTTCACTGACTGAAGGTCACCACAGATGGTGGTGATTTGGGGAAGATTCGAATGCTTCTTTTCCCACAGAAAGGTTCACTCTCCACCATTTGTGCAACCAGGACTTGGCAGCGTTTTTCTCCCCATTATTTGGCCCGTATATGTTTTTTTTTTTTTTTTTAATCTGTGGCATCATATGGAGGTAGTGGTTCCATTTTCTAAAGGCAGAAATTTCTAAAGTGAATAAGGAAAATTGCTGGTGAAATTTTTAAAAAAGAGGAAGGAGAAAGGAGGGAGAAAAGGATAACAAAGAAAGAGATGAAGAGGAAAAAGAGAAATATGTGCAAAGAAAAAGAAAGAAAAAACAGAACAAATAGGAAACAACTAAATGCAGTGTCTCATACATGCCAAGGTGGCCCCTTCCGTCAGTTTTGTAATGAGGAACACACGGAAAAGCAGTTTTCTGTTTGACCCTCTGCTTTGAGGGCTACGCCTCTCTGTTCAGTTGTGCAAAACAAACAAAGTAAACAAGCAAAAAACAACCACACACACAAACACACACACAAAACCCCTTTCTTTCCAGGTTACTAAACCTTGGTATTCATGAATCTCACCTCCTCTTTCTTGGACAACAGGGAGTGAGCTGAGGGACTCTAAGCACACTCTTCTCTGTCTACTCCTTTAAAGATGTTACCCTTCCATAAGCATGTAGCATGAAA
The DNA here is from genome assembly GCF_018350195.1 of Panthera tigris. Classification (NCBI taxonomy): domain Eukaryota; kingdom Metazoa; phylum Chordata; class Mammalia; order Carnivora; family Felidae; genus Panthera; species Panthera tigris. The sequence continues at coordinate 110,217,383 of NC_056666.1, read as the reverse complement.
GGTGGCTATAATGAAACTAGTCACGTTTTATGTGATAAAAATGAGAAGGCATTTATTTGAAAATGTAATACATAAGTTCTGGGAAATTCTGCACACTTTTCGTGGTTCCATTGCTAGCCAGAATTATTAAATTCCATAATCACTCTGTCATGAAAGGAATTGGTTGTTTTTTGACAGAGTGTTGATGAGCATTTTACTGGCACTGATCATTCCTATTATTATTATTTTTTTATAATTTATTGTCAAATTGGTTTCCATACAACACCCAGTGCTCATCCTGGTCATTCCTATTATTGACCATTTCTCTTTTCTGTGAATCTTTGTGGGTGGAAGGGCTATTACATTTCCTATAGCTCACTTTCCTGGGGAAGTTTCAGATCGAGGAGTTACTTTTTCTTAAGCAGAATCATTTAGTTATGGCTTAAGTTACCTGGTGCTATATCTATCCATGAATCATCTAAATTTACTTCTCTCTCACTGCTTTTCACAAAAGCGTATGACTTCTTTGATTCTCTAAGCTTATTTAGATATGATTCTTCCATATTTTATCTATAAGGGTTTTATTTACAAGGATAGTCTGCTGCTTCTCTCCTTTGTTAACATGATCACTATATAGTTCAAACTTCTTTGAGAAAGCACGGTTCTTTCTGATAATAAAGGAAAGAAAGAAAGAAAGAAAGAAAGAAAGAAAGAAAGAAAGGCTACATAGAAGACCAATTTGAAAATATGTTAATGGGAAAATATGTTTTAGTCTTATTGGGTCTCTAAGATATGGTACATCTTAATGCTTATTAGCAAATTCTGCCATTGGGCTGTGTGTTCTAAGACTTCAAGAAGGAATGAATGAAGAAACTAGAGTTTTTGTAACCACTGTAAAAGGTGCTAGGAACTTATAAAAGTAATTACAATTGATGCTTATTATAGTCTTCTGAGATACACTTATTCTTTGACTTTTAGGAATTTGGTCAGAATGATGCTCCAAATTAAATGTAGAGCTAGGAATTAATTTCATGTCCACTTGATTCTAAAGCCTGTGACCTCTCCTCTTTACTATCTTGTCTCTTGTGATTTGCTCCTGTGTCCCTTTTCTTGGCAGATATCATACATTTATTCAAATCCTTACCCCTAGGGAGAAGATCACATCCATTGCTTTTTTGATACATTAGAAATAAGGTCAGAATGAATTAGAAAATTAAATGTAGTTGTAGTAATTAATGGAGGTATTTATTATATCTCAATAATAAATGAGAGGGAAAAACAGGTAAAAGATATTAGAATGTATAGGAAAAAACAATGAGCAAGCGGGGTTAAAAGCCCAGTTTACTCTGTGACAGAGGAGGAAGTTAAACAATCTTTCTGAAGTATATCTTCTTAATTGAAAAATTAACATCATCTGAGGTACATGTTTGACATGAAGATTAAATATGATATATATGTGGAAATGGCTGGGTCAATAGATTGTTTCTTTCCTTTTCCTCTGAGCCTTGCCTTCCTTATCTAAAGTTGACAAAAATGAACTAAGTATTCTCTCAATCCCTTGCCAGATCTAATATTCTTTGGAATGACACCATAAAAATCATCTAGGTAAAAGTAAAAGTAATTTTAGGGATATAATTCAGTGAAAGTTTTGAGCAAGTGTAAAATTTGTGCAAGCTTAAAAAAATACTAATTTTACTTAAATCATTCTTTAGTTTAATATATATTTATTGACTATATTGTATGTCCTAGAAAGCTAAGATACAAAGATGGACAAGGTATGTTTTGTATGTTTAAGGAACTTATCGATTTCATGGGGCAGTGGTGTGAAAATTGTTAGTTATGAAATAATATGATAAGACTATTTAAAAAAAGTGAGCACAAGATGCTATGGAACACAGGAAAATAATTAACATGGCCTTAGAGTGAAGATTTTACAGCAGAGGTGACATTGAAGCTGGGATTTGAAAGATGAAGGATTTTCACTGATGGACCCAAGGCATAAAGGGCTTTCCTGGAAGAAACACCATACCTAAAGGTATAGAGGCAAGAGAGAACATGATGTGTGTAGAGAAAGGCAAGAAGGATGTAGTGATTGAAGTATTGAGTGCACATATAGATGAAAAATGAAACCTGGCTTTTTATGCTCTGTTGAAAACTGGAATCTTAATCCTGTAAGTAATAATAAACCATTAGAGTAATGAAGAAACATTGTTTTATTCAAGACAATGTCCTTATTAGATCTGTGTTTCAGAAGGATGATAACTGATAGTGTAGAAGATGAAATGATAGGATAGGCTAAATAGCTCGTTTATTAGTTACTATGAATGAAAGACATTGAAGATAGAATTAAGGTGGAAGCAATGAAGGTGGAGAGGAAGAGATGGATGTAAGACATATTTAGAGGGGTGGACTTTTTTTTTTTTGAGAGAGAGAGAGAGATTGAGGGGGGATGGGCAGAGAGAGAGGGAGACAAAATCCCAAGCAAGCTTCATTCTGTCAGCACAGAGCCCAGTGTGGGGCTTGAACTCACGAACCGAGAGATCATGACCTGAGCCAAAATCAAGAGTTGGACGTTTAACCGACTAAGCCACTCAGGCGCCCTGAGGGTAGACTTTTTTAATATAGGTAGTGGAAAAGAGGGAGGGGATGCCACTTGACTACCAGATTTCTAATTTGAGCAATGGGAGTGAGTGGTGAGTAGGGAAATGAAAATAAGAAATACACGTGGGTATAGTTGAGGAAGGATAGAGCTGAAGTCAGCCTTGGCTATATTAAGTTCAGAGTGTTGACTGGATATCTAGGCGGAGATGTCCAGGAATTAATAGTTTTATGCATTGCTTGATTGCCAACCCAAGCTCTCTATTCATCTTCTCCATTAGACCACCCTTTTATCATCACAAACAACAGCAAATGGTTTCTTGGAACTTAACTATTCCTTTTGGTCCTTGATGAGCACAAAGAGGAGGGCTCCCAGAGCTTCATCTATTTTCAGACCTATTCTCCAGAATGAGATTTAGCAAGGGCTAAAGCCCTATGAAGGGGCCATGCTCAGAGGGCAATATCAGAGTCTAAGGCTTATGTAAGTGTATTCTAGGAATCTGAAGATCTGTAAACAAGACATTTATGCAGTGGTTTTAAAGCATGTACACAAATCATTTGAAACTTTTTCTATATAACTGTGAGGTCAAATCTCTTCCCCTTGAATGTAGGCTGGCTTTAGTGGCTAGCTGATAGCAAATAGGAAGTAGCAGAAGTAAAGCTGTATGCTTTCTGAGGCCAGATCACAAATGGTGATTCAGCTTCTACCAGGATCCCTCTATGTCTCAAGACATTTGTCTTGGGAGTCCCAAATTAATATGTAAGAAGTCTGGTAATCCTGAAACTGCCATATTGGAGAGATCATGTAAAGAGTTCACATAGACATACAGAAGCTAAAATCCTGATCACCGATACTGATGTGCGGGTTATTTTGTTCCCCCACACCGCTAAGCAATTCTGTGACATCAGCTGGTGTCCTACAATTCAACTCGGTCCTGACACCACCCAGAGACAACTTCAGATCCCACAGATTAAGGGTTCACTCCTACAAGATGGCCTCTTCAGATGCCAATCACAAGTCCACGTTGTTACCTATGCTTCTCACCAACTGGCCATAGATCAGAAGTTCCAATGACTCCCCCTTTGCATTTGGTTAATTTGCTGGAGCGGCTCACAGACCTTAAACATTTTGCCTTCTAGATTACTGGTTTATTATAAAAGGATATAACTCAAGAACAGCCAGATGAAAAAGATGAATAGAGCAAGGTATGTGGGAAGGTGTGTGGAGCTTCCATGCCCCCTCCACATGCACCAGTCTTCCCAAATCTCCCTGTTTACACCAACCTGGAAGCTCTCCAAATCCTGTCCTTTTGGGTTTTTATGGAAGCTTCATTACATAGGCCAGATTGATTAAATCCTTGGCCATTTGTGACTGAACTCAATCTCCAGCCCTCTTCCCCTCCCCGGATGTCTGGGCTGGGACTGAAAGTTGCCAACCTTTTAATCACAGTTGGTTCCCCTGGCAACCAGCCCCCATCCTTAGGTGCTTCACAAAAGTAACCTCATTAACATAACAAAAGACACCTCTATATCGCTCTCATCACAGGAAATTTCAAGGATTTTAGGTGCTCTGTGCCGGGAAAGAACTGGATGAGAACCAAATACATATTTCTTATGTTAAAGCACAATATCACAGAAGCCCAATTGTGCTAACCTTCTCTTTGAGTTTTCCAGTATCAGCCATCAGACATGTGAGAAAGACTATGGATGACTCCAGCCCTTATCTTTTGAATTTTCCCAGCTGATGCTGTGTGGAAATAGAGCAGTTCTTGCTGAAACTGCCCAAATTACAGTTTCATGAGCAAAATAAATTTTGTTATTATTTTAAACTACTAATTTGGGGGTGATTATATTTCCTTTGATAATCAAACTCTACAAAGCCATGATCCATCATAATCTAACTTAAGATGTATTTTATTTTTTTGGTACAGGGTCAACATTTATTTATTTTGCTCTCAAACTTTCAAAATGGTCCAAGATCTTAATCTATTCCAACTCATTGAAATCTCATGTTCTCTTTTATTCTACAGCACTAGCCTAACTCCTGGCTGCCTTTCATTCTTATACTTGCTTATCCACATTGGCCTTTCCTCATCCTTTGGCCACTTAAAAGTGTTTTTAGATATTAGGCGTGCTGACTTATAAAGGATCTAGCCCATATAATATTGAACATAATAAAATGATACAATCCATGCCAAACATCATTTACATTCTGTTCTCAAAAAAGTTGACAGAGTGATCTTTTTAAAGCCTAAGTTAGATGGAATGTTATTAAGAAAATTATAAGGAAAATACATTTATTGTACTGTACTGTATTGAAAAAAAATCCAGTATAAGTGGACTCGTGCAGTTCAAACCCGTGTTGTTTAAAGGTCAACTGTATTTTCTTAGCAACTTTCAAGTAATATAGCATTGTTAACTATAATCACCATGCTGTACATTAGATCCTCAGAACTTATTCATCTTATAACTGGAAGTTTAAACCCTTTGACTAAGATATTCCCATTTTCCCCACCCCTAATCCCTAGCAACCACCAATCTACTCTGTTTCTATGAGTTCAGGTTTTTTAGATTCCACATATAAGTGATATCACACAGTATTTGTCTTTCTCTATTTGACTTATTTCATTTAGCATAATGCCCTCAAAGCTTAACCATGTTGTCCCAAATGGCAAGATTTACTTTTTTTTTTTTAAATTTAAATATAGTTGACATATAATATTATATTAGTTCCAGGTGTACAACATAGTGACTCAACAATTATACACATTAGGAAAAGCTCACCATGGTAAGTAAAGTAACCATCTGTCATCATATAGAGTTATTACAATATCATTGACTACATCCCCTATGCTATATTTTTTATCTTATTTATTTTATAACTGGAATTTTGTATTTCTTTCTTTCTTTCTTTCTTTCTTTTTTTTTTTTAGAAAGGCAGACTGCCACGTGCAGCGCCTCATTTGGATGTGTCTGGAGTCTTGGAAGCTTGACTACCCTACGTTCTCCTACAAATGGACCTTTAGAGCTTGTTTGGAGGTTCTAGCAGGGGAGCATAGCTACTCGTATACCCTTGACCAAAGAACGGTCCTCCTCTATCAGGGAATATCGTCCTCTTCGACCGAGCACGCAGCTTGGGGAGGGACGCACATGGAGCGGTGAGGGAGGAAGGGGACACCCGCCTAGCCAGCCAGATCAGCCGAATCAACCCTGGAGATCAATGGGGTGACAGATGTCGCAGCCAGATCACCCTCACATCCTATTAATCCCCCTATTTTGCCTATCTCACCACCCTAGTCTTCTCTGGCAGCCACCAGTTTGTTCTCAGTTTATGAGTCTATACTCCAGTTCTATTTTCTTGTTGTTACTGTTTGTTTGTTCTTTTTTTTTTTTTTTTTGAGACTTCACACATAAATGAAGTCATATAGTATTCATCTTTCTCTATCTGACATATTCACTTAGCATATACTTTCTAGGTCTATCCATATCATCATGAATGACAAGATTTCATTCTTTTTTATGACTGAGTAATATTACATTTTGTGTGTGTGTGTGTGTGTGTGTGTGTGTGTGTAACCTCTTCTTTATCCATTCATCTATCAATGGACACTTAGGTTGTTTTTATATCTTGGCTATTATAAGGGGGTATTCTGGGCTAAATTTCACACCAGCCCCACCTCAAATTCATATCTTGAAGTCCTAAGCTCCAGTACCTCAGGAAGTGACTGTATTTGGAGATAGGTCTTTATCTTAAAACTTTTTAAAAATTTATTCATTTTGAAAGAGAGGGAGAGCAAGTGGGGGAGTGGCAGAGAGAGAGGGAGACAGAATCCCAAGCAAACCTCATGTTGTCAGCACAGAGCCCAATGTAGGGCTTAAACTCATACACTGTGAGATCACTACATGAGTCAAAATCAAGAGTCGGATGCTTAATGGACTGAGCCACCTAGGTGTCCCTGGAGATAGGTTTTTAAAGAGCTAATTAAGGTTAAATGAAATCCTTAGGTTGGGCCCAATCCAGTCAGGCTGGTGTACTTATAAAAAGAGGAAATTTGGACACAGGCATGTATGGAGGAAGACCAGGTGAAGACACAGGCAAGGAACTAGGTCTTGAGAAGAATCCAGCCATGCTGACATTCTCTAGCCTCTGGAACTGAGGAAAACAATCGCCGTAGTTTAAGCCACCCAGTCATTGGTACTTTTTTATGGGAGCCCTAGCAAACGCATGCAGGAAGAGGACTGGGAAAGTGCTAAGGGTGTTTATAGGTCAATGAATTTGACAAAAGTAGGGTGAATGGACTGTGTGCTGATGAGAGCTGCCAGAAAGGGTGCTCTCTTGGACATCTCTGACAAGATCCTCTTATGCTGTGTTTTGGGCTAACTAATTCTGTAGGGGCCTGTATGTGGGAATAAAGAGTGAGGTGAAATGAAGGAAAAGCCATTGACATGTCTTGGGAGGCATAGACGTGTTTGTGTGTGTGTGTGTGTGTGTGTGTGTGTGTGTGAAATATGTTGACCTTATGTTACTTTAAGTTAAGTACCTTTTCATCCTGTTTAACATTTTATTTGACTAAGTCAGAAAGTTCAGGTTGAAAAGAAAAAAAACATACTCTCAGGTTTTTGTAGTTAATAGAAAGGAGTATTTTTGTCTTATTTACAAGGGAATATAATTTTAATACTTGGGTGACAGAGAAAATGGATGAAGGCATCGTTGGTTCACAGTAAATGACAACTAGCTTTTTTTTTTTCTTCTTATGATCAGATACACATACGTATTCAAAACAAAATTGTGTGTGAAAGGAGGGTGCATAAGAATAATTAAGAAAGAACAGAATACATAACAGATTGCCTTTACATAGTTCCAATTATCTCAAGATTGTCAGACTCTTTATAACTTGTAGTGTTTATACCACACCCCAATTTGGTTGCAAAGTGGCCCTGCCCTCCACTATCAGATGGTGGATCTGAAAGATGGAGGTCAGATGGGTTGGACTAGGAAGCAAGAGGGAGACTGTCATTAGGAAGAAAATACATAACTACAAACTCCCAAGAGCACTGTAACCTCACGTTTGAGCTGGAAGGTTATTATCCATCTGGCTGTGTGCTCTGGGAACGAACTGAGAAGGACAGATTCATTTCCCCAATTAAGTGAACACCAACAAAGAGGCAGGGCACTAATATTCTAAAAAAAAAAAAAAGTGATCTCTTGAGCATGTGGACTATTTCCAATATGGACAGGTGTTTTGATAATAATACATCAAGTTGAAGTAGGGGGGCAGATGGTAAGGGTAAGGCATCATTATTTCAAAAACTGAATGGCAAATAAAGTGTTATTTTAGTCAGTTGGGCTGCTATAACAAGATGCCATAGACTGGGTAGCTTAAACAACAAACATTCGTTTCTCATTGTTTTAGAGACTGGAAGTCCAAGACCAAGGTACCAGTATGGTCATATTCTGGTGAAGCCCTTCTTCCTGGTTTACAGACAGCCATGTTCTCATTGTATCCTTATATGGCAGGCAAATGGGAAGAGCTAATTCCATTTAGGAGGGCTCCATCCTCATGACCTAATTAACCCCACAGACCTCATCTCTAAATACCATCACCTTGGGGATTTGGGTTTTGGCATATGAATTTTGGGGGACACAAACATTCAGTCCAAAGCAAGTCTTCACTAACTGAGGCACCTGATAAAGTGTATATATCCTATTGGGTTGCATGGGTGGCTGAGTTGGTTGAGCGACGAACTCTTGATTTTGGCTCAGGTCATGATCTCATGGTTTCTCAGATGGAGCCCCGTGTTGTGGTCTGTGCTGACAGTGCAGAGCTTGCTTGGGATTCTCTCTCTCCCTCTCTCTCTGCCCCTCCCCCTGCTTGTGCTCTCTCTCTCTCTCTCTCTCAAAAATAAATAAGTAAACATTTATAAAAAGGGTATATCCTGTCAACCATCTACTCTATGGAAATCTATAGATCCCTTAATCTTCTCAGTATCTGCAGTCATTCATGAGTATTGACTATTGACTGTCCCTCCCTCCTCTGTGTGGGGGAGAGCACTATTTAAAGATGCAAATGACAGGGGCGCCTGGGTGGCTCAGTTGGTTAGATGTCCGACTTCGGCCCAGGTCACGATCTCACGGTCCGTGAGTTCGAGCCCCGCGTCGGGCTCTGGGCTGATGGCTCGGAGCCTGGAGCCTGCTTCTGATTCTGTGTCTCCCTGTCTCTCTGCCCCTCCCCCGTTCATCCTCTGTCTCTCTCTGTCTCAAAAATAAATAAACGTTAAAAAAAATTTTTTAAAGATGCAAATGACAGAATTCTGATCCTTTAAGCACTTTAATTTGGGGAAAGAGCATACTCACCCAAGAAAAGCATTCCATTCTCTTTCCGGATCCTCTCCTTTCTTCCTCCTCCTCTTCCAACTTCATCTCCACCTTTTCCTTTGAAGCGATCAAGGATTATAAGATGCATTTAGCTTAATCATCCAGACTTAACATTATTCATCTAGTTAACATAGATTGGTTAGAAGTTGTGTTTTTTCTTTCTAGGCCATTTCCAATAACACAACCTATTGCACCACATTGACTGACAAACCCAGCATGATGAGAGAAACCTGAGACTCACTCTTGATTTGCACTGACATCAGTCAAGAGTCTTAATTTTGTGTTCATGACTTGTTTGGAATTGCTTTTGAGCCCTGTGCTCATTTCCAGCTCTTCCTAGAAGCCAGTTATTTTACAAGAATGTAATTGCAGGTAAGTAGCTGCAAGAAAAGAACATTTTGGAAGGACTAGGTATACATAAATACCTGAAAGAAGCAGGTAGATGAGGGGAAATGTAGCTGCTATATTTGTCCAGAGGTATGTTTAGGCAAACATCTAGACATTTTATTACTCTGATTGTCTTAATTACTGGAGAGAGACAACTACTTATTTTCTTAGAGGGAACGTGAGCTGGTGGCACATTATTTATCTAAGAACACAGTTCCTTCTGGTGAGTATGGGATGAGCTGCCTGCCATTGGCCTTTCTTGGGCACTGGAAGGCACACATGATAATAATTTTAGAGCTTGTTTCTGAGAATAGAGGTCCTGATCAGTATGTTTTCGAGCATCAGGAAAAAGGATGAGAAGTTAGTGTTTATTGAACTTTCATATCCAGACCCTTTGTAAGGTTTTTTTCACATAGGTTATAGAAACTTCATAATAATACCTCCCAAAATACACATGTTTAGATTCAATCTTACTTTGCTTTTATGTAGGTCAAAAATTGTTGACTACTGGCAATTTTACATACTTCACCCTAATATTATTTCATTTTTAATGATGAAAACACATCAATATACACTTGTTCTGTTTCTTGTCTGCTACACCAGCCCTCTACCCAAGCTTACCACTTTGTAGCATAAAGCAATCGTTCTCAAACTTTAAAGGGCAGAGTTCGCCAGGAAACATATTACTGATCCTCAACCTCAGAGTCTCTTGTTCAGTAGGTCTGGGGAAGGACCAGAGATTTTGAATTTCTAACACATACCCAGATGCTGCCCCCCACTGCGGGTCCAAGATCACACCTTGGGACCCACTGGTATAGAGGGACAATATCCCAAGGATGCACCTTTAAGACTTACTTCCCTCCCACTTTGGGTTCCAAAACAACATTAAAAAATTCATATTTCCTTTAAAAATATAGTCCAGGGGCACCTGGGTGGCTCAGTTGGTTGAGCATATATATAAGTAAACACCTAGGTCATGATCTTGTGGTTCATGAGTTCGAGCCCCGCATCAGGCTCCCTTTTGTCAGTACAGAGCCCACTTCATATCCTCTGTCTCCCTCTCTTTCTGCCCCTCCCCTGCTTGCGTTCTCAATCAAAATAAATAAATGAATTAAAAAAAAAAAGGTTGGTGGGTGTGTGAGATAATGCAATGGAGATTCACACATCCTGTTTGAGGTTGTACTGGAAGGTGTCTCCTCGAGTCCTTCCTCCTCCTGACATTCTGTGAGCCAACTCTTGAGCTATGAATGATTCTCTCCACTTTATAGACAAGGGAAGAGATTTAGAGGAAGAAAATGACTTTCCCATGGCTGAACCCAGTTAGGGAATGTTAAAAGATAAACTGAGGCATATTACATATTTTAAGAGTTTATTTGAGAAAAGATCAATTCCAATCTGGCAGCCGCACGCTGGAAGTGGTTAGGAGTGTGGTGCCAACAGGAGCAAAGGGAGAGACTTTTATAGAGAAAGTGTGGAAACAAAGAAAGGAAATTATTTGACTGGCTGGAGCTTGAAGCCTCGCTGGCTGTTGGCAATTGGTTGTCCTTAGATTTTGATTTCATAACCTTGAGGCATTTACAGGCTCCGATTTTGGGTTGCTTACATAGGCCACTATGGCTCAATTAATTTCACAGGGGTTAGGGTGAACCTCAGAGTGGTGCCAGATGGGGAACGGAGCATGGGAGATGGGGACACATCATATATTTTGGTCTAGTGCAGAGGAGGAAGTCCTCCTATTCGAATTTCCTCTCACTTTCATCTATATTCAAACATACACATTAGGAGCAAATATAAAACTCCACATTAATCTGGATTCATCAAAAAACTCTAAAATCTTGGTGCGAACAATCCAGGTAGCCATCAGACACTCTTGCTATTTGCTACTAAACCCTTGGGTATTCAGAAACACCACTGGTTTTGTTCAGACAAAAGGGCATCTTCCTTACTGTGTGCTTTTCTGGACTTTCCCAAGGACTCGAGAAGTCTGTTTTTCTTTGTTTCCCTGTGTCCTTGGACTTATCTCTTCTACTCTTTCTTTATCTAGCCCATTTTCTTTGTTCCAGCCTTTATCACACAAGCTTCTTTTTCTACCTGATTTGCTTTAATCCACCCAGCTCCTTTCTCTGTGTGTTTTCCATTTCAATGAGTAAGAAATGCTTTCTTCACTCATCAGAACTTTCCCTGAGGGTTTTTAGTAGGCTTTGCCCTCAATGAGAAGGGGTGTAACTGGTTTTGCTCATCCTGGAGAATTCCGGGAAAAGGCAAAGAGATATCAATACTATTTAGCATTTACAAAGGACAAAGCAGTCGGAGAAATTTATTAGTAGGCAATTACTTATTTTTTAAAACTTAGACTGATCTCAAAGATCCTTTTTCCTGGAAGAATTGACCTGTACATCCTGGACAAGTAACAGCACGTCTGTGAACTCTGAACTCTGGTTTCCTTACCTGTGAAAAAAGGTGATGATGATATCTCCTCGCAGAGTTGTTATGAGGATAGAGTGAAAAGTATGCCTCGATTGCCTGTTATTATGATCCCCCAAGCTCCCCCCTTCATTTGTTCATTGACTCACTTAAGGATGTGTTAGTCACTGTAAACACAATAGTGAACAACACTGGTCTTCGACCTCATGGAACATATAGAAGAGAGAGACCACAACAAATAATCGTAAAAATCACAGACTGTAATAAGGATGGCAAAGGAAAATATACAGTGCAACAAATTTAGTGAGGAAAACTATATTGTGTCACAGGGTAACAGGGGATCTGACCTAGCCTGTCCAAGTGGGTGATCCGGCTTCTCCACTGAAGTGACATTTACACTGAGGTCCCAAAGGTGAATGTGGGATTGACTAGACAGTAAACGGGGAAGAGAGAGTTCCACACAGAGGGATTCGCAAGTGCAAAGGCATACAAGCTTCAGGAAAGAACTTGACACGGGTAGGGAATTCATGAGAGGCCCTTAAGTTTGTAGGTTTTTAGAAAGCAGGGAAAGAGGACCATGAGGAAAAGTTGCAGAAGCTCGTGGGAGCAGCATCGCCCAGGGTCTTGTGGGCCAACTTAAAGATGTCGTCCTTTCCTCCAAAAGCATTTGGAAGGCTTTGGAAGGCTTTAAGCTGGAAACAATATATACTTGACTCTCGAACCACCTGGGTTTGAACGGCTCAGGTCCACTTATACACAGAATTTTTCCAACAAATCCAGTACAGTGCTGTAAATTTATTTTCTCTTCCTCATGATTTTCTTAATAACATTTTACTTTCTCTAGCTTGCTTTATTATAAGTATACAGTATATAATACATGTAACCCACACAATATGTGTTAACTGGCTGTTTATGTTATCGGTGAGGTCAACAGTAGGATATTACTAGTTAAGTTTTGGAGGAGTCAAAGGTAAGTTGCAGATTTTCGACTGCATAGTGGTTATTGCCACTAACCGCTGCATTTTTCAAGGGTCAAATGTAGTAGGTTTTCCTTTCGAATCTGTTGGGCTAGAATAGATTGGAGTAATGCAAGAATGGAAGAGAGATCTGTTAGGAGGCTCCCAGAGTTGTCTAAATAAGATACAGTGGCTTAGATTACAGAGCTGGGAAGGAGGGGGGGGGGATGGAGCTTTAAGATATTTCACAGATATAGTTGTTGGGTTTTTGTGAATCATTGAACAGGAGTAAGATGTGAAGATGAGGATGATTAATGTGATTTCCAGGTTTCTGTTTAGAGTACCTGGTCATTCTAGTACCATTTACTCTTAGAAGGAACACATTTGAAGAGGCAGTTCATTTGTTCTGGTTTAGATATATTGACTTTGAGATGCTTATTGTAAAACATCCCCATAAAAGTGTCTGATGAGCAAACAGTTCCATACATAGATCTGAACAGGACAGAAAGTATGAGAGTTGATGTTTTTTTTAGAGGATATTCGAAACGTGGGAGCGAATGAGATGTCTGGGGGAGAAGCACCAAGCCAAACCAACTAGACCAGAATGATTGTGTTTCTAGCCCATAGTTAACATGTCTGGGGATAGGGTGAACCTGGGGGTTGTGTGAGTGGCCAAAATGGAGGGGTGAATGTGTCTGTGTTTGCAGGAGTCACTTTTGCTTTAAAGATGTCATTTCTGGGCTCACCACAATCCTTTGGGTAGCTTATTTAGGGTAGGGTTCAAAACCTCAGCCTTGAAGGACCCAGACTTTGAGCTGTTAGTTTTCAGATAAGTTGGGGAGAGGGAAATATAATCCTTTCATACTCCCCTTCTCCATCATTATATATCAACACACAAATGTTTGCACATCTTGAACATAGCAAATTTAACATTCTATTTTGAAACAGGAGAAAGGTAGAGTTAAATGTAACCAATAATTGCTATTTAGATACAAAAAATTAAATAATTTTTTTGTCGTTTTGATTGCAATGGAAAAAAAGGTATTGATTAGATAACCTTCCAGGTTTGCTCCTCACTGAACACATTTATGTACTGAGTGGAAAACTACTCTGATTCCTCATGTGTATTTAATCATGATCTTCATGCTTTTTGCATTATTGTCTATGACTACAGATAATGAAGGACAATAATAACTGTAATAACCTACCAATCTACTCACCCACCTACCCATCCAACAAAGGCAATATAATGTAGTAGTTAACAACATGGACCCTGGAACTAGTCTATCTGGTTTCAGAGCCCAGCTCTGCCCCTCACTGGCTATGTATGCTTGGGAAGTTCACTTAACCTCTCCACGCCTCAGTTCCCACGTTTATAAAATGGGTGTCATAGTAATTTCTATCTCAGAGAAACCCATGAGGATTAAATGAGTTAATATATATAAAGCACTTACAATAAAACCTCAATAATACTAAAAGCTTTTTATATTATTAGTATGTACAGTGACTCTGACATGGGCCATATGGGTTGTCCTCAAGGAGCTTATGGTCTGAAGGGGAGTTCAGACAAGGAGATACTAGAATGAGGATAGGACAAGCCTGATGAAGGTACAAAGGAGGGGAAGCAATGGGATTCAAGTCCCATCTGATTTGAGCCCTGAGGGATAATTTGGGGGCAAATAGTTTCCGAATTCCATAGCAACTTTTGGCATACAACTCATTCACAGTCACAATAAACATATTTATCTTGTGCTTTGGAATTTTCAAAGTGATTATGCATACCCTAATTTATTTGATTCTTTTATCAGCCTTATGAGATCAATTTTGGAGCACTTTCTCTGAGTCACTTGTGGTGGGGGGGGAGTCTTATAAAAACAAGACATATTTCATAATCTCAAAGGGTAAAGTTTAGTGGATTTTTTTGGTCACAATTTTATATAAGAAGAAATTGAAGTTTGGAGGAATTAAAAAGGCTTTCCCAAAAATCAAACAGCTGGTGCCACAAAAATGGAATGAACTCTGGCCTCTGGATTGTGTTAAGGTTTGGGTCCTTTTATCACATATATGGTGGTCCTGAAACAAGATAAAACCATCCACTAACAAGCACAGAATGTCTGAGTTCCTTTCCTCAAAATAACATAAGAAAATTACATACTTTGGTTTTAGAATCCCCAACATACCATGATTATGTGGAAGAAGAATAAACAGGGCTTTCTGAATGTGTTTTCTCTGGCTCTGCAATGCCACAATACATCACTCACATCCTGGTAGCGTAAACGAATCTCTCTGAGCCTCCTTATCCAGAGAGCTTCCTGGGCTAGAACGCCAAGGCATTTCATAGAAACATAAAGAGAAAAGGTTGGATTAAGTCAATCCTGTGGCACAGGTGGCTGAAGTCACTACTTAGGATTTGGAGCCAAGGGCAACTATCCAAAGCCAAAGGTGAGTGCAGGTGGCAGGCAGTTGGGGCAGGCTGGCGTTAGTCACGGGAGGGAGCAGCCTGGGCCTTGGAAAACCAGAAATCAACTTCCGGGAGAGAGATTAGCTCAAGGGCACCTAAAGTCAAAGAGACAGAGTCAAATTAAGGCCACAGGGAGTAGGAAAATAAAAGGTGGGTGAGGGATCAGGCGGGGCAATGCAGAAGGACAGATCCGTATCAGGGACACTCTTGAATAGCCTTCCTGTTCCTACCTCTGAGGCTTTCTTCGGCAACGTTTCTGTGCCAGTCAGTCACAGCTGGTCTAGACTGCACTGACCAGAACCAGCAACAGTCTAGTAGCTGCAGGGAGGCAGGCCAGCGTGAGGGCCAGCTGGGCTCCTGGTGAGTCACTTGCAGACAGAGGCCCTTCAGCCATGGCAGCCTCAGAAGGACGAGTATACCATTGAAGATGTGTACTTGGCCAAAACATCACGTTCAAAGGAAAAGACTTTTAAAACTGTTTATGTTCCTGAAAGTGGCATAGCAGATGAACACTAAGTGACTTTCAGCGAGGGGAGGGAAAAATGAAGCAAAGCATATATCCTTTTCAGTGAGCCAGAAACATTCACCGCACTGTCTTTGAAAAGCGTGTAGGTCTGAAAATAAAGGGCCGAAAGCTTCCAGAAGCTTTTGAAAAACTCAAATATTTGGATTTCTATACCACTCCCTCAACTGGAAGCCAGTTTGAGATGTTAGAATAAGAGTAAATTTGCGCTTGTTACCCTGAATTATGAAAGCTTCAAAGATGATAGAAACCCTCATATGGTGCTCAAGACGTGCCAGCTACTCTTGCGAGCACCATATATGTGCTCATCTAATCCTTTCAGCAATGCTCGCAGTGCTGTTATTATCACTATATTACCACTGAGGTGACTGAGACAGAGTGAAGTAAAGTGACATGCTCCAGGCCACACAGTCTGAAAATCCTAGAATCCTGCAAAAGACAGAAGTGGTATGTGCGTTTCTTTTTCTGCAGTCATGGATCCAGGAGCATTTGGGGGGAATCATAGCTCCTAATTTGTGCTTCTATGTAACTAAGAGTCTGTATCTCCATCCAGTAGTTAGCCTAAAATATGGGCGTACTTCATGGCTAAAAAACATGATTACTGTGCTGAGAAGTGAAATGTGTAAAACCTTCCAGGCTTTAGTGTCATAAAGGCAGGCATATATGTGTCAGACAGAATAACCCCTGCTATTATTTTGTGACATACTTTCTTCCCACACTGTTACTGGGTTGGAGTCGGGGTTAAGAACAGAGGTTAGAGTCAGACTGCTGGGACTAATTCCTAGCCAAATTTACTTGTTATGCAACTTGGAAAGTTATTCGTCCTACATGGGATTTATGTTTCCTTTTCTCCACAGCGGGGGTAATAATTGTCCCTACTCTCCAGTCTTGTTGGGGAACTTAAATATGGCGCATGCTAAATGATTTGCCTAGGGCCTTGCACTTAGTAACTGTGTTCAATACCTGCTAGTTATTACAGTGGTTTTTGTTGCCCTGAAGATGAAACCAGAAGAAATCAGGGGAAAGGATCTTTAAAGTTCTTTATATCTCTGGTTCTCTTCCCTCCCACTTTTAAAAATTCCACTGGGGTGCCTGGGTGGCTCAGTCCGTTAAACGTCCGGCTCTCCATTCCGGCTCAGGCCACGATCTTACAGTTTGTGAGTTCGAGTTCAGCGCTGGACTCTGTGCTGATGGTGCGGAGCCTGTTTGGGATTCTCTCTCCCTCTCCTTCTGCCCCTCCTCTACTTGTTCTCTCTCTCTCTCTCTCTCAAAATAAATAGGTAAACATGAAAAAAAAAATCCACTAAAGATGGAGCTAGCACTTAGACACTGTTAGGATGGGAAAGACCAGTTTAACCTTTCTCTCTTGCTTCATTTGTTTAAATGAGCAGTTTCTTACTGGATTAATGGGCCCACTGACCTTGGGGAGGACAGGAGAGTTGATGAACAGAAGGGACAGGAAAAGGTGCGGTGATTCATGCAATTGAGAGAAGACATTTGGAGGGAGGCTGACCAGGAAAAGAGTAAGGAGGTAGGGACAGTAAGGACTTGCTTTAGAAGCTTAGAGTGGTGTGGGGATAGAATGGGATAATATACGTTATCATGATTCCCAAGTTCACCATGGCCACCTTACCACGTCCCTGATTCCTAGAGACATCCCATAGTGATGTAAAATTCAGTAAACAGTTTGTTAAAAAAAAAAATTAAGATAATGTACCGTTTTAAGCATCAGTTTGAAAACAATGAAAAAATGTGATGGCAGCAAATACTGGTAGAGAGGTAATGCAACCTATTCTCATATGTTATCGATTGGAGTGATAATTAGTATAGCTGATAAGAAAGATCATTTGTTAGTACCTATTAAAACTCAACATACACATTCCCTGTGCCACCCAGATTTTACTGCTTATTGTCAACCCTGGAGAGGCATTTGTACACGTACAGAAGGAGGACATATAAGAATGTTCATAACAGTGAAAAAATTGGGAAACAACCTAAATTTCCATTGAAATAGAAATGTTGAAATTAATTGTGGAACTTTCATACTATGGAATTCTGAGCAATAAAAAGGGATGAGTCAGTGATATTTGTGGCAACATGTTCAGATGTCTAAGCCCATTTGTTGAGTGAATGACCCAAGTTGCTGAATGGTGTAGAGGGGGATGCCATTTATTAAAAAACAAAGGAAAACACTTTTAACATTCTTAGTGGTAATGTTGCCTCATTGTGATTTAATTTGCTTTTTTCTGATAACGGTAATGATGAACATCTGTCGATAGGCCATTGGACTATCTTCTTTTATGCAGAGTGATCAAGTCTTTTGCTCATTCTTAGTTGGGTTGTCTTTTTTTCTTTAGAAAGAAATTAAAAAAAATTTTTTTTTAATTTTTTTATTTTGAGAGAGGGAGATAGAGAGTGAGCAGGGGAGGGCCAGAGAGAGAGGGAGACAGAGAATCTCAAGCAGGCTCCACACTGTCAGTGCAGAGCCCAACATGGGGCTCAAACGCATCAATGGTGAAATAATGACCTGAGCCGAAATCAAGAGTCAGACACTTAACTGACTGAGCCACCCAGTTGCCCCTTTTTGTAAAAGTTTTTGATGGTTGAATTGATTTGTAGTTCTTTCTCCAGCAAGTCTTTTGTCAATAACAGAATCTTCTCTCAGTCTATGAAAACTGTTCACTCTTAATGTTAGCAAGAATGTAAATTAACTGGAGCTCTTACATGTTGCTAGTAGGATTATAAATTGGTACAGAACTTTGGAAAACTGTTTTGGCAATATTCATAAAGGAAACCATGTATATATCTTATAATTCGGCAGTTCTACTCCTGGGTATATGAGTGGAAGACAAATGAGATTCACTAAAGACATGTGTAAGAACACTTATAATGCTTCAAAAGCTCCAAACTGGAATCAGCTCAAATGTCCAACAGTAACATAATGGATAATAGAATGTGGTATATTTGTACAATGAAATATTACATAGCAATGATAAAGAACAAACAAGTATCATATACAAAATATGGATGGTCTCATGGCTATATTAAGTGAAAGAAAGTAAACACAAAAGAGTATAATTGTATGATTTCATTTTTATGCATTTCAGAACCAGGCCATACTAATCTATGACGATAGAAGTCAGACTAGTGGTTACTTTCTTTTTTTTTTTTTTTAATGTTTATTTATTTCTAAGAGGGAGAACATAAATGAGGGAGGGGCAGAGAGAGAGAGAGAGAGAGAGAGACTGAGAATCTCAAGCAGGCTCCACACTGTCAGTGCAGAGCCCTATGCAGGGATCGAATTCACAACTGTGAGATCATGACCTGAGCCGAAGTCAGACACTGAACCGACTGAGCCACTCAGGTGCCCCAACTAGTGGTTACTTTTGAAGAGTTATTGGTTATGAGGAGATAAAGGCACATTTTGGAGATCCAGAAATATTCTGATGTGGGCACATGCAAATGTATATAAGTAATGTAAAAAGCTTTTCGGTTGTGTACTAAAGATTTATGCAGTGTGCTTTGTAGAATTTATACTTCATAAAAAAGTTTTTAAACTTCTAGAAAAACCTCATGTAATACTATTATTATCCACATTATACAGATGAGAAAACCGAGACAGAGGTTGGGTAATGTCCCAAGTTTACCCAGATGGTATTGGAGGTAGGTTTCCAACCCAGACTGACCAAAGGAACAGTGTGCTGTGTCACTCATCAACTGCCACAATGACCCTGCATAAACAACCACATGGCCTCAGTGGCTTATCACAAGGAGCATTTGGTTACCTTACAAGTTTATGGGACTCAGCCGATCTGGACTGGGCACCCTCATGTCAGGGAATTGTTTGGCTTCAGCTGATTTATGATGGCCTCGGTGGGACCACTGAGATAGCACTGCTCCTATTTAGACCACATGTGGTCTCAGGCCATGACAGATGAATAAGAACAGGCAAGCACAGTCGAGAAAGTACTTTTCAAGTCTGTTTGTGTCATCTCCTTGGCCAACACAAGACACATGTGTCTGAGAGCAGCATGAGGACAGGTGGGAACTGTGGAGTTACATGGTAGGGACAGAGCCCTAGGGATGGGTAAAGATTTGGGAGCCATTATTATAATTAATTTATCACAGGCATGAGTTAATCACAAGTTGGAGTTTGGCAGACTTGGCCCAGGGTCCAGCCAAGCCTTACTACTATGTGATTTTTGTAACAATTACTTACCTTTTTGCTTCATGATTTCTTCATCTGTAAAATGACTGTCATGACCATAACAACAATAATAATGCCAACAACATGAGATAGTTGCTGAGGATCAACTGAGCTAATGTATGTAAAATAGCTCCTGTGCCTGACCCAGAGTAGATGCTCAGTAAATGGTAGTTATTTTGGAACAGATTATGTCCCAGGTGGATGAGCGGGAACAAGCCAAGTGTGTGGAATAGGGCCATAGCATGGTGGGACGTTTGCTGTGTCTCTTTTG
Organism: Panthera tigris; assembly: GCF_018350195.1. NCBI lineage: Eukaryota > Metazoa > Chordata > Mammalia > Carnivora > Felidae > Panthera > Panthera tigris. The sequence goes on along the minus strand of NC_056666.1, from coordinate 110,197,201 downwards.
CTCTCCACTAGAGTTTATGGGCAAACCGACTTCTGAGTTCTGATGTTACACACCCTAACAGTGCAGACCAGGTAGCCAAAAGCAGCCCCTTTCCAGTTCCTCAGGATGCACATGTGATGGATGGAGAGCCCCTAGGCAGTACCCTTTCCTCTCCACCTTTGGCCTCTCTTTATGAGGCTCGACTCTCCCAATCTTCTGGAAACCTACACCTCTCTTTGGGTTTAGGTCAGTCTGGCCTCATCTGTGGGTCAGAGAATGAGGGAAATTAATAATTCAGGAAATCTCTATTGCCCAGCTCACCACTTTAAGAAATGACTGAAGGATTTTCTGAACCATCCAAAGTGTCCCACATCTTTTGCAACCAGTCTGTTTTATTGTTCATATTATAATTCTCTGAAAATCCATAATCACAAACACCAGTGATGAGGAGGTTCTTTAGGCCCAAGAGTTGATTCTGATCTTAGACAAAACCAACCTATGGTAACGGAAGTGAGAAATGTGGTTGCCTTCAGGTTGGGAGATGTTGACTTGGAAAGAACTTGAGGGAGCCTTCTGGGGTGTGGAAAGTTTTAATATATTAATTGGTATAGTGGTTGCACATGTAAAAATTCACTGAGTTGAATTCCTAAAATTTTGTCTATCTTTTTGTATACCGCATGTAAAATTGGGTATACTGCATGTAAAATATACTTCAAATCTAAAACAAAGCAAAACAAAGAAAAAACCGAAACCCAAATAGTAATAAGAAAATAATACATAGCAACAAAGTAATAAAATAATAACAGGTAATGAAAATTATACACCAACCTGGAATAATAAAAATCAAACTTCTAACAAGTTCCCTACGGAGGGGATAAAAAGAGGAAAGAGGACAGAATGTGGTTAGTGGTTAAAAGGAGTCTTACCTTCCTAAACTTCCTTGTAGTTTATACTTATTTTCTACCCCCAAGAGAGAAAATACTATGTAACATATATCAAACATGTAGACTTTGTACTGCACACAGGCACTGAGGATTTCCTGATCTTTTCTTCTGTCAAACGCTCAATCACCCTACTGACAACCGCTGACAAGATTTTGTACCCGTAAACACACTCACTCCTCCACGTGTGGTCTATCCCTTAGGCATTCTTCTCAAAACTCCACTCATTGTACTGACTTTGACTTGGTCATGATACAGATATAGGTTCCAAATACAGGCAGTATTCCAAATACTGAAATATCTTCAGTAGAACATGTTACTTAAATCTGCCATAGGAGCAACTCTATATCCAGTTCCCCTTCAACACTGGAGGGACACAGAACACAGTGATCTCCTCTGCCCTGACCTTCCATTTATACAGTAGCTATTCAGCAAGAAGGAATTGATTGAAAGAAAACAACTCTTTCAGCATTTCTTTTTGTCAAAGTTAAAATTTAAGAACAATTATTTTATAAGAAATCAAACCAGCATATGTACATTTCATGAACGACTGCTTTTTAATAAAATAAATGCCAAGAAGACATGGAGATAATGGAACATATATTCATAGTTTTGCATTTGTTAGCTATGGTTTATATTTGAGAGTTGGCTATGAGTTCTAGAAGCCATCTTGAGTTTTGAATTGGAGAATTAGGGTGAGTGTGGAGAACAATACTAGATGCCTTTTGTCTTTTCTTCCCCCAGTGTCTGGAGTTTCAATAAAATAAGTTGTATATATTTTAAATCTGAAATAGTCTGTCTTACATCAGGATGGACATCAGACATTCTACTCTGAGTTTGGGTCAGAAAATGTCATCGTGATAGGCATGGAAATAACTAAATTAACTAGATTTTTCCAGATTACCTCTTCTCTATGCATAAGACCATGTGCGTTAGTGCTCAGACACTTGCTGTATGAGCTACAATACTACCGTAGACAGAGGTCAGGGCTCTCAGCCTATACATGCACGTGGTGGAATGGGTCAGGTTGCCAGCCTGAGCTCCAACGGCCACTAAGGAGGAATGACTGGTTCTTAATTGCACAAGGCCTCTCATGTTCTTTATTCTTCTTTCCCTATCTTTTGCTTCCTCTCTTTACCTTTTCCTGTTTGTTTGTTTGTTTTTTCCTAAATAGACTTTATTGTTCAGAGCCATTTTAAGTTCACAGCAAAATTGAACAGAAGGTGCAGAGAGTTTCCACATATCCCTTAGCCCCCATCCCCCCCGCCAGTTTAGTCTCCCCCATTATCAACATCCCCTACCAGAGTGGTGCATTTGTTACAATTGATGAAGCCACATCGACACATTATTAGTATTCCAAGTCCATAGATTACATTAGGGTTCCCATGGTGGTGTACATTCTATGGCCTGTTTCCACTTAAAAGATTCTCTGGTGCTTTATGCCTTATACCTAATGGCTAAAAAGTTAGAATATCCTGGTCTTCGACTATGCCAGGTATACTGGAACCAGACACCTTCTTAGAAGGCCATGATGCTTGTGTATGACCCCATTCTGATCTTGGAGGGGCCCCCATGGGAAATACTTGCATTTTGCCACTGCTTTCCCCTGAGTACACCCTAGATCTTGAAGCCTTTCAGAATCTCATTCACTTATTCCTCAAATGTTTAATGGTAATTGGAGGCTGAGGATATAATGGGAAAAAGAAAAACAGAGTACTTGGCCAAATGGAGATCACATTCTAACATTCAGGCAGCCAAATAAACAAGCAAAATACCCTGCAGAGTGATCAGTTTTAGAGGGTCCTAATTGGTCCCTCCTGGTCTGACACATAACTGCCAAATGAATAAAACACGAGTACTCCATCAATGAAATGTACAGCCCCAGATTCCCATGTTGCTTGGCAATTCCCTACAGAATGGATATTGAGATTTTACTTGTGTACTGAAATGACTGTAGAGCTCTACAGTTAAACTGGAAGCCAGTGGGATATGGGTGTAAGTCTTTTGCAGGCCATCAAAGTAAGGAGGAAGATAAAAATGATGCATTTTTCACATAATGTGACTCATCTGTGTCTCTTTCATTTTCAGGGTGAAATGGTTGATCAAATATAAGAGCTATACAACCCTCTGGGCTCTCAGAGGAATTGAAATTCTCAAAAGCGCTATTCAAGTTACATTTACTTCTGTCTAAATTATATTTTGGCTGCTTCCAGGCTGCTTCCAATGATCACTCTTGAAGTTTTGACTGTAAGAGGTAGTCCTTTCTGCTTTCTGCAGCCCATCTTTTTTCATTGGACCAGCTGGAGCTCATCTTTTTGAGCCAAACATCTTTTAATGGTTTATGACAGATCACTGGTCATTCTTATATATTCTTTTTGAATCTGAGCACTACCATGGACTCTGGCAGCCCTCTTTCTCAGGATTGGGCTAGAGAATGCTCTTTTTCTTACCTGCGATGTGCATATAGAGGTGATGTAGGGAGGATGGGAAAAATACCAAAGGATTTGCACTGGGATACAGGAATGGCTGTTTTGTTTTTGCCTTTCCTGGTTTCAGCTGGACAGCCAAGACCAGGATGTTTATGTCTCATTGTTGGAAGGACACATGCATGTTGAAAGAAATGTCTGTGTGTGTGTGTGTGTGTGTGTGTGTGTGTGTGTGTGTGTTGGGGCATAGGATTGGAAAGAGTTTTTTTTTTTTAATTTTTTTTTCAACGTTTATTTATTTTTGAGACAGAGAGAGACAGAGCATGAACAGGGGAGGGGCAGAGACAGAGGGAGACACAGAATCTGAAACAGGCTGCAGGCTCTGAGTGGTCAGCACAGAGCCCGACGCGGGGCTCGAACTCACGGGCCGTGAGATCATGACCTGAGCTGAAGTCCCGAAGTCGGACACTTAACCGGTTGACCAAGCCACCCAGGGGCCCCTGGAAAGAGTTTTTAAAAGGGAAATTAGAAAAAGTCCTTCAGAATAGTGACATTCTGGGGCACCTGGGGGGCTCAGTTTGTTAAGCATCCAACTTCGGATCAGGTCATGATCTCATGGTTCGTGGGTTTGAGCCCTGCATTGGGCTCTGTGCTGACAGCTCAAAGCCTGGAGCCTACTTCAAACTCCGTGTCTTCCTCTCTCTCTGCACCTCTCCTGCTCATGATCTGTCTCTCCAAAATAAATAAACGTTAAAAAAAAATTAAAGAGAAGAATAGTGACATTCTAATCCAAACCATGTAAAGGTCTTTGTAATTATAAGAGGGTCTCCCCAAGGACACATGCACTGAAGAAGGGTCCCAGAAAAATATAGTGGCCTGTGTGAGGCCCATTTTGACTGTGAAGCTACACTGGTTAAGTGCGTAGTCAGCTGGAATGATCAACATAGCATAGCAGGGGCTGGTCAGCAAGATTAGCTTTGACAGTGAGAATGGCCCAGGTTGATGTCAAGCATTCCTTGGGTAGAGAGGAATCCCTCAGTTGAGACCCTTAGCTTATGTGACTCAAGTACAATATCATGCACAGCTCAGGTTGTACATTAATGTTTTTAGTTTCCTGCAATGGAACTTCTTTCTAACAAAATCTCCCAAGTGGTGGCAATTTAAGCTGAGTAAACTCTAGGTAGACTCAGTAAATGTGTGTTTTTTCCTTCCTATTTTCTTCTTGATTTTGCATTTACATTTTGGAGTCAAGCATAATATCAAAGCATCAGGGAGCAGTTCTAATGCTCCCTTACTCCAACCGCAGAGTTGGAGTATCCTAGCCCATTGCCACCACATCTGTGTGGCTCTTGGCTGTGCACCATGTTACCCTGTCAGGGGGGCTTGCAGGGCCTCTTCCTGGAGACTCATCTGCTTCCACATCACTCACAAGCATTGAGTGCTTGTGATCCTCATGCTATGCTGGGGTAGCTCCTCCTCTGGGAAACAAGGCACCTGCTCTTCTGCTCTCAAAATCCCAAACAGACTTCGTATTTTTATATTGACCTCTCACCACCCGGCTTTGGGTTGTGGGAAAGGGCCGGATATGCAGCCTTTTCTTAGAGGCACTGAACAGCGTGGAAGCATCTTACTTTTTCTTCTTCTCTTGTACCTTCCTCACTCTGTAGGATTTTATCTCTCATTGGGATGGGGTAGAAGCTGGGATGGATGACTTACCCTCATAAAAAGAATCATTCGCACACATATTTTCATTAAGAGCTAAAAATATCATGCCAATATCATGCCCTATTATTCAGTTGCTTGATTTTTTTCCCTCATACTATTGTCTCTGTTGTATCAAACACGCTTTTTTTTCTTTTGAAATTCAGAAGTCAAGAATTGAGTGTTTTGGTTTGTTGAATCATCATCCACACAAAAGCTTAGAATGCTCCAGTTACTGCCTGATAGGCACTAATAGACATTGCTGGGAATGAACAACACATCCGTGAATGTACCAAATGCAATCATGCTACACAGGCTTGTGTGTGTGTGGACATGCACACCTAAATACCGTAGTAAGTGATCCCAAGTCAGTGCTCAGCAAATTACCCTTTATATTCCCCAGACTCTAAGCTGAAGAGCGAACTCATCTATTACAAATTAGTAATGGCTGAATTTGTGCCATTAATTGCCTGGTCACCATCTTGGTGCTTGGATTGGCATGCAGTATTGCCAGTATGCCAGACTCTCAATTGTAAACAGATCTTAGAGGCCAGTCCGGCTGTGGCTCCAGTGTGAGTGCCCTCCACAGTGCTCTCCACTGGTGCCAGAAGACAACTGGCCATCTCTGTGGAACCAGTGTCAGGTGCTTTGGAGAAAACTGGTCATGCACACACAGGTAAGGAACCTCCTCCTGGTGCGATTTGCTTAAAATAGTTTTGTTATATTTCCTGGTTCTAGAATAATATTTTCCCATTGCAAAAAACAATTTTTAAAAAGTATGACATATAATCACATCGTCCATATACAACCCTGTTAATATTTTGTTGTAGATTTTTTGCCATGCATAACCTGGATGTATGCATGTTTAATATATTACATATGTATGTACATATTTCCATTACATAATGGAAATTTCCGTAAGTTTCATAATACATATTTCCATTAAACAAAATCCAATCATGTTCTGTGTATTGCCTGCAATCCCCATTTTCCCTTAAACTCTACATTGTGAACATCCTTACATGTCAGTACATAAGGATCTATACCATGTTTTTTTTTTTCATGGGAATAAAAAATAACCCAACCAATCTCCTATTGGTGGACATTTAGGTTGTTTTCAGTTTTCACACTGAAAATGGTGCTGTTACAAAAGTCCTCAAACATTCTAAAAGTGGAATTTCTGGGTCAAAGGAATGGACATTTAATATCACCAGTCTCCGGATAGTTTGTATTAATTTTGACTTCAATCAACAAGTCCCAATGGCATGTTCCACACTGTGAAATCTGAAGGTCAAGCCAGTCTGTCTAAATGTCAGCATAATCATTACCCGGTATGGTCATTTTCCCCAGCAGCCATGCATTACAAGTTCACTAATAAGGACCTGACCAGGGATTAGAGTTTTCTCCAGGAGAACATGATTGAAATGCATCAATGATCAGGATAAGTGGTTTCAAAATACTTACATAACAAGCCTGCATATGTTTGAGTGTATAAGAGTGTGTGTGTGTGTGTGTGTGTGTGCACGTGTGCACCCATGTGCTTAGGCACATACCTAAAGGGATCCCTACAGGGAGTGATTACAAGTATGAGTATAGTACATAGGTGTTCAAGACTTTTTAAAGACAATCTTAATTTTATTATTTCCTAATAAAATGATTTAATTCTTAATAGATGTATTTATAAAAGACACATTATAGAATTTATTTATATAATTGCATTTGCCAATTTACAAAGTCTTTGCCTTTTTAACTCAGGAAATACCATTACTGTAGTACAGCTACTGTCCTGAAAGAGTGAATAATGTCCCATCTCAGGAAGGTTGGGCATACCCCCCTCCATGAAATGAAATCCCTAGTTCTGGGTCATCTGGCACTTTCTCAGTGGAAACAACCTCCTGCAGCTGTTGCTTCCTCTCCCACTCTCTGTGTACAAGGATGTGGGCCACCCCGTGAGCCCTAGTCAAGGCTCCATCTTGCTCTGAGAGAGCCTTGCCCCATTTAGCCTCAGGTCAGTCTCTCTTTATTTCTCCCTTTTTAGGGTAAAGTGTGGGAGTAAGGAATTGGAAAATCCACCCTTATCCTGGAAGTTGAGTGGAGACTTGGGGATGTTTTTGTTTAAACTTCACTAATCTCTTCCAAACAGGTGGCCTTAGGCTTTCTCTCCCATATCCCTACCCCACCCTGTCCTGCTGCAGAGTGTGTTTATTGTCACAAATTGCCTGGCTTCTTTCTCCTCTTTCCTCCATTTAAAAAGATATTCATGTCCAAAAAAGAAAGAACCTAAGACGCTCTTATTGTAGGCATGAAGGCTGTTCATAAGTCTTGAGATGTCTTCTTATTCGAGACAGACCTAGGAACAGTGCCAACATAACATGGCGGAGCTGTGCAGTAGTGAGAAAAATGAAATATGGAGACAGGGGGTTAGAATGATGGCAGCTGGGAGCTGGTGTGACTGAGGGGCTGCCGCACAAGTGGTCACGCCCAGGGAAGGAAGAGGAAAGATGGCAGTGCCCGGTATTGATATGCAGGATAACGCATGATCCTTGGCAGGGCATAAGGAGTGCAATGAAGAAACAAAGTTCAAAGTCGTTCTCCAGAGACAAACTGAGAAATTCTCTTTGGCTATAATCATTTCCAGAAGTTTTAAGTATCTTTTAAAAAAATTTTCCCCTTTATTTTTTCAACCTACCTACAACAAACTAACACATGAAGGATAATTTCATTGTGTGCCTTAATTTCTAATTATGTCTGCGGTACTGAAGGGAATGCACGGGAACCCCAATCTGGCTTTACCGCTGAATCAAGGGGCACATTTTCATTTTATCATCGATGAACTGACAATGGGCATATTCTGCTGTTCATTTGTCATAGGATGCCTGTGTCAACGAAACGAGGGAAAATGGTGATGATTTAGAGCCGAGTTTTGAAACTGTGGGAACTAGGATGTGACCTTCCCCCAGAGCTGGACCCTTTCAGACTTGGGAGCTGCTGGAGCCAGTGCTGGGCAGAGAGGGGCCTCCCACGAGGGTCCCAGAGGAAGGTCGAAGAGCTGTTCTGCTTTTCTGTGCTGGCAACAGCTTTATGTGTGTCATCCATCAGCTCTCAGATTGCCCCCTCCTTGCCTTGGTTGCATAGCATTGATGAAAGGCAGCAGAAGGAAGGGTCACAGTGAGAGGAAGAGCAACTGTACATACCTTACCATGTGTCATCCTCAAAACAGCGTTCCGGGGGTAGATATTATAGCCTCCCCTCATTTGCTAAGTTCAGGAAGGTAAGTGACAAGCTTGGGGTCACCGAGATCACAAGGGAGCAGAGACAGCGCTAAAACCCAGGTATCCGACTTCAAGTCCGAAGGTCTCCAGTATATCACTTTGTGTCACACCAGTTCTTACATACAATTGTACTCAGTTTCTTGGCAATCTAGACTGTATTGGCTTTTGTGCTGTTATATTTCAAATGTCTGCAAGGCAAGTTTCAAAAAAACAAGGAGAACTTGAAAGGGTAAAAGAACTAAGTTTACTAATTTCCAGGCATTCACTATTCTTATCACCAAACTGAGCAGATAAAGACAAAGGGTTTATCATGCATGTAGATTGAAGCACAAACTGGGGTCCAAATTTAAAAAGAAAAAAAAAAAAGAAAAAGAAAAGCATTGAAAAGAAAAGATACCAAAGAAAGGGATAGGATGTGGTTGGGAGAATATGGAAATTTGAGAATTTCCTTCTGGAATCAGATTACGGTAGACCCCGCCCCCCTACCACCCCGCCCTTGTCTGAAGTTTCCATTTCTGGGGTTTTAATTACCTGCGGTCAACGTGTCCCGGAAGCAGATGATCCCCCTGACATATAGTAAGAAGGTCACTAGTAGCTGATACTGTCACAATGGCTGTCATTGACCTCACTGCATCTCATCGTGCAAGCATTTTATCACCCATATCATCACCAGAAGGAAGAGTATAGTACAGGGAGATACTTTGAGAGAAACAGACAAACCACATTCACGTAACTTTTATTAAAATACGTTCTAATTATTCTACGTTATCAGTTATTCTTGTGAATCTCTTACAGTGCCTAATTTATAAGCTAAACTTTATCATAAGTATGCATGTATAGAAAAAGCGTAATATATATAGGGCTCGGGGTCAGGCCTCCACTGGGGGTCTTGGAACGGATCGCTAGCAGATACGGCAGCGAAACTACCACACCTGAGTTTCAAACCCAGCCTCCTTGCTTTCTAGCTATATGACCTGAGGCAAGTTGACTCACCTCTATCAGCCTCAGTGTTCTCATCTGTAAAATTGCGGCGACAATAATAGTATTTACTTTGTGAATATTAGATGAAATAACCCTGTTAGACCTAGAGTTGACTGTGTATACATGATAGGTATTATTTTAATATAAAAGGGCACACAGGCTCTCTTTGCAAAAGCCAGAGCCCACAGCTTCCTTTCCATCTTGGTATATTTGGAGTCTTGCAGGCAAATTCTAAGGGCTTCTCTTCAGGGATGGGGGAAGAAGTCACAGTAGAAGGAAATTCTTGGCTTTTAATGGAAACAGTAAAAAAGAAATAAATCAGATGGACATATGGCTCTGACTTGCCCTGCCGCCAAACAGGTGATGCCCTGGGGTGGGTGAAAGATCTCAGAAAACAAGTCCTTTCATCATTCCCCCTCGCCCCGCCCCAGCAGCTCGCCTGGGAGAAAGGAGGCTTCTGGCTGCCACTGTGATCACCCGACCTTCTGGCGCCAGGCAGTTGCAGCCTGTGGATCCCAAGCGTCCTCCCTTTGCCCGCAGTTCATTGAACAAAATCCCCGCCACCTGCAGCTCACCCGCAGCCTGAGGTCTATTTTGCCCTCTGCCCGGCATGGCTTAAGCTCCAACGCCTAGGAGGCAGCTGCTGTTCAAGTGTCTGGGAGGGCAGAGGCCCCCAAACAGCCTTGCTGTGCCAGGTCGATGTGGGGCTGGGGGCGGGTCCGGGTTCCCACCTAACCGGTCATGGTTACCTTCCACAGCCTGCTGGTCTGTCCGCTAGGCATCTGCTGGTGTACATTGTGAAGGGGAAAAGGTAGGGGCTAAAAGGCAAGCAGCGAATGATTTCTTCCTGCTCTCAAGATGAGCACAATGCACCCTAGGAAGCCACTGAATTAATTATTCATTAAGCCTAATGGGGTGGTCGCAAGGGAGCATTGCTGAGATGCAATTAAGTGGTTCTTTAATTTTAGAAATATTTACTGGGGTGTAGTGTAAAACGTTCATTCATATCTTTCTGAAAAACAATTTAATGGTAAATAAGGAAAAGACAAACCCAGAGCAGTTTGTAGAAGAGAAGCTGATTCCATGATCAGCGTTCCTCAGCTGCTGTGGCTGCTGGCCTCTGCCTAGCATCCTGATGTCTGGGATCGATTTTGAACAAAGCAGCAATAAGTAACATTTGTCAAGGATTTGCTCGGGCCCAGAACTGCATTAAGCACCTTTTGCACGTATATCATTAAATACTCACCCCAATGCCATTATGCAGTCAGAATCTCTACCACGAGACCTCCCACTGGTCTGTTCCAGTGATGTATTATGCTGATTGGACCTGGTAAGATAGCAACTCGTTGGGCCACTTGGTAAACACATTTGCCTGCTAGGAGGTAGGAAGTAAATCCCACAGAAATTCAGCGGCCTCCCAACTCTGAAATTTCTAGGTGTGCAATGGTCTGAGACATGTCAAGTTACCCCTTCTAATGTTAAGTTCTCCGTTCCTGCACCTAAAAAAAAGTAACGTATCATAGGCCTCTTTGGATTAATGGCAGCAAGATATACCTCATTTGAGTGTGCTATAACACCTAAAAAGATGCTGGTTTTGAGTGGGGCCAGAACAAGAAAGGGCTCTGCAACAGGTCTGGACCATTGTGCAAACTTTTCTGCCACTGTCTTCCCAGCTGGACGGTGAGTTCCATGTTGTGTCCTAACATGGGGAGAGATTCTTTCTTTGTCCACCGCTGTATTCCCAGGGCCTCAAACCTTACCAGGCACAATTTAAGCACTCAAAAAGTATGTGTTGAGTGAATGAACACCCTTTGAGGTGTCTACTTCTATTAATCCCATTTTAGTAATTGAGAGACGGAGATTTTGAGAGGTCAAGTTGCTCAAGATAGTACAGAGGTAATGACAGAACCAGGTACCAAACCCAGATCTGTTGGATTCAACAGGACTTTCATTTTCAGCCAGAGAGCAAAGAGAAGCCCACACACCTTCCCTGAGATTATGCATTTACTCAGCTCAGGTTCAGAGTTCATCTTGGCTCTTCTGGATCAAAGGCCTGAATTGAGCAAAACCTGGTATTTCTCCATAACTCATCTGCCCTACAGAAGGTGCTGGATGTAGGCAAAGCTGGAAAATCAATGACAGCACCCATGATCCTCTCTGTGTTTTACTTACTCATTTTTTTTTTTTTTTTTCACCCTGGGCTCCATTTATTTATGTTACGTTGCTTGGTTCTTAACAGAGGTAGGAATTTTCCATGTTGCATTGTTTTCTTTAGAATCTTTTTATTCTAAAGAAAATTCTTTATTATTTTATTATTTCCATATATAGAAAATCATTTCTAAAGAAAATTCTTTTTATTCTAAAGAATCTTTTCTTTAGAATATTTTTCATGGGCTTGGTACAGTACTAGATGCTTTCCATATATTTTCTTATTTAATTGAGGAGAGTCCAAATAGGCCAAATAATATTTCCAAACCATGGTGTAACGAATAGTATTAAACCAGACAGGGCTCTGCTGTGTCTGGAGAAATGTGGATATTAAGGTAACTTGCAAATATGCATCCATGTGTCACACAGACCCAGCTCATGCACGGATGAATACTAGAGAACATGATGGTTACTTGACTAAGGACGTCTCAGTTTTTCTTGTTCCCTGATCCACATTATTTTAATATATTTTAAAATGCAGGTTTGGGGCACATGTCACCAGTTTTATTATCCCTACTTGTTAGAGGATTTAATTTCCTAATCACTTTCCCTGATGGTTACTATAATGACTTTGAAAAATCTGTAGTGTATGAATCAACACAGTTGATTTTTATTTCTTTATATGAGAACAGCTCACAACTCACTTTGCTCTAAAAAGCTTTTCCTATTTCTCACCACCAACTTCTTATTAGCATCCCTTTAATACCTACATGCTTAATAATAATAATAATAATAATAATAAAGCAAGTTATTACATAGTGCCAAATACCATTTTACCATTATCTTACATATACTAATTCATTTAATACATCTGGCACCTCCGGGATTATAGTTTCTATTATTGTCATGCTATAAAAGAGGAAACTGAGTCATAGAGAGATTGAGTAGCAGACTGAGCGACACCTAGGAACTTACGGTAAATAGAAATTCTCCATCCCTGCATCAGATATGCTGAGTTAGCAATGCTGGAGTGGAGGCCCAGCTGTATGTGTTTTAAGGAGTCCTCCAAGTGATGTGAAATTAGGCCAGCCACGTGGAACCATTGGCCTGCATGATTTGCTACAAGCCACTCATCTGGCACTCGACTGGTTTCCTAGGGCTGCCGTAACCCAACACGCAAACCGGATGCCTCAAACAACAGAAAGGTATAGTCTCACAGTTCTGGAGGCTAGAAGTTCTAGATCAAGGTGTGGCACGGTTGGTTCCTTCTGAAGGCGGTGAGAGAGAATCTGTTCTATACCTCCAGCCTAGCTCCTAGAGGTTTGTGGGCAATCTTTGGCGTTCTTGAGCTTGGAGAAGCATCACCCAAATCTCTGCCTTCATCTCCACGTAGTATTCTCCCTGTGTGTCTGTGTCTAAATCTTCCCCTTTTATAAGGACAGTAGTTATATTGGATTAGGGACTCACTCTACTCCAGTATGGCCTCATCTTAATGTAACCTGTTACACCTGCACTGACCCTATATCCAAATAAGGTCACTTTCTGGGGCACTAGGGTTGGGATTTCAACATACGAGTATTGAGGAGGACACAACTCAACTCATAACCCCATTGTTCTTGATAACTGATTTGTCTGATTGATGTAGAGGACTGACATAAGCCAGCTGTTCTCTGGTAAGTAAGGGTCTTTAACTCAGGCATTCAGACATCTTACCTGATGTCCTATATATAGCCTACGTCTGAACTCATTTTGTCTTACAGATTGTCAGTTCTTACCATAAATACGTTTCATCTTTATTATACTAAATTATAGTCAGATCATAAAATGGTTTAAAAGCAAATATACTGTCAAACATTGCGGATATCCTTGTTTAGAATCTCGATGACAATAATAATACTAGATAACATTATTGCGAGCTTGCTATGTTCTAAGAAGTCTATTAAGTATTTTATGCCATCTTTTCCTTATGACAATTTTATGAAGTTATTATATCAATTTCGAGAAGAGGACACTGAGGTTTAAAGTGCTTAAATAGCATACACAAATCATACAGCTATTAAAGAGTATTCCTGAGATTCAAACTAAGCTGATCTATCAACTGTTCATCCAATAACTGGGCAATACAGCTACTGTGAGTAGAATAAGGACATAAAGATGGTCCCTTATTGCAATGTTTTGTGGCTTTTACAATTTTGTGTGGGTGCGTGATGACCCACATTTGAAGTAAGTTGACCCTGTGGTGTTAGAATGTCAAGTGAACATGCTGTACCTGTCCACTTAAAAACATTGCCTCTAGGGTCCAACATTACATCTCAGTGATGCACAATTAAGTGTTTAAAAAGGCACCCTACTCTCTGATTCTAGGAGTTTGACTTTTTAAGATTCCACATATAAGGGAGATCATCCAGTATTTGTTTTTCTGTCTGTCTTATATCTCTTAGCATAATGCCCTCAAAAAAGCTATAAAAAGTAAAATAAAAAATAAAAAGCCACCCTAACTGGTGGAGATATGATAAAACATGTGATGACCTACATCAATTGTGAAAGAAAAGACACAGCTGTTTTGTGATAGTGTTAAAAATATTACAAATATTTCATTATAATTAGTTAAGGCAAACAAAAAACAATGAGGGAGACACTTCATTGTATGTTGAATTATGCAAACGTCTGCTTTCCCCTCAACTCTAACCACCTAAACCTCTTCACCTTGGCTCGGATCAGCTATCAAGTTGACATCATCCTCTTCTTCCTTCCACTAAAATCAGAAACACTATTAAGTTCTCCAGTGGGACAGTGACACTACTTAAAATTGCTGGGACACACTAAGGAGACTTAGTTACGAAGGTCTTCACTCTGAGGCTTTCCCCAAGGATGTTTTGGCAAATTTTCCAATAATTGGCACTAAGGAGGTCAAAGCCTTTGGACTGATTATTTGGGACTGAGTAGACATGTTCTAAGAAGCTTCTAAAATAGTACCTCAGAGCAGAGCTGCTCAAACTTAACATGTGCTTCCCTCGCCTAGGGTTCTTGTTAACATGCAGAATCTCAGGTTTTACCCCCACATTGAGATCTGCATTTCTAACAAGCTCCCAGGGGATGCAGATGGTGCTGATTCATAGACCATACTTTGAGTAGCAATGACTTAGAACAGTGGTTATCAAACCTGTCTACACATCGAAATCTCCTGGACAATAGACACTTCACTCATCTAAATGGTACAATTCAATGGCTTTAGTACATCTACAGGGTGGTGCAACCCTCAATCACTACAAGAAATTGTAGAGTATTTTAATCACCCTCCCAAAAATCTTGATCTTCATTAGAAGGGCATTCCGACCCTCACATCCCTAAATTTTAGGCAGCCATTAATCTACTTTCTGCCTCTATATATTTGCCTTTTCTGGGTATTTTGTATAAATGGAATCAGACAATAGGTGGTCTTTTGTGACTGGCTTCTTTCACTTGGCACAAGATTCATCCACATCGTGGCATGTATCAGTACTTCCTTGCTTTTTATGGGCAAATGATATTCCATTGCATAAATAGACCACATTTTACTAATCAGTTCATTCTTTGACGGACATTTGTGTTGTTTCCACTGTTTGGCTATTATGAATAATGCAGCTATGAATACTCATACACAAGTTTTTGTCTGGGCATATGTTTTCAGTTTTCTTGTGTATGTACCTAGGAGCAGATTTATGGGTCATAAGGTAACTCTGTGTTTAAACTGCTGAAGAAATGTCACTGTTTTCCAAAGCTGCTGTACAATTTTACATTCCCACTAGCAGTGAATGAGGATTTCAGTTTCTCCATATCCTTACCAACACTTATCTTTTTGATTATATGCTAATGGTTGTGACACGGTATCTCATTGCGACTTCGATTTGCATTTCCCTGGTTACTAATGATCAGCTTTTAAAAAACACTTATTCTTAGATTCTACCCCAGATACACTAGATCAGAATCTCTGAGAATTTGGATTGGGAGAAATCTGTAATTTTTACTAAATTGTTCGGATGATTTTGATAATTACCCAGCTATCAGAATTGTTTCCCATTTTAGCTAATCACCTCAAGGGAACTGTTTTAGTCTTAAAAGAAAGTGATCTCTGTGTTGCAGATTTCAGAATTCTTTGTGTCCCATGCCTTGATAAAGTAGATTAGAAAATGTATATTTTTTTTAAGTTTATTTGTTTTGAGAGAAAAAGAAAACGTGTGGGGAGGGGCAGAGAGAGAGAATCCTAAGCAGGCTCTGCACTGTCAGCAGAGAGCCCAATGTGGGGCTCGAATCCATGCACTGTGAGATCATGACCTGAGCCAAAGTTGGATGCTTAACTGATTGAGCCACCCAGGAGCCCCAGAAAATGTATTTCTTTTAAGACACATATTTAACAGATTGTAGATCTCCCAAGTGAAAATGCTGTTAAGGCCACAATTGATAATTTTCCTGCTAGTATAGGTTTTTCAGCATTGTGTATTCTTGGTAGAAAGTTGATGTAGGGGTCTTCCTTGAGTATGATTACAGGACTTTATATTTTATTCATTTGAATGGCTAGTCTGTAGCAGCTATGATTTGGATGACTACAGAATCCAGAAGCAATTAATTGGTAGCAATTTAAAAAATAGACAACATCCAGGACACTGGGATTAGTGGATGTGTTCAGGAATTGAGAAATGAGAATTCTTGTCCTCGCTCTAATTTATCCCATTAGGCAAGTCACTTTCTCTTTTGTCAGATTTGCCTCAGCTAGTGAGATAGAACTAAATCACAGAGAATAAAATACTGGCTTGCATAATCGTCCTGTTTGTGTCCACTTTGGGAAGCTACCACTAAAATAAATACCATTTATATACTTAGGGTTTGCTCTGTGCTGGATATTCTGTTAAATGCTTCCTACATTTTTCATTTAATCCTTACACTACCCCAGGGTAATTATTATTACATCTACTTTATCATGAAGGAAATTACCTTCTTAGCAGCTAAGAAATTTGCTGAAGTATATAAAACCATTAAGGTGTAGTGCTGGAATTTGAATCTGCTTGTTTTCAGACGTGACTTTTAGATCCCTCAACTTTCCTTACAGAAAATGAAAACAAAAAACAAACAAAACCAATAACCAATCACACAAAAAATACTTCTGAGAAATGTGTAAAGACAAAAAAATTTTATGTAATCCCACTATCCAGAGAGAAACGAAGTTCACTTTTATTGTCTTTCTGTACTCTTTTCTATTCTAATACACATCTAGCACGTAGTGGTAAAACGAGTTGTAACTAAATGGAACCAGTATAGATTTTGAAGTCACATCAGATGTTGTTTGAAACCTGCCTCAGCTTTGTGATTTTGGGCAAATTAACCTCTTGGGGCTCACTTTCCTCGTCTGTTAAATGCTGGTCACAATGCCTACCTCACGAGCCTATGTAGGTAGCAGTTACAAATAATGGCTAAAACATGTACAACACATAGTAGATATTCAATAACTGGTAGATAATAATGTTTATTGACTGAGATGTGATACAAGCACTGGTCCATTAGGGACAGGTGACATCCAGTTGCTTAGACCAAAGATCTAGCAATTATAGTTATTTTTCCTAGCAATTATTTTTAATTGCTCTCTTTCCCTCATAACCTGTATTCAATCCATCACCAAATACTGCCAGCTCTGTCTTCAGAATATGTCCCCAGTTGGACCACTTCTCATCTTCTTGGCTAGCACCCTAGAGCAAGCTTCTCTTACCTTTCCCCTGGAATCCCAACAGCTCAGTTTCTAGGCTCTGGTCTATTCGCCACGCTGCTAACTGAGAGATCTGTTAAAGACATAAACCAGCTTAAATTGGTTTCTTTATTAAAGTCCTCTAGGGGTTTTCCATTGCTGTTAGCAGGAAACCCAAACTCCTTATCCAGCAAACATGGCCCCACACAATCTCCCACCGCCTTCTTTTCTGCCGGCTCCTTTGTTCCTTTCAAATGTATCCTCCTCCGGGGTGTCTTCCCTGATTGCCCATTTAAAATTTCACTCCCACCCTGCTCTCCCTTTTTATCCATTAACGTGTCTTATTTTTTCAGACCACATCTAATATTTTTTGTTCATCGACATATTTGTTTACATACATTTGAGGAACAGTTACTTGTACAGTGCTAATAACTAAGGAACAGAATAGTTTGAAGGGTCAATTAAGTGTACAACAGAAGTTGGAGAAGGGAAAATCCAGTGGTCTAAAGTCTCACATTCACAAGGGGCCAGGTTCTTCAGGCCGATGGGAACTGCAACAGTGAGGGGAGGGAGACAGGTCAAGATGAGCCAGTGAGGCAATAAATTCATGGTTAATGAGAGGCAAGAAGAAGCTTAATGTGTCTGGAGAAGAGGACCTGGTTTGAAGCAATGAGTTTAACACCTAGAAAGGGAGATAGAGACAGGTGGTCAGGAGCCTCAAATGCTGACAGAGGTAGTTACAAGCACCTTGGTAGCAAAGGGCCTTGCTGTTCGCTATTTCGGCCGTCTTCAGTTATGTCGTGGTGAGCTTCTAACACGCCATCCCACAGGACAAGCCTCCTGTTTAGAATTGCTTAAATACCCGGCGGTTTGCATTGGTGATTTTTAGCTAAATGTACTTTCTAACAGTAGGAGAATAGTCCAGCCTGCAGACACAGCAGCCAGGTTGGGCTCCTCTGAGATGGAAAGTAACAAAAGCAGCTGGGAGAAGAACCACAGTGTGGTGTCATGTTTGCTTCCGGACAGGTGATGCCATTCTGCAGTTTATTTTTTATTTTATTTTTAATGTTTATTTATTTTTGAGAGAGAGAGAGAGAGAACAAAGTGGGGAGGGGCAGAGAGAGGGAGACTCAGAAACCAAGCAGGCTCCAGACTCTGAGCTGTCAGCGCAAATCCTGATGTGGGGCTCGAACTCACTAACTGCGAGACCATGATCTGAGCCGAAGTCAGTCGCTTAACTGACTGAGCCACCCAGGTGCTCCCATTCTGCAGTTTAAACGAGGACCTTTCCAGTTGCCTAAGGAGACTTACACTTCACAAACACACTTCCATGAATAATGTTATTATCCTAAAGGAAGCGACGAGTTTTCTCTTTGCAGACGTAGGTCTGCAGTGCTTAGCCCAGACTGCTCTGATCATTACGGGATTATTTGTGGTGACAGGAAAACGGGAACATCTTCAACTCCTTCCCTGACTCTCCCCTTTCCCTTGGCAGAGGCAGGTTTATCCTTTTCACATCTAATGTCTTGAAGAACCAAAGTATATGAAAATCCATGTGCCACGGATGAAGTTTTCCAAACTTCCAAGACCAGGTGCCCTTGGGCACGGAAGGAACTGCCTGCCACCCAAATGGTCCCAAGCATGTCCCTCTCCACCCTGGCCTCCTCCCAGCAGGCAGGTCCCAGGCTGTTCAGTGTGTTTGGAGGGCATTTGGGAGCTAAAACAGATGTCTTACCAGAAGTGTTTCTTCCTATTTGGAGGAAGAATGAGGGAACAGCGTGGGTTGTTGAACTTGTATGTTTGGAGATGGAAGGATGTTGGAAGCGACTGCCAAATCATTTCTTTCCTCAGGCACCCGTCTGCCGTGGGCCGGATCAGCTTTTCAGCCTGGCCTTGCAAATCAAGTTTCGACAACAGCCAGCCCTCTTTGCTAGAAACCTGCTCTGTGTTTTTAATTTTAATTCTCTTGAGTCTTTTTGGTTATGCTCTGAAACACTGAAATCAGAGCCAGTATGTGTTGAGTAAAAGGAAGGGCAATATTTGATATACAAATAGGTGTGTGTATATGTGTGTCTCTATATAAAATGTAAAAATAACTTATAAAATATATGCACCCTCATACATATGTATACATGCATACTTGCAAATATATTTAGAAGACATTATGTGTGTTACGTACTAGGTACATATCTCTAGTATATGTATATGCCAGTTAGGTATTATGTATATGCATATTTAAATGATTCTCCATAACACTTTGGACTGTCCTGTGGTTTTCCTCTTTCTCCTTCTGTTTTTCCACCAGTTCCACTGAGGTTATTTAAGTGGGGATTCTCCAACTGTTCCCCTGAACAGAAAGAGGGGCAGAGACGACTGAGCTCTGGCTGTTCTCCCAGCGTCAGGGCAGGAGACACTGCAACCTACAGGAAGCTTCCTTGCTGGAGAAAGACAGCAGAGTCCTGTCTGAGGCATTTCCGAAAGGGTGGGCTGGCTGCCCACGAGGCCAGGAACGGCAGCTTTGGCTTGGCCTGAGTTCATGGACATTTTTCCCCGGTTACCTAGGGAAGTTCTGCTTCCAGTTCAATTCAGTAAATGACTTATACTCTCTTCCCCCAAACCCATGAAGAGTTGAAGATGGGGATGCTACGTTTTGCACCCGGTTCACTTGCATGGGGTAGGAGGTGTTCCTTTGATTTCTTACACTACTGTGGATGTCGTAAGATCCCCTTGACTGGGTCTCTCTGGAGTTTCTCCCTCTCGGAGTTGTTCACGCTGAGCCTCCAGCAGTTTGTCAAATGCAGTTCAGGTGTTTCTGCCCAGCATTGTTTCCCGAGGTGGTTTCTGCTCCAGAATCTCTCTCCTGTAAGCTGTGACTCTGTGTATGTGCCTGTGTGTCTCTCCAGGCTTGAGGGCGGTGGTCTGCCCTATGTCCTCCCCTCTCTTACAAGACGAGAGTTTTCCATCTGTTTAGCTTTTTCTTGTTAGGACAAAATAGTGACTTACAAGTTCCTTCCAAGGAGACCTAGAAACCGGAAGTTTTACCGTGTTATACCTGTACGTTGACTATTTCAGCTCATGGTAGCAGGCTGAGGGAGACAAGGTTAAACTTAAGCTAGGCATTTTCCTCTAGTTAACAGTGACTGGAAAGTTATTTATGGATGAGGAGGAGGAAACAGTGGAAATTGTTGGCTAAGGGAAGCATTTGGGTTAAATTGTGGATTGTAAATTGTGAAATATGCAGAGTTCAAATGTGACTTCAAACCTGTGGATTTGTTTCTTGTGGATAACTGAGGTAGGCAATGGCAATGACCCGTAAAAGAACTAAGAGAAGTCAACTTTTGTTATTTCCATTGTCGATTTTTTTTTTTCCTCCGTAGCTGATTACTTGGGAGTTAGGCAATTCTCCTTGATAATGAGTGTTTTTCCTACAGCTGGTCACATCCTTACAACATGTGTTGGCTGGTGTTCTTTGGTGATGTAAGGATCAGGGAAAGGCCATTAGCTATGTAAGTTGAAGACGACAGATGTCCCCTTTGTCCCTGTTGATTTTTCATATGTGAATTTCAGTGTTCCAGAAGTCCTAGTAGGAAGTTCTGGGAAGTAATTCTGGAATAAAGTAAGTTTTAAACAATGCTCATTGCAAACACAAGCACACTGTAACTAAACCAAGTCTCCCATTTGCTTCCCTTTTAGTCAAAAATCCATGTTTTCCTCTTCTGGATCTTATCGGTTCCCTCTTCTGGGACGTGCAGTCTGTAGCAACCTTGGCTGACTTGACTTATCTTTAGTCTTCAGCTAGTCTTTCTTTAGTCATCTGGCTTTGCTTTCACTCTCTTAGGACATGTATTTCTTCCTGAAATTGAGGAATAGACATAGAGTGTTCTTTCACCACTTTGGGGGCAAGAATGGACAAGTAGCAGAGTAATCCACTGGGACAATGGTTCTCAAAGTCAGGGGTGGGTTGTTCTCAATTCTTTTATAGTTGATGAGGCTCTTTCAGGTGACACCCAGGTTTTCCTGGTTCGATTTGTGTGTGCTATATTATACTTTGCATAAGCCATTAGAGAGGAGCTCCCCCAAGCTCCTTTATGAAACATACAACCTACCGGCACCTATGCCTATTTTTCCCAGTTGTTAAAGCAAAGGGGTATTCCTTAAAATTGGGTCCATGGAGCACTTGCCTTGGAATCAACTGGGCTGAATGCTGAAAAAAGCCAAACTTATTAATTCAGAAACCCAGCATGTAGCTAGGGCATGGGAGTCTGAACTGTAATGAGCATACCTGTTGAATCTCAGGTACATTCTCTTGATATTTAAGAACTACCATCCTAACCTATTGATTATACTTTCTCTAGTATATTCATCCCCTTCTCTGTGATTGTTTGTTCACAAACTCCTCGGGAGCTCCCTAAAACTTAATCTGAATGATCTGAAACTTGTCCCCAAACATAGAGGGCAGAGAGAGATTGAAGAAAGAGGCAGGCCACTCTTTCCGGATTGGTAGGTGGCAGGTTTCATAAACAAGGGAGGTGAGACTTGTCTGGGGTGGCCACAAAATGAATAAATCCCTGCACCCATTCACCAAATCTTAAAAATTTATGTAGAGGCCTTAACTGTCTTCATCCAGATGGTCTCAATATCACGTCACTATCTCAAGGCTACATCCTTGGGAGAAGGGAAGGCAAACAGAACTTACAGTCCAAGGACAGGGGAGGGGGTGAGGAGCTTCCAATTGCCAGAGTTCAGCTCACAGGTCAAGTGGCAGTTATGTCCTTGTGATGACCTCCCCCAGTAAAAAGATAGAAATAGGATTCCATACTGGTTAAGATCAAGGACTCTGGCATTTACTATCTGGGCAGTTACTTAAATTTTATGCTTCCATTTGCTTACCTGTAAAACAAGAATAATAAAAATGGCCCAACCCCAGAGGTGTATAAGAAGGATTGAATGAGTAAATATATGTAAAGCATTTAGAATATCGTCTTGCATATGATCAACAAGATATGTGTTGACTATGATGATTACTGAATTCTTCCTAACAACAGTGAAACACACGCAAGATTCTCCTATTTAAAAAAATCCTCTGTAGACCCTTTGTCTCCCTCTGGAGTCACAATAATATCCTCTTCCTTTTGTATTATTTTCCCCAACAGGTCCTGTTCCGTTTCCCCTACAGGGCTTTAAGTACAGGATGAAATGCTTTACTCAACACTACCCTTTAACCTAGCTATTTTCTATTTATTCTTGCATGGTGAACTCCCTGGTCCCTTTTGTAGGGAAGCTTCAGACTAAGTAAATGCCCCCATTACCTGCTTTAAAATCCCACATAGCATTCATCACAGTTGTAATTTTACATTTATTTGTACAACTATCTGATTAATGCCGATCTCATCCACCGAACTGCTGATTTTTGTCCACAAGTGTTTCCCCAGCGCTGAGCGCTGGGCCTGGCACATGGTCTTTGTTGCATGAATGATGAACAAATATGAATATACATGAAAATCCTCAAGAGAGAGACATAGCAATGCTGCTGGGAGTACTTCAGCATTATTTCAAGAGTCCAGCTTTGAAGTAAGACAGGCTCAAGGACCATCTTCATTTTGCCAGGTGCCAGCTGTGTTATCTTGGACAAGATTCTTAACTTTCCAAGGTGCTCCCTTTCCTCATCCGTAATACAGCCATCCCAGTCTAGGGAAGCGCAGTATCTACCATATATAGTTGCTATGCAGATTAAAGAGATAATGCATATGGAAAATTTAACACAATGCCTGGCTCAAAGCAAATATCCAATCAATATCCATTGCGATGCTGATGATAAGGACCCTCCTCCCATTAACAAAACTCCTTAGAGGTCCCCAGTCTTCTCAGTGACTGGTTTCAGCAGTGCAATCATTTCCCAACCCATCTTTACTCACAGCAAGGAGAAAAAGGTGCCTCAGATGTCTCCTGCACATGCTGGTCAGAGACTGTTTTACCTCTTTGCCTACCCCTGCTGTCTTCCCCTGCTCTGAGCTGCTCAGTTTGCCTGGCATCCTTTTCTCCTGTGAGCACAGGTGTATACCTCCACTTACATTCATCAATCGCCATGGCCTTTGCCAGAGCTACTCTGTCATCTTCGGCGCTGCCCCTGGCACTTCCTTTCCCCAGCAGGGTTGGGATCTCTCTTTTCTTTTATTGCCTTTGGCACAACAAAAAAAAGAAAATTAAGCTGACCCCCTCAGAGTGAGAAGATGGGTGATCTCTGAGGCATAGCTTTTCTAATATGTCCTTTGTGCTTTGGGGTTCCCTCTCTCCAGGACATATGTGGGAGGGCCGGAGTGAGCAATGTTGTGGTATTCCCACAGATTCTAGATGGTGACCCTCTCACTACATCGGTGAGACTGGGGACAAGTGAGAGTGATACAGACAAGCAGTCAAGTCCAGGAGACTTGGAGCTATATTCTTTCTAGAATACATACCTCTTTTTTTCTCCCTCAAGTTCTTACAAGATTTTTTTAAGTTTATTTCTTTTGAGAGAGAGAGAGCACAGGTAGCGGAGGAACAGAGAGAGAGAGACAGAGACAGAGAGAGACAGAATCCCAAGCAGGCTCCACACTGTCAGTGCAGAGCTCAACATAGGACCTGAACTCCCGGATGCTCAGCCAACTGAGTCACCCAGGCACCCTAATCTTCCTTAACTTCTAAGCCAACTTTTTCTCAGGAGGAAAATTCTCTTTCCTTTTGCAAAGTAGTCTTGTCATGGTCCTTGGGCATTTTCAGATCAGCTAAGACCATTCATGTGTGCCCTGAGCATTTTTAGATAGCTGAGATGACTCCTCCCCTCCCCAACAATAAAATAATTTTCAGGCTATATTTTTGTTTTTTACCCTATGGGACATTTTGTTCATCTCTTCCTTTGGCGCTTTATCAGCAGCAATACTCTTTTTTTCCCATTCATTTGGTGAAGTTATTTTTTGTTTTGTTTTTGTTTTTTTTCCAGTAGCAATTGGAGTAGGTAAGACAGGTAGATTATATGATCTCTTGCCTCCCTGAAGTGACCTTGAAAAAGCTTGAAAATCATAGTTTGAGGAACATTCCAGGGAAGAAAATTCATTCTTGCCAGTTCTCCCGTGAGGAGTAAATAGAAACGTAAGCAGTTAAATGATCGGTGTTCTAACTAAGCTTTGTTAATCTTTTCCCAAGGTAAAGTACGTACATTTATTTTTTATATAATGTTTTCCTGATTTTTCGTTCAAGAACAAAAGATCTGTAGTCTGAGCAGCTGGGTCACTTCCTCCCACTATTCTGTCCTTGGAGACATTTGGCCCATTAAAGGGAGCCCACGGATTCCATTTCAACAGATGCATCTCACATTTATTCAGGATATAAGTGATAGGGTGACTCATTGTATTGCTAATACAATTACAGTCTTTGTTGTTTAAGAATTATATCTTGATTCCACATAGGCAAAGAGATTTATCATTGTACTCTGTTGTAAGAAAAGGCTCAAAGGACAATATATGTGAAACAATGTCAGAGAAACTGGAATGCTCTTACTTGGGAATAAAATGCAGTCTGTCATTTGCCTCACAGCCTTAGGTGAATGCATATAGAATGTGGGCTTCCTGAAATTCAGTAAAAAGTCATGGATTTGTAACTTTGGAAAACCTATCATGAGGTGCTCTGGACAGCTGGTTGCTGGGAAATAAAAAAGAGGGA
This sequence comes from Panthera tigris, assembly GCF_018350195.1. NCBI lineage: Eukaryota > Metazoa > Chordata > Mammalia > Carnivora > Felidae > Panthera > Panthera tigris. The sequence goes on along the minus strand of NC_056666.1, from coordinate 110,172,339 downwards.
AAGAACTCTTATATTTTACACAAATTCTCTATGTAAGTAAAAGGTTCTGACAAGTACAGTATTTGAATTTTACTTGTGATCACCTTTGGGACAAGATATACATAAATGTAAATTCTCCAAAGAAAATTTTTGAAAGGACTTGATTACTAAGCTGTTCCTTCTTCAAAAATGTCTGTCCCCTCTACTTTTTTTTTTCTTTTGTGCTACTTTCAGCTTCTAGTTTGTGTAAGGTTTCTTCTAGCAGGAAGAGTGAGCAGACTGGAATAGGACAGCTGTTTACTCTTCCTGAAACTCCTTTCCTGGGGTTCAAAAGCACACTCAGGTAGTGATAGAAAAGAAAGTACTACCTCATTGGTGGGTTTGTCACTGATCAGTAGGGAAAATATTCTTAAAATTTTTCTCTAAGATCTGAATTTAGAAATCATTTAAGATGTGAATGTGAGTCTCAGCTCAGCTACCTATTAATTAGATGGTCCAAAGCAAATTGTTCTAACCCTTATTAAGAGAAAGTTTCCATACAATGGAGATATAATAGTACCTATCTCATAAGATTATCAAAGGATTCTGAATGATGTCACTGGCACATACATAACATGAAGTAAATGTTATGTATTCTGCTTGTTATACTATCAGGCCTGATTTGTAGCTAAATACATGAGAGTTATGAACTATTTGGAAATCAGCTTCAGTTAATTGATCAAGAAAGGACTGGGAAAAGGTTTTGACATATGGCCTATTCTTTGATTACTGGTAGCCAAGTATCTTCAAATCTGAGGAACTATATTATATTCATAGGATTGGGTTTTGTTTAAGGTCATATTGAATATGACTTGATTGAACCATGAGCAGAGAATAAGATCATGTCATAGGTAAAATGAATTAGGAGGAAGTAAGAGAACTCTTGAATTGAGATGGGCAAAATGCTGGTCTTTTGTGTGCAAGAGGCAGGATTGTGTAACAGAAAGATATATATTTTGGAACTAGAGGGAACTGAGATCAAATTTCCATTCCAAGAGCTACTAGTTGTGTAAATTTGAGACAAATGTTTTCATTTTTTCTTTCCTGTTATATGTGGCTAAACATATTTTCTTTGAATCACTGAAAAGATTGAATGGATAGCCCATTTAAAAATACTTAATACCATGATTGGCATACACTAATTTCTCAAAAAAAATAGTTCTATTTTCCTTCCCTGTTCTCTTCCTTTTAATGATGGATAAAGCTATGATTTCATACTAATTCTAAATTTAGCTCATACACTATCCTGAAAAGTGTTTTCTCTACTGGATCATGATCAGCTTTGGTCATTCCTGAAGAGTCCTCCCTCCTGCTGGCTTTGTTTGCGTAAGCTTGGCAGAGCCTATGTTAACTAAGTTTCAGAGGAAGGCAAATTGTTGCCTCAAATAAATTTCTAAGTGATGTCATATAATTCTACCTAGAATTGCATTGGTTAAGGAAGTCTTTTCAATAACACCACGTAAGTGGCACAAAAACAGACACTCAGATCACTGGAACAGAATAGAGAACCCAGAAATGGACCCACAAACGTATGGTCAACTAATCTTTGAGAAAGCAGGAAAGAATATCCAATGGAATACAGACAGTCTCTTCAGCAAATGGTGCTGGAAAAACTGGACAGCAACATGCAGAAAAATGAACCTGGACCACTATCTTACACCACACACAAAAAATAAACCCAAAATGGATGAAATACCTAAATGTGAGACAGGAAGCCATCCAAATCCTCGAGGAGAAAGCAGGCAAAAACCTCTTTGACCTCAGCTGCAGCAACTTCTTACTCAACACGTCTCCAGAGGCAAGGGAAACCAAAGCAAAAATGAACTACTGGGACCTCATCAAAATAAAAAGCTTCTGCACAGTGAAGGAAACAGTCAGCAAAACTCAAAGGCAACCTACAGAATGGGAGAAGATATTTGCAAATGACATATCAGATAAAAGGTTAGTATCCAAAGTCTATAAAGAACTTATCAAACTCAACACCCCAAAAACAAATAATCCAATGAAGAAATGGGCAAAAGACATGAATAGACACTTCTCCAAGGACGACAACCAGATGGCCAACTGACACATGAAAAAATGCTCAACATCACTCATAATCCGGGAAATACAAATCCAAACCACAACGAGATACCAGCTCACGCCTGTCAGAATGGCTAACATTAACAACTCAGGCAACAACAGATGTTGGTGAGGATGTGGAGAAAGAGGATCTCTTTTGCACTGCTGGTGGGAATGCAAACTGGTGCAGACACTCTGGAAAACAGTATGGAGGTTCCTCAAAAAATTAAAAATAGAACTACCCTATGACCCAGCAATTGCACTACTAGGTATTTATCCAAGGGATACAGGTATGCTGTTTCGAATGGGCACATGCACACCAATGTCTATAGCGGCACTATCAACAATAGCCAAAGAATGGAAAGAGCTCAAATGTCCATCAATGGATGAATGGGTAAAGAAGATGTGGTATATATATGCAATGGGGTATTACTCGGCAATCAAAAAGAATGAAATCTTGCCATTTGCAACTATGTGGATGGAACTAGAAGGTATTATGCTAAACAAAATTAGTTAGAGAAAGACAAATATCATATGACTTCACTCATATGAGGACTTTAAGATACAAAACAGATGAACATAAGGGAAGGGAAGCAAAAATAATATAAAAACAGGGAGGGCGACAAAACCTAAGAGATTCTTAAATATGGAGAACAGAGGGTTACTGGAGGGGTTGTGGGAGAGGGGATGGGCTAAATGGGTAAGGAGCATTAAGGAATCTACTCCTCAAATTATTGTTGTGCCATATGCTAACTAACTTCAAAGTAAAATAAAAATATAAATTAAAAAAAAATAACACCATGTAGGTAAACCTGTATGTGTAAATTCCCAGTGACAGCCAGCTTGAGTTCTTTTTGAAAGTAGATGAAGCATAAATCATGAATTAATAACATACTCTGACAGTGAAGGTGCTTCTGCATCTGGCTCCATAGGCATGGCTAATAGAAGTTAGATCACAGTTTCAAAAAATTAGTAAACTTTGGCTGTTCCTTCCTTTCCCTCTCAGTTCAGGTAACTTTACATGTTCTAGAGCAGGGATTGACACATTACAGTCTGTAGGTCTGCTGCCTGCTTTTAAAAGAAACTTTTATTGGTGCATGGACACACGCTCATTGACACATCGCCCATGACTCCTTTTAGCCTACCAAGGAAGAGCTAAAAAATTGTGACAAAGACTAACATTTGGCCTGTGAAGCCAAAAGTATTAACTATCTAACCTTTTACAAGCAAAGTTTGCTGACCCCTGTTGTAAACAATTTGAAAAATATGTGTTGGCCTATGCTTAGGTTCTCTTTAGATGAGGCCTGGCTTCTAGAATAGCCAACAGTAGGCCTGTGACAAATGTCAACTGAATTAAATACCTACAAAGCATTATTGCTGCAAACTGTTATTAGCAATTCTTGGTGTAATGTGACATAAATATTTGCTTTTTCTACTTGTTTAATTTGTTTGTACTGAACATTTAAGAGTGAACTTTATTGTTGGGGTGCCCTGCGTGGCTCAGTTGGTTAAGTGTCCTATTGTGGCTCAGGTCCTGATCTCGCAGTCCGTGAGATTGAGCCCCGAGGTGGACTCTGAACTGATGGTGCGGAGCCTGCTTGGGATTCTTCCCTCACCCCTCTAAACAAACAAACAAACAAACAAACAAACAAACAAACAAACAAACAAACAAACGTTAAAAAATAAGAGTGATCTTTATTGTTAAAGAAGTGTTGGTATTACTGAAAATGGATACCTTCATGAATCTAGTTAGGGCAAAGGAGGGGTGAAAACATTACAGCTAGAAATTACCGGGGCACCTGGGTGGCTCAGTCGGTTGGGCGTCCGACTTCGGCTCAGGTCACCATCTCGCGGTCCGTGAGTTCGAGCCCCGCGTCAGGCTCTGTGCCGGCCGCTCAGAGCCTGGAGCCTGTTTCAGATTCTGTGTCTCCCTCTCTCTCTGACCCTCCCCCGTTCATGCTCTGTCTCTCTGTCTCAAAAATAAATAAACGTTAAAAAAATTTTTTTTTAGAAATGACCAAGGTCCACCCAACTGGTGTCAGGGCACTCTGAAGAATTTCTCATGAATAGAAATCCATCTACTTTTTTTCTGCTAGCAAACCTTGAAGCCTTCCTCTCCTTCTTATATGCAAACATCTCATTTTCCCTAGGATTAGCATGACTCTTGCCCAGTCCTTTTCACAATATTGTGGCAAAGAAATGGAAAAACTATTCAAGTAGAAAAATTATACCAACTTGTATAATTTAGTTAGGTCAGTGCACTTAAAATGTCACACATCTGTAGTTTCGTTGAATGACTTTATTTATCCAGCAGGAGCTCCAGCCTCTGTTCTAATGGGGCTTTTGCAGCTTACTGTACCCGGCCAGAGCTGTCTGTGTGACTCTTTGAATGCAGTTGAACCCTCTCCTGAGCCTGGGAGTGTGGGAACCAGTACCTGGCCAGAGCTGAGCCTAGACCACCCACTCATTTCACACACCCATTAAACGGTTATCATATGATGCTACATTACTCCTCCTGTTGACCTTGCCCTGAATGGCTGCGTGTCGAATTACTAATTATCCCTACAGCTTTGCTACATAAATGACATTTAATTTCCACCTCCGCTTTTGGAAGCCACACTGCTCAGATAGCCACAATCTCAGATGCTTGCTGTTGCTTGCAGGACTGGGGGATGATATCTACCACCACTGGTAGCCATTACTACCAAGACATGTTTTCTTAAGTATAAAACAATAGGTAATGAAAAAGAAGAAGAAGAAGAAGAGGAAGAAGAAGAAGAAAGAGAAAAAAAAGAAAAAGAAAAAGAAAAAGGAAAAGAAAAAGAAAAAGAAAAAGAAATAGAAAAAGAAAAAGAGAAAGAAAAAGGTCCCTGAATTTGTCATGAAATTTGCACTGTTCTTTACCATTCTCGTTTCATTCCTGGTCGACATTGGACCCTTGCCTATGCTGTATGGAAATAACAAGCCACCATCTGGGGGTTTCATCATCTTACTCTGCAGCAGGAGTGTCTCTAAGGATTATGCTTTGCCTACTTGGCAAGGAAATCCTGCTTTAGCTTCAGTGATTAGGAAACGTAGGCAGTGATTTCCCTCAGTCTAGACCCCAAAGGCTAGCTCAGACAGACATAGGAATTCCCATGAAAACCTTCTAGACTGCAGGCCATTATTTACCTTATGTTGTTGTAATATTTTTGCTAGGTTATTGCTAAGGATGATTTTGCAATTATTTTAATTAAAAATGACCTATTAATCTGGAATTACCAAGTGCTAAAATCTCAGTCATACTTGAAGATGAAAACTCTAGAGTTAGGTCAGACAGGAGTAGGTGATGATGGTGGGGTGGAAGAAGAATTAGAAGGCTGATAATCATTATTTTGATTTAAGTATAGGATTATTTCTGTGTTAAAATTATTTGTAGCCATCAGAAAATAGTGAGGTATAGGGACCTCTCACCAAAGGCTAACTTCAAAAGGTTTTGATTTTAAAATCAGAACCCAGGTTTAATTGATTCTTTTGTCGATCAACACTAAAATCAAGACAAGGGTCTTAAACTAAGTTATGTTTGCTGTTGTATTATGTATTTAAATAGAACTTGTATTGGTGAATTTCTTAGTTGGCTTTCAAAGGGCTGACATATATTTACCCACACCAAAAAATAAACAAAAAAAGTTTGTTTTTATCAATATGTAGGATAGGATTACTTCATGCATTTCTTCCTTAAATATTTATGGGGCATCTGTCTCATACCAGGCACTGTGCTAGGCATTGAGAATATAACAGTGAGAAAAATAGACTCAGTTCCCACCTCGTGAGGTTATAGTACCCTTTGAGATATGATAAGTTAAATTAGAATGGATATAAATTCACGTATCTAGCAAATAGCAAACACCCTCCAGCTTAAGACTATCAATTATCTACCTTATTGCAATTTCAGCAGCACTTTTTTTCCTGCCAATTTCTTTTCGAATTAGGAAATAACTTTGTTTTTTGGAGAAGATGGAAAACTTTAAAATATTTTCTGTTTGGAAATACACTTCCCATCATTAGCTTTTTTTTTACTTATTTTTTTAACATTGTTTATTTATTTATTTATTTATTTATTTATTTATTTATTTAGAGAGGCTGCGAGAGAGGGAGAGAGAGAATTCCAAGGAAGCTCTGCACTGTCAGTGCAGAGCCTGTTGCGGGGCTCCATCTCATGAACTGTGAGATCATGACCTGAACCAAAGCCAAGAGTCAGACAGATGCTTAACTGACTGAGCCACCCAGGCTCCGTCCCCATCACTAGTTTTTATTTAAAAACTTTTCTATTACTATTTAAGTCGTACTTTCTCCTACTTTTCTGGCCTTATCTCTTACTTCTGGCCTACTCTTCTACCTACTTTTCTGGTCTTATCTTTTACTATCCTCCCCCTCTTGCTCAATGCTCTACTTAAACCCAGCAGCTTTTATTCTACTAAGATGTGCCACCTTCTCCCATCTCTCTGTATTTGCTCACTATGTCTCCTTTGCTCGAGATGTCATTCCTCCAACATTTCCACCTACCCAATCCTACTCATGTCCCAAGAGCCAGCTTTGATGGCATCTCTTCTATGATGATGTGCTTGTGGAGAAGAGTTAAACTCTCTTTGCTCTTCTGAACAATGATAGGAATTTTAAATACTCTTCCATCTAAGCAGTAATGCAGGGAAGACTATAGTATTTGAATATATATATATATATATATATATATATATATACACACATATATACGTATATATGTGTGTGTGTATATATATATATATACATATATATATATATATATTCTTTTCTATCGGAGTGTTAGCTTACAGAGAGCAAGAATAATATCTGTTTCATGTCCGTGAAGACATGGCATAAGTATTTCTTCAGAACTTTCTCTGTGTCAGGTGCTATGCAACTCTCTGGGGATATAGATACCCCCTCTCCCTAGCCTTATAATGAGCATTAAACACATGAATGTTATAAATATGGTACTTGGGAGATATCCAATTCATTCTCAAGTACCCTTCAAATCTGACTCAATTCTTGATTTTATGTTGAACTGGAGGTTCCAGGGGCCATAGGGGGCAGAATTATTTAGGAGTTTACACGCTGTTACAGAGTTTATTGTAAGTAGCATATGGCTCCTTGCGGACATCACATGATAGAAATTTGGTCAGATGAACACTGGATCACAAAGAGAGAAGAATTGGACATCTCTTCAAACTAGCAGCTGCATTTGTGAATAATAAGGCCCAGGAGTTCAGCTTTTTCTCTCTCACAGGTGGTCTGGCTGACTTGTTCAGTCAGGCAGTAGAGTGGCAAAGTGGGAAAAGTATAGGCTGCTTTGGTGTTAGGCATAACATCACCCAGAGCTAGAGGGGAAGCTTTGAAGGGTGTCAGCTTCATCTATAAAATAAGAATAGTAATACCTTTCTCAGTGAGGATAAATATAAAGTCTAGACCAGGGTCCATAAACTATGGCCTTTTGGATAAATCGGGCCTGTTGCTTGTTTTGTAAATGAAGTTTTATTGGGAAGCAGGGGCACCCATTCATTGTGTATTGTCTATATATCTGCAATATATCAGCAGAAGTAAATAGTCACAATCAAGACAGTATGGATCACAAAGCCTAAAATATGTACTATCTGGCCCTTTAAAGACAAATTTTGTTGATCCCTGGAATAGAACATAGCCCTGCACCTAGAATACTCAATAAATACTATCACAATTATTCTGTTTCTCACCAGACCTGGGTGAGAGTAGAAAAGAAAGGATGGAGAAGAGTTGGCAAGAGAGGGACTAGGGTGGCCAATGGTGTCTTTCCATTAAATGGAAGCCCAAAGTGTAATTGAACTTGAGTCTATGACTGAAACTTGATAGAGACCTGAAGAGGTAAAATTTCATATTTTTTTCATAATTTAAAACTGTCACTGGTCCAAAACCTTTTTTCCCCCTCCTGGAAAGCGCTATGAGTCACTGTTGAAGTTAATAGTTCATTCTTGATAATGGTTGTTATTGGCAGAGGCCATGAAAATATTCCATCAGAGCACAGTACTGCCATTCCAGGCAGTTTTGCTTGTGTTGGTATTGATTTCAATTAAAACAAGTTATCTGAATCACTGGGCTTCCTGTTGGCCGCTCTCATTGCCCAATGATGCAAATGGAAAGCCTGTTTCAAATCTACAATATCTGGTTACTTACAGGGCCCAGGCAGCTAGGGTATAAACAAAACCCAAGCACCAATCAATGTGGAAGGAAATGATCTTCATTTGTCCTGAATGATGTCATCCATCTTGGGCCTGACAATTTTCTGACAATTATTGACTGTGAGGCCAGGCAAATCTTATGAATTCATCTTATTTCTTATCAGGGCAGGTAGTCAAGCGTATCCCAAAACATTTGATTTGGTTCAATTCCTTGTGTACATATCCTTTCACTTCTTTCCTTCTTTTTCCATTATGTCAGCCTCTGTGGGAGGAGTTTGTGTGTTTGCACAAAGCGTAGCATGATGGTGCTCTGTGTCCGTGTGTTTGTTCTGTGGGTGAGCATTCAAATGGCTATTCTCTTCTACCTGTTCACTTATAAGTAGCCTAATTCAGGGATCGGACTCCTTAGTTTCAGGTAATGATTCAGCAGTTTGTATCAGAATGGTGCTTTATAATAGCAAAACAGACATTTGCCATTGCAAAGCTACATAGCACTTGAGGACAAATGTACAGAACATGCTGTGATTTGTGATTTTGTAAATTCACATCTTTGAATCATGGGCATTAAGGCTTGTGTACTGCATCAAGTCTCCTAGCTAAAGAGTGAGCCTTTTTCCCCACTGCCTCCCTTTTGGCACTCAGCGAGACTACATTTCCCAGCCTCCTTTGCAGTTAGATGCAGCTTTGTGTCACAGTTGTGGTCAATGAATCTGGTGGAGGTGATACACACTCCTTCCAGGCCTGGGTCTTAAAACTGTCCTAATTGTGATCCTTTAAGCACTTTCTATCTCACATCTGAATGGAGAGGACTCCAAGGATACAAGAGAGTAATGTGGCAAAGCAGAAGGAGTCTGGGCTCCTGAATGAGTACGTAGGGCAGAATTCTAGCCCCATCCCCTTGCCACTATCAACCCATATTTACACTGTTATGAGAACCCCGCCCCACCCCTCACTACCCAGCCTCAATGGATGTGATGAGAAGAAGACATAAACATTTCTTATGTTAACTTCTTGGTATTCGGGGTTGTTTGTTTTAAAAGTCTAGCTTGACTTTAGTACTGCTGTCATTCTTCTATGTGACATTGCAATTTTTTTTATTCATCATCTTCACAAATGCAGTTATTTTTATGACATATTTAGATATATTTTCTGGAATAGATGATATTCTATAAAGGTATTTGGAAATTTGAGGATTATTTGAGGAAATTTGAGGATTATTCATTGAGAATATGGAGGCTCTTATGTAGTTTTTCCTCCATATCATTCCTGTGTTGGAGGTAACATGTTCAATGTTAAGGTAACAATGAGGGTTTGATATCTTAATTCCATTTTATAAACAAAACTTTTTTTTTTTTTAAGAAATCTCCACTTTCCCTGGGTGGATTCCCTACTCTATATTAATTGAGCCAACTGTATATGAAACTATCAAACAATTATTGGGTGAAAAATAACAAATGGCATTTTGGTTTTGCTGGGCTGAACATTGGTACATGAGGGGAGGGGCAAGCATGACATTAAGGAGGAAAGTATGAAGAAGTTATTTTGCAGACAAGGAATCTACAAAAGCTTTCATAGCACTGCAAAAACTTTCAAGCTTTCATACCAGCATGGCCTACATGAGGCTGCGTCTTTAGCCTTAGTCACAGAACAAGGAGATTGCAAAGCGTAGCCTCAAACTATGATGGACATGAACATGAGCAAAAAATAAGCTATTATTGTTAAAAAAATGAAGATCTGGGGGACATTTGTGTCTGCTACTTCGTCCAAACTGACTGATACACAAGCACTCAGAGAGTTTAGCTAATTTGCCTAAGATATAAGGGTAATAAGTTCTGGAGCCAAGATTTGAATCTAGGAAGTCTAATTCCAGAACCTATGCTTATAGCCACTGTTGTGTAGGAGGCAGAATTTCCTGGATTTCATGTGCAGGATAGACTGGAAGAAGGAGAGACTAGAGGGGAAAAGACCATTTAGGAACCCTCTAACTACAAGGTTACAAGAATCTGGAAAAGGATGCCTATTTAGGGACTATGATTTATGTAGAGTAGGTGCCTCATAAATAACATTTGAAAAGGTGAATGAATGAGTTTTTCTGACTACAGGTGCCAGTAAGTGTTGCTGTCACCACAACATTCCGAGCAGTCATGTTCTTTACTGTAATTCTTTGCTTAGCCCACACATCATTGCTGGCAGAGCCACTGAGTCACAGCTTCCTTGAGGATGGCTCCCCCCCCAGGGATGGCTCAGTCTGCACTGTCCAAACAGATGGAGGGCAACCTGCCCTTTCACCAGATCCTCCGTCGACATTGTCACAGCTCTTACCGTCTTTCCCTATCCTCTCCTTTTCAGGTTTGCACTGTCAACTGCAATTTTATTCAATCCTCCTTCATGCTATTTATAATGTCCCAGAAGAAAAGCATCTTGGTGCTGTATTTTTCCTTGCCCTTTCCCTCACCACCACCACCCCCCGACTTTTTTTTTTAACTAAGGATGGAATGGGGGGGGGGTCATTGAAAGATAAAGAAATTCTCCAGTTTTACAAATACATTTCTTTCATTATTTGGTGTCATTTAGGACCTGGGAACACAAGTCCACATTTCCAATCTATATACTACTTGCTGCCTAAGCTCTCATGCTAGAAAAGGATTTGGTAAACTTAATACCTGTGATTGCTCTACGTAGACCTAAGCAAGTCCTATATGTCACTGGCAGTTGGAGAATACAAGGGAAATGGAGAAGAACAGAAGAAGGAATAATGGTAGGACAAGAAGATGGGATGAGGAAGAAAAAGTGGTGAGACATAAAATATGTCAACCTTTCTAACTTGCACTAAAAGCATACACTATCTCTAAGATGTCCATTTAATGCCATTTCTTTCTTTCTTTCTTTTTTAAAATTTTTATGATTTATTTATTCTTGAAAGAGAGAGAGAGAAACAGAGTGCTAGCAGGGGAGGAGCAGAGAGGGAGGGAGACACAGAATCCGAAGCAGGCCCCAGGCTCTGAGCTGTCAGTGCAGAGACCGATGTGGGGCTCAGACTCACCAACCGTGAGATCATGACCTGAGCTGAACTTGGATGCTTAACCGACTAAGCCACCCATGTGTTCTCAATGCCATTTATTTTTCTTATTGTGTGGTGGAAACTAATTCCATTTTCTGTGGATATTACTGGTATGATATTCTTGAATATAATTTTTACAGGAATAAATAATTTTGTGAAATATCTGACACAGACTTGTATAACCAAGATAAATTTATTTATTTTTTAAATTATTATTTCTTATTGAAGTATAGTTGACACATAATGTTACATTAGTTTCAGGTGTGCCACATAGTGATTTGACAAGTCTGTATGTTATTGCTGTGCTCACCACAAGTGTAGCTATCTTCTGTCACCACTAACCAAGACAAATTTAAAATAAAAAAAATGGTGTAGGGGTGCCCAGGTGGCTCAATAGGTTGAGCATCCAACTTCAGCTCAGGTCATGATCTCACAGTTTGTGAGTTCGAGCCCCGTATTGGGTTCTCTGCACAGGGCCTGCTTTGGATCCTCTGTCTGCGCCCCCTCTCCCCCTGCCCCTCCTCCACTCATGCTATCTTTCTCTCTCAAAAAGAAATGAAGATTAAAAAAAAATTTAAAAATGGTTTAATGTGAAAAATCTATTTCTGGTAGATATTATGCCTCTTATAATGTGGTCATCTTATAAATTACAATAATTGACCTGGAAAGAACACTCAGGAAGGGTGAGTGAAGTCTGTGAGATCCCCAAAGCTGTAGTGTCCTAATGAACAACAGCTCTGTTTCATACATGTTTACCGAGTAGCTACTAGATTTAAACCCATGCACTAAGCCCTGGGAACACAATGACGAAAGAAATACAGTCCTGCAGCAAATGGGGGCTTCATACAGTAATACAAGTAGAAGAGAGGTAGTGTTGGGAATCCTGAGAGCTCCTGGATGATGTGAAGTATGTAGGGTGTCTTGAGTGACTAGAATTTGGTCCTAGAAATGAAACATTGCAGTCAGGAGAAAGGAAAAGACTCTGAAGAACTATGGATTGTTCAGAGTTGTAGAGCCTAAAATGTGAAGAGGGGGATGGGGAGTGAGGGTGGAAAAGAAAACAAGAAGCCCTTGCTACGTTTAAATGACTATTTAAATATTATATTATTCGATGGCAAGGTCCAGGTTCAAGAATATTTCAGATAAAACTCTAAAAGATTCTTGATAAACTATCAGCACGTTTGAGGGCCTATTCAATGCCACTCTTAGCAAATGGTATTTCTTATATCCTTGCATATAAGTGGTGAGTTTTAGTCATTTAAATATTTACTATCTGTGTAGTATTTGCACGTTAGAAAATACAAGAGAGGAAGTACTAGGGTAGTATATATTTAAATATTAAATAGAAACAACTTCCTATGGATTCAAAGGAAGGAGAAAATGTTTGGAGGTTCAGGGATGTCCATTCCTTCCTGTTGTTCTTCCTCCCTTTCTTTAAAAAAAAATCCCCTCCTTCCTTCTTCCCTCTCTTTCTTTTCTCCCACAATTAAGTCCTGGTCTCTGTGTGACAGGATATATGCCAAGAACCGGGAATACAGTGGTTAGCAAAAATAGGCAGCTATTAAACAATTACCCCCACCCCCAACACAATTATAATAGTAGTAAGTGTTCTCAAGAAAGCACACTCCATAGAAGGCAGGACATACACAAGACTGAGCAGCATACAGGAAGGTCTTTCTGGAGAGTTTGTTGAAGCAACACCTGAAGCATGATGAGGAGAAGGATTCCTGAAGGAGTAGGTGTGGGCAGATGGTGAGGATCAGGGGAGGGCATGTGAGCCTTGCCAAGTAATGTGATGAAAGACAAAGACAGGAAAACTCCCAAAGGATAGCACAGAAGATTCATCTGGTCCATAATAAGAGCATCAGTTGCTACAATTTTTCTTGTTCAATTAATCCATATAAAAGTCTTTTCTGACATTAAAATCTATCCTTCTTATCTTTTTTATTTTAGTGATTTCAGTAGGATCTATAGGTGTTTTGTTTTTTCTTTTCTTGCTTTCCTTTTTCAGGTAATTAACCTGGGTCCCACTTATTTGGAAATTATTTGACACAATTTAGGCTCACATAGATAAATCGCAGTACACCTGGAAAGAAACACAAGTTCAGTTCTTTCATTTATTCTCTCATTTGTCTTTAATTCAGATATATCCTACACTGAATTAATGAGCCTGCACTTTAGCTCCTGAAACAACTTTGGCCTACTAAATATGGTTATTTCTATAGCAACTCTTTCCAATCAGCAGTGCACATGTGGCTATAAGTCTGTTTCTTACTGGATGCACTGGCTAGTTGGGCCAAGGATTTGGACATAACCTTGTTACTACTGCAAGCAGCTGTCCAGGCACAAAATATATTGATGCTGCTGTTTCTCCCCTTCTATATTTACCAGATGGGCTTATTGAACTTCCTTCAATGCCCACTAGCCAATGAGCAGGAAACAGAAGATGATAGGTCTGGGTTGAATCATAAAGGCTATTATAAGGTTGCAGGACTCTTCCCTGCCTTACCCTTGCCCAAACCCAAGAAGCAACTTTGATGGGGAAAATCACAAAGCCAAGATGACTGATTCAGAATTCAGAAACCTCAAGCATGAACTGAGGATTGCTCAGGAATTCTATTAAATGTCTTCCTCTGTATGAGATGACTGTACCATATCATCTCCTTTTTCCTCAAACCTCCCACACATCCTCCTCCTACTGATGACCCAGACTCAGACTTCATTGAGAAAATAGAAGTCATTGGAAATGAACTCACTCATCTTCCCACCACAAAACCTGTCAACTTGGTGCATCTGCGTCCAAATACTTCTTCCTCCACAATGAAGGAAGTGTTCCTCCTCCTCCTCCTCCAAGAAGGGATATCTCTCCACTTTTTCTCTGGATTCCATTGCCTCTTAGTTATCAAAGACTCTTCTCCTTGACTCACTCATGCTTTCCCTCAGCAGTAACACTTCACTCTTTATTTCATCATTCCCACCATCACATAAACATGCTCTAGTATTTCCCATCTTCCAAGATATTTTTTTTTCACATAACTATACATATTCTTTCAGTTCCTGCCTTATTGTTCTGTTCTCCTATATAACCCTATTCCTGAGTGTCCAGACAAACCTTGTCTGCCTTCTCATCTTTCCTCCACTCTTCGACGCAGTCCACCCAATACGCTTCTACACTTCTATCGGTAACCTTCTTTGGTAAGATCAACAACAACCTTCGGGCTTCCAAAACCAATGCATTTCTTCCTTCCTCATCTTACTTGGCTTTTCAGCAATATTTGTTCAAGTTGACACTCTATTTGCTTTAAGTATACTTATCTCTTAGCTTCCAGGATTTTTTAAATTAATTTTATTCTAACTTTCAATCTCCTTTGTTGGGTCCTCTTCTTAAATGTTGGCTTTTCTCAGAGCTTGTCCTACGTCTCTCTCTCCTGTCTTTTGCCTAACTTCTCTTCTCCCTTACATCCTCCATTTCCACTGTTTTAATTTTATGCATTAAGTTCTGATATCTCCTTTGATCCTCAGAATTGGGTATCTAACTTATTTCTTATACCTTTGCTTGCATAAATTATGAACATCACATATTCAAATGCCCCAAATAAAACACCGAGCTCTTTATTCTCATCTGACTTGAACAACTCTTCATCCAGTTGATAAGATAAAACCTAAGATTTATTTTTCCTTTTTTAAATTTTAAATTCGATTTTTTTAAAAAGAATGTTATTTTTCTCTTTTTTAAAAATTTATTTATTTATTTAAGTAATCTCTGCACCCAACATGGTGCTCGAGCTCATGACCCTGAGATTAACACTCTGAGCCAGTCAGGTGCCCAGAGATTTACTCTTTCTTTTCAAAATTGTATTGAGGTGAAATGTACATAACATAAAATTAACCAATTTAAAGCAAACAATTTGGCAGCATTTAGTATAATCATAATGTTGTTTCTCTACGTGGTTTCAAAATATATTTCCTCACCCAAAAGGAAACCCTGTACCCATTAAATAGTTATTACCCGTCCTCTCCTCCTTCTAGCTTCTGGAAACTATCAATATGTTTTCCGTCTTTATGAATTTTCCTGTTCTGGATATTTCACATAAATATAACCATATAATATGTGAACTCTTGTGTCTGCCTTCTTTCACTTAGCATAAGATTTGGAGATTTATCTACATTGTAGAGTGTTTCCGTGTTTCATTCCTTTAATGCCTAGATAATATTTCATCACATGTATATACTGCAATTTGTTCATTCATCCATTGATGCAACATTTGAATTGTTGCCACCTTTCAGCTACTTTGACTAGCCTAAGATCCATCCTTTATCTACTTTCTCCTCACTTTCATATCCAATCTTTCAGAAAGTCCAATTTATTCATTCCGAGACTATATCTTCATCCATCTCATTCTCACCATTTCCACTTCTGCCCCCTATTTTAGGCCTTCAGTTATTTCCCACCTACATTACCAAATACACTCTCCTGATGGGTTTCCCTGCTTCTACTTTTCTCGAACTTCATTCTTTGTTCACACAGCAGCAAGAGAAATGACCTTTAAAAAATTAAAATTATTTTGGGGCTTCTGGGTGGCTCAGTTGGTTAAGCCTCCGACTCTTGGTTTCAGCTCAGGTCATGATCTCACGATTGGTGAAATCGAGCCCCACTTTGGGCTCTGCGCTGCCAGCATGGATTCTCTTGTTCTCCCTCTTTCTCTCTGCCCCTCCCCTGCTGGTGCGTGTACTCATTCTCTCTCTCAAGATAAATAAAATGAACATTTTTTTTAAAAAATGAAACTTATTTTGTATACTGTCTTAGTTTGGGTTGCTATTACAAATTCCCATAGACTGGGTGGCCTAAAAACAAATTTATTTCCCACAGCTCTGGAGGCTGGAATTTCAAGATCAGGGTGCCAACACGGTCAGGTTCTCGTGAGGACCCTCTTCTGAGTTGCAGACTGCCACCTTCTCATTGTATCCTCACATGGTGGAAAGGAGAATTCTCGGGGGTCCCTTTTATAAGAGTGCTAATCCCGTTAATGAGGGCTCCACCATCATGACCTAATTACTTCCCAAAGGATGAGCACTTAATACCATCATATTGGGGATTAAGATTTCAGCATATAAATTTGGAAGGACACAGTCAGTCCATATTGTGTATGTGTATGTGTGTGTGTATATATATATATATATAAACACACACACATACACACACACATATATATACATATAATAGTGTTGTATATGTAACTAATTTTTCATGTATAACAAAATAATTTTGTTCTATTTAATATATACTATTCATTATATATTATGTATAATATATATTTATAATATAATATATATTTATAATATAATATAAATATTATAATATAATATATAATATATAATAATATATTATATATGAAATATATATATTATATATATGAAATATATATCATATAAAATATAAATATATAAGTATATAAATATAAAATATAAATATATATGAATATATATATGAAATATATAATATATATTATATATGAAATAGTGTTTTATATGTAACTAACTGCTCTTGAGTACGTACTATGTCTTAGCCACTGTTCTATGGGTTTCCCATGGAATAGTTCATTTAAACTTCACAATAAGGGAGTAAATACTATTATTATTGCTCTTTGCACAGGAGCAAACAAAGTAATTTGCTTAAGGTCACTCAGCTAACACATGACTGAGCCAGGATCTGAACCTCAGTAACCTGTCTCATGAGCCTGTCTGCTGATATGCTAGATTGTCTAAATCGCACCTGCTTTCTCCTTCTAAAAGCTATCCAGTTGTTTCTATTCTACGAACAATATGAATCATGACCTAAAGGCCCTGCATGCGTAGGCCCTTAGCTACTTTTCCACATTCATCTTTGCCTTCTCCCCATTACTCACTCTTCTTTAGGCCCCTGTCACACTCATTTCCCACCCGATTCTGGGTCCCTACACACATCCTCTTCCCTCAGCTTAGCGCTTCCCTCTATCTACCTTTCCTATCTCAGCTTAAATGAGCACTCTTTCAGGTGACTTTTCCTGCACCAGATACCCTTTCCTTGTGATTCTCTCTCATCTTTCTTTTTGAAGCTTAAAGCTATTATTTTAATTTGTAATTATGTTTTGTTGTTGTTGTTTGCATGTGTATGTATTTTGCTGTTTTGTTTGTTTGCTTTTTAGCTTCTTAGAATATAAGCCTCTTGAGGTCAAGGACTATGTTTGTATGTTTGTCCTTGTCATAATTATGTCCCCTGAAATTTTCAGTTCCTAGTGAAGTTTGGATTAATGAGTGAATGGTTCCAGTCCTATAGATTATGTAGGGAAAACATGAATTGATTACCTATAATTTTAGTTTGGCCTTTTTATAGCTTTTTGTATACCCCCCTCTGTGCTTTTTTACGGCCTTCTGAGTGGAGAAAAGGAAAAAAGAACTGCCCTTAGTTCCAGATGTTGCTAAATAATTGTCAATTTCATTGCCCTGGGCAGGCATTGGTTGAATTCCTCACTTGATCCAGGGAAGATAGGCAGAACTTGTCCAAACAAAATATAGTCTAGCAACATTTGGTCTCTTTGTGGTGAGGTCTGAAGTGCTTGCTGGTTGGCGGCTCCCTGTTTTCCCTCCACATCTCTATTTTTTTTTTTGAAGTAATAACATTTGGAGTTATTAGAGCAGACACCTGGCACACTGGTCAGGCGGTACAGCTTTACCTTATAATCAGCCCATCATGGAGATGCAAATAACACCATGCCACAGTGTGGCAATTGTAAGACTGCAGGAAGCAAGACAATACCCAGCCTGTGATGACAACCCACATTCTGCCAACACTATAGAAAATGAGTCCGCAAATTGCCTACTCCAAGCTCTCCCACATGAGTCTGTTCCCAAAGAAATACTCGCCTCTTAATTCTGAGAGAAGGCTACTAGGGAGATGAAGCGGCAGAGCTCTGTGAAATGTCCCGATGCGTAGCTTTGTGCTACAGATTTATCTGGAAAGTGCACAGCCGCTGCCCCTTACAATAATCAGGAAACCAGAGAGCTCAGAAATAATGACAGGTGTCATTCATTGACTGCTAGAGAATTTATATGAGATTATTACCATCTTGCAAAGTAGGAGTTATCTTTTTTCCTCATATCAGATGAGGAAACTGAAATTGCAAGACATTATCCAACTTGTCCTCTGCCATTTAGCCAGGAAGTGGGAAACTAGAATTCTTACCCATATCTGAATGACTATAAAGCCATGGTGATACCCGGATGCCACACTGCTTTCCAGATTAGGGCTATGACTTTTAAATGACTCAAATACTCAATATATGTATTTGCAAAAGTTAAATTTCAAAATTGGACACATTGAATATCATTAGCAACAGTCCATTGTGTCTTTCAAATGTGTTTGAGTTCTTGGTTAATTATTTCAATCATGATATTAATTGCATGCATTTATTGAGGGCTTTCTCTGTCCCAGCTGCTGTACTACATATATCATCTTCGTTATCTTTATAAAAACTCTATGAGACAAATACTATGATTATCTTTCTCCTACAGGAGAGAAAGCTGACTTTAAAGAGGTTAATTAGCTCAACTGACTATAAAGTGGCAGAGAATGGAGAGCTGGACTCCCAAATCATGCTGTTAACTGGCCTTGCATGCATTAACTGTGATCCTGAAGCTTTACACCTACTTTTAGAATTTAAGCAGATGTTATCTGAAGATTTTGGCAGAGTCAATACTGATGGTTCTACAATTTCTTGTTACTGTAGCAAGAACTATACCTCTTTCATCTAGCCACCTCAATGGCAGGCAAGTCGAAGGTAGTGGGATTACAGATAATTTACCACAGTAATGGAATATCTATTGGGTATGATGCACGAGAAGCAATTCACTGACAAACAGAAAAGATTTGGAAATCATGGATCCTATTCTCAAGCAGTTTAGTGAGGAAATACTGTAAGTGTGGAAGACCCGGTAAATAATTAATAGCAAGAACTTAATTTCAAGGGAGTATATAGGACTCCCTTGTTCAATGTATAAAGGCCTACTGAGTGCAAAACAACCCCACTGTCCTCTAGGAGCTGGCGCATGAGTTTTAGTCAGGTGTCTGAAAATTGTAAGATGCAGATTATTAGAAACGGAAGAAAAGTTGGAGAGGAAGCCAAGCGTAAATAAGAGCACAGATGCAGGATGTAGCAACTTGGTTGGCAAGCGATGAGCATGACGAGAACCGGAATCTGTGACAGGGAGCCAGAGAAGGGAAGAGAGCAGGTTTTTGGACAAGCTGGCATGACCTCAGAGTTCTCAGGGGGGGCTCTGTTCTGTAAATGACCCAAGGCATTGTTTGGTGCTCTTGTCGCTGTCTCCCTCTGTGTCTCATCTCAGGCTTTCTGTATGTCTTCTCAAACGTGAAGCAGCTTTCTCCTCTGGTCTCACACAACTGGTTTATATTTAATCCACAGCCTTCCTTGTCAGTCAGTAACTATCTTCCAGGTACGCCTTCCCAGGTTCAAAGGAGTCTCTGCACAAAAACTGGTAGATTTCCAACTTATGGAAACATCATGTAATATCAACCAGACACTGTTCATCAGCATTTAAGCCATCAACAAGCCATTACTGAGTTCCTTGATGAGCAGGGTATGAGTCTAGGCACTGTTCCTAAAAATTAGGTGTTGTATAAAAGGCACTCACAATGATTCAGAAATGTATTCTTCTTTGACATAAAAAAGAGCTGAGTGAAATCTTTGGGCTTTGCTGAAGATGATAGAACTTGCAACTTTTCAGACAGACAGTGAGTGTGGGTGTTAAAAAGGGTTTTCAATGCTATTTGATTCATCAAACTTATCTTATTTTTGTCTTTAAAATTAGTAGGATATTTGGAATGGGGGAACACCTCCTTTATTTTTCAGAGTGTTTTCAGTTTCTGAAAGCAGAAATATCGAAGAAGAGAAAAGAACCAATGGTAATGCTTCGAGTAAGTCAAAGGCATGAGGACTTTACAATGTGGAAGTAGCTAAATATACTTGCCCTCATGATGTGCAGGGGTGATATTTAGCCCAGCAAGTGTGCAGAATATTTTCATATTCAAATCCAGCTGTGCAAACTACCACTGCAGCAAGTAGTTCACTCTGACACTTCCCCCCTGGCCTTAATCTCCAGCCCACTTTAATTTGCGCCGTGATTAAGAGCAGGGCTTCTGCCTCGGTTTATATCCCAACTCTGCTACTCACTAGCATATCTCATAGGGTTGTTACGAAGACTACGTGAATCAACATGCATAAAAGCTGCATAATGCAAGCACTGTATACATGTTAGCTAGTCGTAATCATGAAAGTAAAAATAAAGTAAAACGACCTTGTTACTCAGCTCTGGAATTATAATACTAACTTTGTCTTTGCAGTAATAGACTGTTTTTTGTTTTTTGTTTTTTGTTTTTTGTTTTTTTTGAGATGCAAGTAATGATGTCAACGGTTGTACCTGTGTTATATTACGTTTTAATCCTCACAGTGAAGCCATCCATGAGTTGGTGCCATCACTGTTACTCTTACATTATAGTTGGGGTCAAGTGATTTGCCTAGGGTCACATAGGTGGGCAGTGGTAGGGCAGAATTTGAAACTAGGCAGCGGAATTTCAGAACTTGCAGGAAAGTTGACCTGTAGTCATTCTGCTTCACTGTCTTTCTATTGTGTCTGATTGTGAAGCCAGTTTCTAATGTCCAGTTAGTTATTCTATAAGCTTTGTATAGTCTCCAGATAGCCTGAAAACCCAGGACAGCAGCTCCCACAATGAGCTATTTGTATACTTTCAAAGGGCTGAGATTACTCTGGTTGCCTTTCCTGGAAACCAAACTTCAAAGATTTGCACTACTTTTACCTTTATCTAGAGATTCACATTAAATATACAGCATACTTCTATCAAACTCTGAAACTTTCACAAAAAGCCGATGGGGTAGGCCCCATTATTCCCATTTTACAGATGAAAACCTGAAGCTCAGAAAAAACTTAATAACTTTCCCAGGCACCCGGGTGGCTCAGTCGGTTGAGCACGCCTGACTTCGGCTCAGGTCATGATTTCGCGGTTGGTAGGTTCGAGGCTGGCGTAGGGCTCTGTGCTGACAGCTGGGAGCCTGAAACCTTTGGATTCTGGGTCTCCCTCTCTCTCTCTGCCCCTAACCCCACTCATGCTCTGTCTCTGTCTCTCAAAAATAATAAATAAACGTTTAAAAAAACCCAATAACTTTCCTAGAGTCTTATAATTAGAATGCATCAGAAACCTCTTGATTGTGCATTTAGTGTTCTTTCCATTAAAGGTATGACTGAATTAGAATCAAGATTTGCTTTTCCCCTACCACACGTGATCTGGAGTGGCTTGATTGCTCTCATTTCATAGCAACACTCAATTACAAAGATGAACTTTGAATTGATAATCCCCTGGGTCACTGAAAAAGGAAAAGGCCATGCTTAGCTTCTATTTTGCTGTATATTTTTGACTGAGGGAAAACTGGTTTACTACAAGAGCTCTGAGTAGAGCTCTGTGAAATTTACATGCTTACTGTGAAATGACCTTTGAGTCCATGTTCTCGGACTTTGTTTCCCACCTACTTGCAGGGTGATGAAACTGGACAGCTGCTTCCTGGGGGTAAGGTGGAGATGTAGATCATCTGCAGCCCCTTCCAACCACTGCAGAAAAATTCTACAATAGAACCAAAAGACCCCTCAGCCTTCTGTTCCACTGAGGGCTTCTCGATGTTCTGTTTGCACATTCTTTTCCTGCTTGGTAATTAGCACCAGCTGTCTCAACTTAAAAGGAAGGAATCCCTTTGAAATCCTCCCTATCCTCCGTGAAATGTGCTACTGAAACGTGCTAATTAGTAACTGGACTTAGGACAACACAGACATGTGTTTCCTGTGAGTGTTGTAGAAGGAAGAGGAGGAGGGGTATGAACATCTGTTGAGTTGCATATGTGTATATGCTTTTCTAACTTTCAAAATGACATTTTTGATGACAATCTCTCTGCCCAAATGTGATCAGTAGCCAGTAGCTAAGTCTTGGCCCCCACACCTGCCCCATGCGTTGACTTCTCTTCCTGCTCAAGCTCGAGAGTATTCCCCAGGGCAGAGAGCAGAGCAGTGGAGCACTCCCCCTCTGCCTCAGCAAATTGACTTTCTGTCAGCAGCCCCTCACTTTTCGCCATAGTAGCAGGAATCAGAGGGCTCCAGGGAAATAAAAAAAGGAACTCCTCTTCCTTTGGAGCCCACTGTCCCAGAGTAAGGCAATAGCCCAGTCGATCTGTAACAATTAGCACACCCCGGAATGTGGGGAGAGAGCATAGAAACATAAGGTAGTGTTGTGTTAAACACTCTGAGCTAAAGATGGAGGGGCCACTGGTTTGCTGGTTTAAACCACGATTGTGTGAAAACTCCGCGTCTTCACAAACAATTCTGGGCAGCAGTTCCAGGGTTTCAAGCTGACCTGCTGGTTTGGGAGGCAAGAGCTACTCATGAAATAGAAGATAAGTGAGCTGATTTTATGGGAGCACGTAGGGATTTATTGCTAGGATGAAGGGAGTGCACAGGGTGCTGGGGAAAGGGTGGGAAGGATCTTCCTTCTCCAAGGCCATTCTCCTGGGGCAGTTGCTGCCATCAGAGCAGCATTTCTTGGTGCTGCAGAGGCGGCGGCTGCAATAATTGGCACCCCAATTGTTTTCCCATTCTCACATCACTGGCTCACAGATTAAAGTCTTGGGGTGTTTGGTAAGTGGAGCTTAGGTCACATCACTACTACCTGGCTGTAAGGTGCGGCGGGACAGTAATCCAAAGAGCTGCCCTGTCGGTGTGAAGTTCCATTGGAGTTTGTCATTTTCCCCCACGTCGCATACAGTAGTGGAAGGATAATTGCCCATGAGGAAGTCAAGTTATTCTTGGCAATGAAGTTTGATAAATATCGTCTACAGAGACCTACTGAAGGGGGATTCTGCTTGTCCGGTGTCCATGATTTATGGACACATGCAGTTGTGCATGATGGATGCTGTGAGAGACCTGCCTTGTAGCTCTGAGCACCCGGCCCAGCTGGTCCTGCTCTGGGAAATGATCAATAAGTGAGAGCTTCTGCTGCACCCGAGAACGTTGCAAACCTTGGAGATGAAGCAAGACTCATTCTAAGCACTCCGTGGGTCTCTTAGGCGCTAGGTCTATGTCAGTTTTTTGATTACCTGTCCAGCACCATGTTCTCGTCCCATTCCCAGATGTCCTGTCCTTGATGTCTGTGGGCTCTTGGGCTTTAGCTTGGCCACCTGGCTTCTCTGGGTCTGTGATTTCAGGCTCTGGCCAGCTGAGTAGGCCAGATAAGAATGTGGGGTTGCTATTTTTTCTCCCAGATGTTTGCTTTTCTGACTGCACGAGGCTTTGCTATTTGGACTCCTACAGCTGTAACCGATAACACCATTCTTTTTCTTTCCTGCTTCTGGATAGGGGCGAAGTGAAGAAGAGAGAACAGAAAAATCCTTGTGTATTTCTTCTGGGGACAGAGCAGATTGGCACATGTGATCTGAGGGCTCCAGACCCACTGCTGGCTTACTCCCCAGCTCATAATCCCTAACGATCTCTGCTGCCTTCAGAATGAAGTTCAAACTGTGAGGCAGGCAAGTGCATTCCTGAACCCTTTGCTTCATATTCTAGGCTCAGGCTTTGCCAAGCTACTTTTAGCTTCCCAAGCAAGCTGTGTTCTCTCACGGCTTCAGCCCTCACACAGCAGGTCCGCCTCTAACATTCATAGGGCTGGGGGCTTGAGTACAAATTGAGGGTGCAGGCTGTATTTCTGAATTCTAACACACTGTTATATAAAATATGTTCTATCCTCTTTTTTTTTAATGTTTATTTATTGTTGACAGAGAGAGGGAGACAGAGCATGAGCAGGGGAAGGGCAGAGAGAGAGAGGGAGACACAGAATCTGAAGCAGACTCCAGGCTCTGAGCTGTCAGCACAGAGCCAGAAGCGGGGCTCAAACTCACAAACCACAAGATCATGACCTGAGCTGAAGTCGGATGGTTAACCGACTGAGCCACCCAGGCGCCCCTATCCTCTATCTTTTTTTTTTTTTAATATTTATTTATTTTTGAGAGAGAGATAGAGCACGTTAGGCCAGGGAAGGGGCAGAGAGAGAGGGAGACAGAGGATCCAAAGCAGGCTCTGCACTGACAGCAGAGAGCCTGATGTGGGGCTCGAATTCACGAACCACGAGATCATGACCTGAGCCAAGGTCGGACGCTCAACCGATTGAGCCACTCAGGTGCCCCCTCTATCTGTTTTTATTTTTAAGTTTACTTATCTTTATAATCTCTACACCCAGTGTGGGGCTCTAACTCACGACCCGGCCAAAAAGACTCCCATGGTCTCCTGACTGAGGTAGCCAGGCACCCCTCTATCCTCTATCTTTGACAAAAATACCTTCATAACTACCTGGAAAACTAGGTTTCAGTTTTGAAATCTTGGACCCTTCTGAATTCCACATGAGATTGTGGCAGCACGGGACAGCGATCCCAGCACACAGCCCACCCACCTTCTCTGCACATGCCTTGATCTGTCCTGCACCACATGTTTTGCGTGTGGGTGTGTGGACATCCCAGACTGCACATCCGGTGCATCCACACCATCTGCAAATGGCCATTCCTTAGCAGCAAGCACATAAGCAGCTTGCCCCCCTTCTTGGGAGGATGTAAGAAGCCATATAGATTCTGCAAGGGGGTCTGGAGCCCCTGGGGCAAGGACCTCCAGGGTCTCAGTTTCTAGAGCATGATCTGGACTGCAAGGAGTGGGAATGGGCTGTGGGAGGGCATGACACTTGGCACTACAGACTCCGAATCCGTGGGGAGGGGCCTGGCCGGAGGAGCACCAGAGCAGAGCTCCCACTTCTGGCTCCAAGCGTGGTACTGGCACACATTTTCCCCATCCTCCCAGGATGCGCTTCTTGAGTCAGTTATCGAATTGACTCATGTTCATCTCTCGGATGTCATCTCATAGTCCGCCTCCTTCTTCCAAGTAGTCTTCTTAATTCCCCCAGGGCGGGTTGCTTTTTCTCCTAAACTCACTAGAACGTTTACTATGTGATTAGGCTCTCAACACCTCAGATTACTGGAAAGCTATCATGAGGATGAAAGAGTTAAAATACCGGCAGAACTTTAGAATAGTGCTTGATTAGCAATATTATTATATACTCCCCTAGCTTGCCGTACTTCTTCCCTAGACATATTTCATACTGTTTTGTCATTGTGTGTTCTCTCATGCCTTTCTTTTCAAGAGAGAGCATGCTTCTATAAAACGTGGAATTAATTTTGTTTGATTTCGTATTTCTAGCACAAAACCCAATCTATATAACATAGTAGGTGCTCCATAAATGTGTACGGAGATGAGCTGCCTCAAGGGGGGTTGGGATTTACCACTGGAAACATTCATGCTGCAGCCTGTTACCATCTATAAGAAAAACCACCAGCAGGCAGAACTCAATTGCTCAGATCCTTCTGACCCTAGGCTCTTAGAAGGTCAGATGTAGATGGTAGAACTGAATCAGAACCATGTCACAGGGTGGCATAGGAAAGAAACATTCAAGTGACGGTCCTACCCAGGAATTAGATATGCTTATACAAGACACTAACCCAATGCCCTGGTAAGATTTACCACCCAACATTCCATTATGTAATGGATGTATCTGTCTTCATAGGAGTCAAAGGATCTGTCAAGCATTCTCCCAAGGGCTTTGGGACCACATGTCTCTCAGCATCCGTGATCTGGGGAGTATGTCCCTGTTTTCTTTAATTGGACCTATTTATTCTGATGCCTTGAAGATCAGCAGAGTTCAGGAAACATGGCCAGGAGAAAGTCTTTAATGATGTTTGCTTGATTACAAATTGCTTGATGGAAACTGCTCTACAGAATCTTCCCCACTATTTACTCAAAGGTTGCAGAGTAATTTCTTATCCCGTCTCGCAATCAGAATGAATGGGCTGGGGTGCCGGTTGGTCAGGAAACTGTTCTGTTCATCATTCATTAGGGGTTGTCCTGTACTGTGATTTGATGTAGAAATGCTTTGCACAGAACCTCCAAAGCAAGAAATGGAGAAAAAGAGAAAATCCTCCTAAGTGAATGAACCTTTTCCTTTTTTTAAATGTTCTAATTACTTATAGAGCCATTGCATGTAATGAAAGTATAACTTTTTAGTGCTTAGAGAACTACAAATAGGATTTTTCAAAATTAATTCAAATAAAAACTGAGCATTGAAGATTTCTCTCATCAATTATAATTATAACAAAATAATGATTTTTATTGTGACAAACACTTGTATCATGTCAGTCATATGCCGGGCACTCAGTGCTGTGTCTGTATTAACTCATTTGATTCTCACAATGACCCCATGAGGTAGAAACTATGACTGTCCTTATTTAACAAATGAGAAAATGGAGGCATAGAAAGTAAGGGATTTAGACTAAAGTAATATAATAAGTAGTGACACCAAGATCCAAACCCCATCCATCTGTGTCTAAGGTCTGGTGACTTCACAACTTTGCTCCGTAAAGGCAGGTGTAAAGAAGATGTTAAGAGGTATTTAAAGCCATGTTTCAACTGGAGAGGTCCTGTTGAGCTAGATACCAAGAGAAGGAAACTAAAGGGAATAACATTAATATACACATTGTGGTACCTATTTTCGATTTTATACATATTTAAAAATTTTATTTCTGGGCAGCCTGGTCTCGCTTTCATGGTACATTGATATAATATAAGGCTGATTGTGATGTTGGTTAGTGAGTTTTCGCTAATGACATTACTCTCAATATATTGAGCATATATCTGACATTTTGGCTTTTTCAGGATTTAGGACTGACCTCCCCAAATGAAGATTTTTCTGAATGAAATGTAACTGGTTGAAGCTGAATAAAGTGAAGGGTGAGGTATACTCCATGCCCCTGGAACCAGCCGCATAGTCTGACACAGAGGTCTTGTTTCCATGGCAACAGATCAGGGCATTAACTGTTGTGGGGCTGACCTGATGGCAAGATTTGGTTCTGGGTTTGCCCTCCATTCTTCTTCCCTCTCTCATATTCCCAACTTTCTATTTCCTCTTGCATCTGGTCCTAAAACAAGTTAATGATAACCGGTTGTTACAGGAGGAAGAAACAAGTTCAGTATCTGGCAAAACTTTCTAGAACCTGATAGAAGGCAAAAAACGTTGTTCCCATTAATTCACTTGACCTTTTCACAGGATGCCTCACAAAGGTTTTCAGAGACTTCTTCTGGTGCAGAATATGATAATCCTCATGCCTGGCTTGAAGGTTGGTGATTGAGTGGAAAAATAAAAAAGAATGATAATGTCTACTCTCTCCCTTGTTTGCACATTTTGCTTAGATCTGTGCTGATAAAAAAAGATGGAGTGAGAGGTTAATGGGGGGATGGAGAGGAAAGGAAAAGAAAAGAATGAGGGGCTGCCTCTGTTAATTCTGTATTTCCTTCCATATTTCTCAAGGTCCATGAAGTCCAAATTGTTCAGTCTGTTGCTTTAATAAAAAAGTTTTAGTGATACTTTAGGAAGAGAGGGTATGTCCAATTGAAAATAGAATAGGTATAAATGTTATCCCTTGGGTTGGTATAGCTATTAAAAGAAATGATAATTATAACAGAAAACATGCATACGGAGTTAATATGTACAGGCACTTTTCTAAGTGCTATACTTACATTCACTCATGTAATCCCCCTGTCAACCCTATGAGATAAATTGTGCTATGATATTTGTAGCCATTTTACAGTTGAAGTATACACATATAAAATCATATTCCCAGAACTTCAAAGGTATCAGCTGGTAGAGGCAGTTTTCAAACCTAGATAGTCTGATATCAGACCTGTGCAGTTAACCCTATGTAGTATCCTGAAGTCTGATCTTATTTAGTGTGATACCTAAACATTTCTGATCATTCATCTTTATCCTCATTCACTGGATTTGATAGCATCATGTAGCTCTTCAGTTCCGTGTCAAAATACATAGCATTTTTGGTGTGTGTGTGTGTGTGTGTGTGTGTGTGTGTGTGTGTGTGTGTAAGTTAAAGAAACATAGGGGCGCCTGGGTGGCTCAGTTGGTTAAGCATCTACCTTCAGCTCACGTCACGATCTCGTGGTCCATGGGTTTGAGCCCTGCGTTGGGCTCTGTGCTGACAGCTGGGAGCCTGAAGCCTGCTTTGGATTCTGTGTCTCCCTCACTCTCTGCCCCTCCCCTGCCCAGGTTCTGTCTCTCTCTGTCTCTCAAAATTATTATTATTTTTAAAAATTTTTTTTTAACATTTTATTTATTTTTGAGACAGGGAGAGACAGAGCATGAACAGGGGAGGGTCAGAGAGAGGGAGACACAGAATCTGAAACAGGCTCCAGGCTCTGAGCTGGCAGCACAGAGCCCGACGTGGGGCTCGAACCCACGGATCGCGAGATCATGACCTGAGCCGAAGTCGGCCGCTTAACCGACTGAGCCACCCAGGTGCCCCTGTCTCTCAAAATTAAATAAACATTTAAAATTTTTAAAAAGAAAGAAAGAAAGTTAAAATTATTTTTGAACAGAATTTTGCAATCTTTTTAGAGATAATTAGGGACAACTTAGGATGTCACAAGAACAAGGTGAAGCACTTGCACAATATTTGTATTCAAACTTTTGTTAATTTTTAGTTGGAAGGAAAAACAACTGACACTCTGCTCTTTAAAATAATTCTTTAATTCTTCCCCTGCAGAGTTCCCTGTAACTTTTCCTCAGTGTCTCCATTCCAAACCTGAGTGTGTGAAATTGAGATATATCTAAATATTTATTGATGCCTTAATATTTTTTTTCAGTCATTCAGGTTTGTCCTAATGTAATATTTTCTGACCATGATCATTAATATTAGTTTGTGTTTGGTTCAGGCTTCAACAAAATAATACTA
The DNA here is from genome assembly GCF_018350195.1 of Panthera tigris. Taxonomy (NCBI): domain Eukaryota; kingdom Metazoa; phylum Chordata; class Mammalia; order Carnivora; family Felidae; genus Panthera; species Panthera tigris. Next base: position 110,143,045 of record NC_056666.1, on the reverse strand, counting down.
TTTATTTTAACTTGGAATTCATATTTAGGTTCTGATTCCTGTCTTAATTTTTGCTTAATTCCTCGTAGGCAAGATCATATATAAATATTTGATATGATTTAACTCACAGCATAACCAAATCTTCATCAAAGAAAGAATTTTACCAATATATGCATAGAATATTATCATAATAGCATCATTCTAATAGTCTCATGTTTTTAATCACAGAACCCATAGTCATTTATTAGATTTCTATTTAATGTATTATATTGAATTAAGTTACTACCATACTTTACAGTTTGGGGATGAGGACAATTAGAATAATACCTTGAATCAGCCCTTTAAGCTATGTTCCTACAGAGGTGTTCAATAAATGTATTTTGGGTTTTTAATTTAGGGTTTAGGGATAATTTAGCATTTTATGAAGATTTTCTTTACTGAGAAAACTGAGGAGTCTGGCACCCAACTACCAAATGATTGGTGGTGTTTCTGTACCCTCTAGTGGTCTGCTGCAGAACTAAAATGGTCAACCCAAGAATGTCCAAGGACAATTCCCTGGCAATTCTGAGGTCTGGGCAGCAGTATTTGCATCTACCTGGCCATGAATTCTAAAAAGCAATGGAAAGAATCGATCAAGGTCAGGTCTCTAGAGTGGGGCAATGCGAGCATAGATTTTAATCTCTAAGCTGATTTTATAGGCATGATGGAGGGAGTGGCAGTGACTTTAAAAAAAAAGAAAGAAAAGTTTCCCCTTTTAATTTCTTACTTCTGGAGTGTTGGAGTTTGTAGTATGTTGAAACGAACGTTCTCCATCAGGGTTTTTCATCAGTGACTTTGATGACACTTGGGTTCAAGAATTCCTGCTGTAGGGGCTCCCTATCGGTGCTGTAAGATGTTTAACAGCATCCTTCGCTTCTTACCTATGTAGTAATACCAGTTGTGATAACCAAAAACATCTCCAGCACTGCCAAATGTCCTCTGAGGGGAATCATTTCCTCTGACTGAGAATCAATTTAACAATTCCTATTAGGTAATTTGAAAATAGTGTACCAATAAAAAAAAAAATGTCATTGACTATGATTTAGTAGGAGTCAGGTCATATACCTGTATTACTTCATTTAATCCTTATAGGAATCCTCAGAAGTAAGTCTTGTTATTACCTCCATTTTACAGATGAAGAAACTAAGACTCAGAGATTTGAGTACTTTCATGACACCACATAGACAAGTGGTAGAACAAATATTAAAATCCGGGTAGTCTGGGGGCACCTGGGTGGCTCAGTCGGCTGAGCATCCGACTTCAGCTCAGGTCACGATCTCGCAGTTTGTGAGTTCAAGCCCCGCGTCGGGCTCTGTGCAGACAGCTCAGAGCCTGGAGCCTGCTTCTGATTCTGTGTCTCCCTATATCTCTGCTCCTCCCCTGTTCACGCTGTTTCTCTCTCTTTCTCTCTCTCAAAAATAAACATTAAAAAAAAACATTAAAAAAAAATCCAGGTAGTCTGGCTCTGGAATCTGCTTTTGAAAACACTTTGTTACAAAAGTATAACTCCTTATCAGGCTCCCAAGTGGAGGGAAAAATGGAATCACTGATTTCTAAGTAATAATAATACACAGATGGTAATTTATGATACTTTTCTGACTTGACAAAACAGAAGGGAAAGATAGTATGCTGATATTATCAGAAGATTTATTTGTGTTTTCATTCATCAAGTGCCCACTCTTTCTACAGATACATAGATGTATAAAACAAAGCTCTTGCCCTCTGAAGCTTACTTACATTGTTATAAGCAATAAGCGAATGAACATGTCTAATATTTCATATAGCATACGTTATAAAGAAAATAAAACATGCTACAAGGAGGGTACCATGAGATGGGGGGTCTGAGATGGGGTAGAGGGCTGCTATTTTATGTAGGGTGGTCAGCCAGGGTCTCCTTGATCAGGTGACATCTGAGCAGACAATTAAGGAATAAGAGAGTAAGTTAAGAGATGTGATGGGAAAGTGTTCCAGATAGAATGGCAAGTGCAAAGACCCTGAGGTAGGTCTCTATTTGAAGTGGGGGCAGGCTTACTAGCACAGTAAGAAAAAAGCAAAGAGTCATTGGAACTGGAGCCGAGTGAGTAAGCAGGAAATGAGAGCGTGAGAGATAATGATGATGGAGGGAGAGGACTGCAGATGTCCTAAGGTCTAGAAGGCCCTTCTAAAAGGACTTCTCGGCTTTTACTTTGAGAAGAAAATTTATTGAAAAGAGAAGTGCCATGATCTGACTTAATTTTTCAAAGGACTATGCCAATCTTCTTTCTTTGTTTCGGGAAGTAGTTTATCATACTGGTTAAGACCATAAGTTCTGGAATAAGACTGACCTCATTTTAAAGGATGTCTGTCTCTAAGAAATCACTCCCCGTGAGCTTTGGGGTCAATAATTTAACTTATCTGAGTCTCTGTTTTCTTATCTATAGTGGAGAGGCGGTAATATCCTAGTTAATTGAATCTAAGTGCCATGAGACATAAGATGCACCATAATTTTATGTACCACTAATAAAATACAAAACAACTCTGCTAATCATGTATAAGTCAGTCAAACTAGGCTTTCCAAGTTTAGAAATGCCCTTAAAATATTCTTGGGAATTTGGTTATTTGTTCTGCCTTTATTTGCATTGCTTGACGTGTAATAGGCAATTATTTTGCATAATTTTCAGTGATGAAATAAAGCACAACTTCATCTACTTGTTGGTAGCTTCATTTCTTAGGGTCCCATAAAACATTTGGTTCTTGCTTTAAAAATATATATGGAATCAGGGTCTTTTCTTCCTGTGATGAATATCTGCTTTACTAACAGCAAGTTTAATCTACTTCCTTGCTTGTTTTTTTTATGCCATTCTGCTCGTATAATAACCTGCTCGTATAATAATCTTTAGCTTAAATACCGGGTCATGGCATAAAAGATTTTAAATAGCAGTTAAACCATATGCAGTGCCAATGATGTGCATAAGTCAAGTGATACGAGTGTAACACATTTAAAGACAGTGACAGAATCATATCATGTCTGCCCTTTGATTTCTGGTGATTGTAAGGTGACACCAGTCCTGTATTAAATCCTGCATTAAGTGTTTTATATATGTGTGTGTGTGTGTATGAGATATCTATCTGATATTATGACATATTTGTGTGCTATATGTATGATATAATGGTATTTCATATAAGTGTATGTGTGTTTTAAACTTAAGTATATAAAATCTGTGCATGTTTTATTTTAGAATTGGTGGTATATGCGGTAGGGCCTGCCCTCTAGAGTAGAATTATCACGGGAAGTTCCTGGCACACAGTAAACCCCCAGGAACTGTTATCGTTCTCATCTCTATGAAGAGCTCATTTTACAAGCCTCTGTCTCTTTCTATAAGATTCCTTAACTTAATTTCATTTCCTCTGTTTTTCCGGAACTCAAGTCTTCCAATTCTAATTACCCAGGTGGCCCCCCCTCCTTCTGCACTTTCTACTCCCAGAAGGGAATAAAATTACGAGTCTCCAACTCCCTAAACATTCCTTTCCCAAGTCATTAATCAACGGCTTATAGTAGGAAAAAAAAAAAATTGCCCCAGGTCTCTGGAGACCTGTTGTAAGGCATAATAGATTCTTCCTTATTTCCTATCCTCTGAGTAGCTTTTAATTCAAGATAGGTATTTGTCTTGCAATTTTTTTTATTCCCTTCATGATTTGAAAAGCTGAACAAACATTATCACTTTATCTTATCTCTTTCCATGTTTATTATTCAGTCTGCTTTAATAAAATGTTGGTTGGTCAACCCTTCTCAGAAAATGTCATGGGTTAACTGATAAGCTGCCCCCATGCTCAGCATCCTGGTTTATCATTATAGTTGTAATACCGTATGAGATCATTTTTAAAAAGGCTGAAGGTAACAACATTCCTGATTATTACCTGCCCCCCCCCCCCCCCACCTTTTTATATCTTCCTGGAACGACGTACTTCTTGACCACCTGCCTCATCAAATTAAAACAAGAATGAAAATAGATGGGGTCGGGGGCCAAGAGACCAGGAGAAGAAGCAGGCGGAAGCTCATCTCAGGGATCATCTTGCTCTTTGCCCTCTTTGCAGACTGGGAATGGCCGGAGTGCTCAGCTGTGCTGGAATGTCAGGCAAGGCAAAGATGTTGTCAGTGTCTATCAGCCCCAGGTGATTTACAGATTCTGAAATTTTTAAATTGCTTCTAGGTCTTTCGGAGCAGGTGGTGTGCTCAGAGCTATAGGCTTGTGTAAATGTCAGAGAGGGGGAAATGTCTATTTGTGAAGGAGGATGGGTAGCTGAAAAGGGCTCTTTATTCTTAGTTGACTCCACTTAGTTAATCTGGGTAGAGCATAATAAAGCCAATGATTGGGTCCCTTTAAAATTCCTGACTGTAATCTAAGGCAATATATCTAAACTATCTATGGAAACACATTCTTGATCATTAAAAGTGCTCTGAGCACTTTAATTCCACTTGTGTTGGCACCTGGATTGGAATGCGTAAAGAGTTTAGTGTCCAGATATTTGCCCCAGAGGTCACTTAAATCCTAATTGATTTTCCCTGAAGTTGTAAAACAACCTGATATGTTGACCCTCTGATGCTTTTGACAATCAGCTCCCAGCTGACTGTCTCAGTTGAACATGTTTTAGCATATTAGTATTTCTTTGTTTTATTCTCAAAGTTCATATGAAAATGAACCCTGAGGTATTTTAACAGTCCATTCCCATAAGAATGTCTAGAGTCCTGCTTTCCCCTAAAAAAATTTCTTTTTTTTTTTTAAGATTTAGGAACCCAAACACCTGCAGGCTTTAATAGGTCTCCCTCTTTGCTGTGTTTCAGATACTGAAAACGGTTGTGAGGAGGGAGAAAACATTCTTTATGATTTGTGCTGGCTCATTGATCTTATCCAGTAAGGACCTGACTTCAGATGAGAAATCTACAGTCTAGACAGGAAGAGGGAAGTGACAGGTATCAGGAAACAATAGGCAGAGCAGAGGGCCCTGTGGCTCTGTGGATTTAACCTCTAGACAACCACATACTATGGGTGTTGGCATTTGAAAAGGATTAGTAAAGCTGAGGGAACTAAATAAATATTAATGATCACATGCAAACGACCTATCTCTGCTAAGAGTCTGTTATAAGCAAAGCATTCTCTCTAAAAGGAAAGAAGGTTGTATTTGGGGATTCTCATGGCTTGTATGTAGACTTATCTCATACTCTATTAAATCAAATCAGAATTGGGTTGGAAGAGACTTAAGCTTTTTTGAGAATCTGGCCTAATCACCTATCTGATGCTACAACCTTTTGCTACTGAAACATCTTCAATTTTATTTAACAAGAATATTCTGGAAAATATTCTGTTAATAGAGACTTTGGGAGGATCTGATTTTGTTTGGTCAACCTAAACAAACCTACCAAATATAATTTTGACATTACTGTTTGCCTAGTTGTTGAGTATGATGACATTATTAAAAATGTGGTAAATTGCATAATTGGCCTCAATTTTTCACCTTGTCCCTATACCATATCATTTGTTGGGTGACTCTGAAGTTCATCTTACTAAGAGAGACATTGAGTGACCAACTGGTCCTGGTTAACCAAGGACTTTCCTGATTATAGCATTAAAATTTCTGTGTCTTGGGAATCCCCTTTGTCTCAGGCAACCTGGGATCATTGGTCACCCTTAGTTAAGTGTATTTTTACATCCTTCTACTTTGGGCTTGGCTATGTGACTTGCTTGGCCAACAGAATGAAGTAGAAATGACAGTGTGTCTGTTCTGAGCCTAAGATGTTAAGACTTTGCATGTTTGTGCTGTCTGTGCCTTTGCCATCACTATGAGAAAGACATATCCTGATTACCCCATTGGTCTAAGGAGGATGAGGGATGTGTGGAACAGAGCCAAACTCAGCAAAGCAGTCCAGCCAACCCCGGTTTATATCAGCCCATCCACGGCAAAGCTATATTTGCATGAGTGATAATAAATGGTTGTTATTTTAAATCACTGATATTTGTCATGCCTTATTACACAACAATAGTTGACCTATATGATTCAGTTTTATTAGTATCAGAAAGTGGGATAAAAGTTTTACATAGAGCAGCTCCTGCTTCCATGCCATGATGTAGTGTTATTATTTTACGGTTGGGAAAACTGATACATAGAAAGATGGAGTAAATGCCCAAGGCAAACCATGGTGCTGATTCCAATCATGTTTCCAACATAGTCCAATACCTTGAACCTCTAAAAACTTATCAACTGGGGCTCCTGGGTGGCTCAGTCAGTTAAGACTCTGACTCTTGGTTTTGGCTCAGGTCATGATCTCATGTTTTATGGTTCTGAGCCCCATATCGAGCTCTGTGCTGATGGTGCAGAGCCTGCTTGGGATTCTCTCTCTCTGCCCCTCCCCTGCTCTCTCTCTCAAAAATAAATAAACACTTTTAAAAAATAAAAAATAAAATATGTTATCAACTAATATAAGCTCACTGTGAAAGATTGAAGCAAATTAGAAATATAAATAAGAAAGAGTAAAGTGCCATCCTCTTCCCTCTGCCTCCTTCTTCTCATTTCTCCAATTCTTCCTCTTTGAAGTAATCACTATTAATCTCTTGGCATGAATCCCTCTGGGTGATTTTCTATACATTTTATAAACATATTTATTAAAATTTTTATGTGAGTGGAAATTACATATTGTTCTGCAGTGTCTTCCCCTTGGATTAACTTGGAGATCTTTCCACACTAATTCACACAGAAGCACTTTCTGCTCTTATAACAACTGCGAATCACTTTGTATAATGGTGAGTTTTCTCTTGACAATAAACATTTCAATTGATTCTAATTTTTCACTATTCGAAACAATTATTCCATGAACTTTCTTTTCATATGTCATTGTGCACATATGTATTTGTATAGAAAGAATTTTAGAAACTGATTTTGCTCAAAGCCAATTACACATCAGTGTTTGATAATTGTTTTTGTTGTTTAAATGAAATACTGTATGCAAAAACAAATGTAGACCAATACTTGTCCACCGTTAGGAAGTATTCCTCGGATATGGAGCTCTTTCCTGATTGTCCTTCCCTTGCTGGAATCATTTTGTAAGGCATTTATGGCAGCCTGTAAAGTGCATTAGCTGTACCTATTTGTCCCCAGATGAAGTGGGTTGTGTTGCTATCAGCTGTTGAATTTGTTGATCTCCCACTTTACATAGCACGAGTGATTCTTTGGAAGCTTTACCCACCATCTTAAAAGACTCCATCCCCTGCAGGTGTGTGTTGCTTAAACAACAGGTTGGTGATGAATTTCTTTCATGGAAACATGTGTCCCATTAGAGAATGAAATCATGGTATGCACTTGGGGTGCAAAGTCACTTTAAGGTAGGTTCAGTCACTATTTCAGATTAGATGGTTTAGACTTTTCAGTTTAGACTGTTCATAAGGGGTCTCATCTGAAAAGACTCAAAGTCTTGTAGCTCATATAGGTTCCTCTGGCTGGAAGGAAAAACTGGAAAGAGGAGTTTGAAAAGGGGAGGAGAGAAAGGGATGGAGAGGGATGGGATAAACATGTATAACATGCCTCCTATGGGTCAGGAATTCTTTCTTTGACTCAGAGCCATTGAGAATCATTCATGTGCCAGACATAATACAAAGCACTGGGGAGACAGAAATAAAAGAGGCTGTCTCACATAGCCTATGGTACACTGGGGAGACACCCATAAAAGGCAACAATCACTATGAGAAAATACTCAAAGCAACACGAGTACATAGAGAGGGTGCTAATGTTCCCAGGGATTCTGGGTAGATGTTCTAGGGCAAGTGGTCCCTACGCTAAGTTGGGGTGGGACATCCTGAGTGTCTTTCCTATTGAGACTGGGCTATGTGACTACCATGCTTCATGCATGATTCTGAGTATAGAAGTTGACAACTAGTTGGGGCTCATCGGCTGCTACTGCTCGTTATCTGATGAGCCCCTATGACATGTGGGGAACATCAGCAGGTGCTTGAAACCGGACCGTGAAAGAATCAGGTTTTACAAAGAGAGCACTGCCATCTTAGGTAATAATGACAGCAATGACACAGCACTTGCTGTATCGTATTCTGTCCTAGGAGTTTGGTGAATATTGAATTATTTAATCTCCACAACAAGACTATCAGGTAGGTTATAGTTTTTATTTTTTTTGAATATTTTTTCTTGAAGAAAAAAATATAGATGATACATATAGAAAAGGGCATAAATCCTGAGTGTACATTTCAATGAATTTTCATCAATTGAACATTCATGTGTAATTGTAACTCAGATAAAGAAGTAGAATATTGGTAGCATCCCAGAGACACCCCTACCTCCAGTTATTGCCCTCCTCCTCCTTGAGGCTAATCACTATCTTGTCATCATAGAATAGTTCTGCTTGTTTTTAAACTTTCTATAAATTGAATCATATGCTCTTTATGTACATGGAAACCAATACTCTTCTGTATCTGGCTTCTGCAGCCTAATGTTATATTTGCGAGATTTATCCACAGTGTTGCATGTAGCGGTAATTTATTTATTTTCATTGCTGTCAGTATTCCATTGTATAATTATACTGCAATTTATTTATGCACTTGTTTTTTTTTAAGTTTATTTATTTATTTTGAGAGAGAGAGCACGCAAACAAGGAAGGGGCAGAGAGAGAGGGAGAGAGAATCCCAAGCAGGCTCTGCACTGTCAGCACAGAGCCCAGTGTGGGGTCTGAACCCATGAACTAACTGTGAGATTATGACCGGAGCTGAAGTCAGATGCTTAACTGACTGAGCCATCCAGGTGCCCCTACACACTTCTTAACGTTAAAAAAATATAAGAGCTGTTTCTCGTTTGGGGCTAGAATTAATAGTGGTGTGACTTCAGTCCAATAAGAAATATGTGAGATTATATATATAACTCACATATATAAACTAGTATGTTGATTTCTGTTTGTTTCTATACCTAGAAGTGAAATTTCTAAGTTGTAAAGAATGTTGATGCTCAGCTTTAGCAGATGCTGCCAAACCATCGTTCATAAAGGTTGTGCCAGTTATCCTCGGCATGGGCATGGGGAGAGCTATTCCTTACCCCTTAGTCCAGTGCCTGCCACTCTTCTTTCCCACCCTTGGTCTTTCCTGCATTGAAACAAGCCTAACATGTATATATAGGCTTTGTCGACACAGCCACCCCTTGGCCACCCCTAGGATCAAGATTTGCACCTGCCAGGAATTTGATCTTCTTGAAAAATGGGCTTAAGGAAGAAGCCCATGCAGGCAAGAAATTCTGAAATCCTGGGTGTCTGGACTGTTGTCCAGGGGAGGAGAGGACATGCGTTCCGGGTGGGTATGTTCTTGGGCTCCACAGACTCCTTACTTCATAGGTTAGAGCAAAGCCAGAGTGCATCCCTCTCGACTAAGTCTGAGGACAGTATTGGGAGTCCCAGTAGTTCCACTTCTTCATCAAGACTTGATCTTGTTAGTCCTCTTTTTGTTAGCCATTCTGCTGGCTAAGTGGTGGCATCTCATTGTGGGTTGAACTGATGATCTGTGAGGCACAGCATTTTTTCCTTTAATTTTTTTTTTTTTTTTTTTTTTTTTTTTACCATTTGGATATGCTCTCTTGTGAAGTGTCTGTTCAACTGTTTCCCACAATTTTCTATTAGGTAGTTGGTTGTCATTATTATCTGAATCCGAAGCACAGAGAGGAAAAATAATTTCTTCCAAGGTGCCACAACTAGAAAATGGAAGCAAAGCTGGGTTTGAATCCAGGACATCTGACTTCACAGTCTACTCTCCTAATCCTCTCAGCTGGTCAGACAAGGAACCCAAATTGGAGTTTTTCATCTGTTATCATCCACCGATATATTGTTAGGACTTCCTCTTGCTGAGGAAAAGAGTTGTACTCAAGATGCCCGAGTGGAGATTACTTTAGATAACGTAAAATTACCACAAACTCGATGGCTTAAAATGACAGACGTTTACTCTCTTAGAGTTCTGGAGTTCGAAAGTCCAAAGGAGGTTTTATGAGACTGAACGCGAGGTTCTCTCTGTGGAGGCTCTAGGGGGAGTCCTTTTCTTTATCGGTTCCATCTTGCGCCTTGCTGCATTCCTTGACTCATGGCTCTTTGCTCTATCTTCAGGGCCAGAATCTTCTAGTCTCTCTCTACTTCACCATCATCTTCTTTGTGGTTACATCTTCTTCTGCCCACTTCCTATAAGGACATTTGTGATTGCCTTTCAGACCCACCTGGATAATCTAAGGTACTCGTCTCATCTCAAGATCCTTAACTCAGGGATCTCTAAAAAGACACTTTCTCTACACAAGACACTAGTCACAGGTTTCAGGACTAGAAATGAGATCTCTTTGGGGACCATTAGGAGCCTACCCTATCCCTCCACCATTTTAATTCTATATGTTTGTGTCATTTGTTTTTGCCTGTGAAGGTTTGCACTTGGATAAAAAACTGGTTTATTGCCTGATTCACGTATGGTCACTATCCGTCAAACCATTCAGAACACATCTGCTCAAAAATTTCTGTCTTTGTGGTTCCCACAAACCCCTTACTTACATAGGATCTGTTAAAGTGTTCTAGTCAGACACAAGGAATAGTTAGAATTTATGTCTTACCTCAGATATAAATTCTATAGATGATTCATGGGGTTTCTTACTGTAAAATCACCCTTCTTGGAAGCTTCCCCTTCTAGGAACCTAATATGCTTTCAAATTTTCTATTTAAAAAATGCCCTCCTGAGCCACTTCTGTTGTGTTCAAATAGCGAATCCTGGTCAGCAGTGACAGGAAGTTCACTTCCGTGCAAGGGCTGGCTGGTCCTGGGACACCTGTTGTGCCGTTAGCGAACACGAGATGTCTAACAGGTGCTGCCTGGCCCCCTGGGTGTCAGGTGGAACCTCAGCTGCTTCTTAGACCCAGGATCTTCATGGCTTTATCCAGAGGCCTGGAGTTCCCTCTCATCCTGCTTTTCATCTTCCACATGATTCGCATTGTGTGTGGTTTAAATCTGGGTCCCCAGGAGAACATTTTTATTCTGTAGCCATTCATTAGTTCATTCAACACATGTTCGCCAAGTGCCTACTTTGTACGTGCCAATTTGCTGGATGCTGCAGATGTAAGAATGAGTGGAGCATAGATCCTGCCCCCAGGATATCAAGTTTGTTTAGTTCAAATACGATAATTTTGCCTATTTTTTTTCAACAGCAACTGACAGAAACCAAATGCACACTGACTAAACGTTAAAGAATACATTTTGATTTAGATACTGGAAAAGTCCAGGGATGGTACTCTGTGTCAGTCAGAGTCTAAACAAAGAAGAATTCAGTCAGCAGTGGGCACATGCATGCACATATACACAGACACACAGCAGAGGATTTATTAGCAGAATCCAACCAATGCCAATGTAGAGGCTGGTTAAGCCGTTTCTGTAAGGCTGTGGTCTTCTTTTCCAGTGCTGGAGCTTAAAGACCTCAGGGCTAGCTGTCAGGCAGGGAAGCAAAGCGTAAAGTGGGTTACAGGAGTAAACTGAGTGCCTGTGACCACGAACCAGAACCTACGAGAATGGCCTGGAACCCATGTCAGTCTCTCACTACCCCCAGATCATACCGGATTTCTGCGAGGGTCCAGCAGAAGGAAACCTGGCACCCTTTGTTACAAAGCTAAATCTGCACGTGGTCCCACAGTCAGTGCAGCTGTGGGAGAATGCAGGGGGAAAGTGGAACAGGTGTAAATCTGGCTGCCGCCCCACAAAATACAAAGGCAAGTTCATAGATACTGTGCTGCAACAGCATTTCATGCCCCTGCCTTACCCTTTCAGGCATAAAAACGATATGACTGACTTCGCATCTACCTTCCAAAGCCCATGCAGAATGTCTTCGTGTTACACTCTAACCGAAAACATACAACGAAGGAGATGCTGGGAGATGTAGTTCATCATAGCCAAGGTGACGCATTTCCAAACAACTCCCATCCTGGCATGAGGAATGGCTGGCTGGAGGGGGTCCAAACAGTGTCCTCAGAAATCTCTCAGCTCTGTTTCTCTTCTGACTTTTCTTTCTCTTTCACGTTAGCTTTATAAGCCCAGTGGAAAGAGAGCCTGTCTTTCTCAACCGGTCACTTGACTTGTTTTATCAAGTCTTGGCTGTCACTTGTTGTCTGATTAACCCCAGGGAACGTAGCACTCTCACTGGGCAGCCCTGGGTCACTTGCCTTCTCCGGAAGTCAGAGTATGGGGTCAGACTCATTCTACCTCCAGGCACTAGGGATACAGGAGGGGTGGTTCTCCAAGAGAAAAGCAATGTATTGGTACTAAAAACAGCAAACTAAGCCCCAAACCAAAGTTCCCTAACAGAGATAGAAACTTAGGGAAAGGTGTTGCCACGGGACATGATTGCATCGGATATGTAAGCAGCTGGCTACATGAGAGTAAATGCTAGGCTGCAATCTGAAAGCACATGGTGTCTCTATTGTCTCTCTTGTTATCCAGCTATGTGGTCTCAGGCAAGTTGCTCAACCTCTCTGGAGATAAATTATCTCATTTGACAAGGAGAAAATTTAGCCTAGATTCATTAGTTCATCCAGAAAGCAATGATCAAATATTTAATCGTATGTCACACGCTGTGATAAACAGGAAGCCCTTAAGGAAGTTTTCATCTCATGAGAGAGACAGACAAATAAAGTTACAACACATATAATGGATGCAGAACAGGGAGAAAAAAGTACCTGTCTGGGGCAGAGGGGGTTGGAGGCTTCTTAGGGAAGAACATCTAAAGAAAGCCTTTTAAAGGACAAGTAAGGTCCTATTGGGGGATAGGTTGAGGGAGCTCATTCAGTTAGTGGTAGATATAAAGGTGCAGAGCTGTGGGGAAGCATGCCACATCAGAGGCGAACTTCAAGCCTTCGGAATGGTCAAGTGCAGGGCCCTTGTGGTCAACTAGCAAAAGATAAGTTCTCTGCTGAGGATGCAAATAAGAAGAATATTCTATGCCATGCTAAGGAGCATGGCCTTCATCTTACAGGAGGTGAGGCTCAATGTCACTGTTTTGAGCACGGAGTCTCATGAGTGATATTTAAGAAATTAGGTATCATTGAGAAAGAAAGAAGTGAGAGCAGAACAGGAGATGGGTTAGGAAATAATTTCTAGTATTCAGGTGACAGAGGCTGCAAGCCTGGACATGGGAAGAGGTATTCTGTTTGGAGTTAGGGGGTATTTAGGAGGCGACCTGTCAGGATTTACAGATATTCAATTGTGAAGAGAGAGCGGAAGAGAAAATGCCAATTTCCAGGTTCACAACCAAGATGAAACGGTGGGGCTACAACCATTAAGAATTGGAAAAACTGGAGGAGGAAGTTGGAAAGAGGTGGTGGGTGTTGAGTTCAGTTTGGAGTGTGCTGAATTAAAATAGCTTTCAGGATGCCCACGTGGAGAAATCCATGAGGACCAGAGCTTTTAACTTTTAAGAAGCCTTGATTTGATGTCATTTCAGTCATGTAGCTTTTTGAGCTTTTCTTATCTACTCATAAGGATGTAAGGATATATATCAGGAAGATATAAGACCTTGAGAAATGTTTGGTAGATATAATGTGTGTCTTAATGTACTTTTTCCACTGTTTAGGGGGAATGTACAAGCTGTATTTTATGATTCATACACTAAAAGAACTAAAATAACCCATGTATTCCTAGTTTCCCTTTAATTTCATCACAGAGGAAAATCGTAGAATAAGAAAGAAGAAATCTTTCTTTTTGATGATTCTTCATAAAAAGCTTTCTGCACTCCTCATCTGAATTGACAGTCCGTGTGACAAATTATTTTTGGTAAAGGAATAGGTTTTTGTCTTCAAAGTTATGGTAAGTAATGTATTATTACCATTCTTCACTATAAGAATGCAAAAGATACCCCACATAATGAGATCTTTACACTGCAATAAGAAGACAATCTACAGTCCTATTTCTAACTAAGTAGTCATTTTCTTAAAAAAAATCTTTTATTTATATAATGTTGCATGTAGCTAGAGACAGTAGGTTTGTGCTGAGCCACAGGAGTTCTTTCTAGAGTTGTGTCAAACACTACTGCATTTTAAAATGATTGTAAAAGTAAATTTGCCCAACATTTTGGGGGCCCTCTGTTCAATTTCAAGCAACTTGATGAAACACATACAAATGGAACAGATTTGAACATGATTGCATTTTGCCGGGGGTGGGGGAGCAGGGGAAGTTCACTGGGGTTAGGATTCATCTTTTCTTCTAATAGAGGGAAATTCAGAAGACTAAATCCAATCTTCACATTCCTGTAAGTTTTCTTTTTTGGGCTCAGGAAGGCAAAGGAATCACTACAAATGTACTCATCCATGGTAGTGTAGGGAACATCACGTTTCCCCCTTAACTCTTTCTTAAATTGGATTTATTGGCTTAACTGGAGCCAAGGTTCAGTGACTTTTGACATACTGAAAATTTGGATTCTGCTTGTTTATTATGAGCACCCAGAGTAGTTCATGAAATTGGCACTAAACACAGACATGATGTGTTTAAAAATCACGCCTGACCCACTATTCTGCCTACTGCAATGTGTAGCATAATGCAAGTGCTAATTACAGAGCTACTTAAGGTGGTTGTTTTTGTTTTTTTGCTAAATTAGCCAGCATTTGATTCCTGATTAGGATTTTAATATTGTTAAATTCCCATCACGTTTAATCTGACTCAGAAATTATCTGTATGAGACTATCAGCTCATTAACCCATCATCTCACTAATTTAATCATTTACTGCCTTTCAAAAGCTATTTGTCTCCTGCAGGAAAGAGATTCTGGGAGGTGGTGGCAGAAGTGTAAACTACAGGAAGGAAGAACAATGCAAGAAGATGAGAACTGGAAACTTCTAAATAACATGAGAACAACCTCATTTCTCATTTATTGAAACTATTTTAGTTATGTGCTTTGGGTAGACTTATATCTTATGCAGTCACTGAAGAGTTGGAAAGAAGTTCCCTTTCCCTCAAAACCTACTTGCTAGCGGAGGAATCTGTTTGGCACATATCATCACCTGTGGTCCAATGACTCCTTTTGGAATATTTTCGAAGACAGGACATCCTGCTCACTGCAAGGTGGCTTCAGAGGGTGCACAGTTTTCTTTCCCTGGAATCAGTCTTCCTGCTATGTCTATTTGATCTTTCTGCTACCCATTGGAAAGACCAGGAAGGGAGTCTCCCTCATACCTTTTTTTCTTATTTTAGCAAAATATCTTAGTTCCTTCAGTCTTTCTCCAAATAAAAACACATGTTGGATGAATGAAGGTAAGTAGGCCATTAGTGTGCTTATATTTTATAGACGAGAAAGTTGAGACTTGGAAAGTTATTGATTTGCCCAAAGTGCATATTTAGTAAAGGACAGAGCTACAGTTTGAGGAAAGACTTGTTACATTCCAAAGCTCTTGATTCTCAGAAATGACATCTGAATCAATTTAATAAACTATCAAGTTGATTCAGAGTACTGTGGAGAAGCCAGGCCAGATATTAGGTGTGGAACTCCTGAGTTTTGAATATGGAATGGTTTATATATTGTTTTTAAATAAATATATATGGGAGATTTAAAAAAAATGATGAAACAAGATTAGGACCTGAGGGATGTGGAGGGAGTGTTTGACATTTCCCATGTCTCAGAATTTAGGACCTAGAGGAATATGAGAGATCAATTGATCTGAAGTATGATCTTTTTAATTGGTCTTTATGTACATCTAACCACAGCCCCTTCTCAGTTCAGTTTTTATTATTTTTATAATTTTTTATTTTATTTTATTCCAGAATTCACAGTTTTTTAAAAAAATCCTATTATGGAATAGATATTTGTGATATTTTTTTTCTAGTTAAGACTTTGGGCTTGTCATTATTCTTGTTCGGTAATTTCTACCAGATCTTTGTGAGAACACCAAGGTTAAAATGTACTCAATATTGAACTCATTGCTCAGTTGTGTCTTTTCTCAGAACCCATTACAGTGAGATACTTAATTTCTTTTATCTGGACCCTATGTTCCTATCAGTATAGCCTAAGGCTATGTCTGATTCCCTCTGCACAACTTCAGGAGGGTTGGGAGATTACAGTTGGGGTTTAACCTAGGTGGTGGAGTTTTGGTAGATTCAAGACTGACCCAAGCTGTGGGAACCATAGGAATTAAAAGGATCATAAAAGATCAGAGATTGTGTGTGTGTGCATGTGTATATATGTGCATATGTACGTTTTATGTGCTTTAGAAGTTAAGTGAGCTATGTAAGCCAGAGTAGCCAAACAATCTCCAGAAGAGGAAAACTTCAGAAGCACACATGCCAACCTAGAATACAGGCCAAGGGATTGAAGTCCACGACAGATTGTGTCAGTAAAGATGGAGTGGGATAGGGGAGGAGAGGATTCTTTCACATTAATATGTTGTATGCAACATGATGGTTAATGATGATTATGATGATTGGACCATGATCCCTGCCAGAGTTCTGGAATAGAAGCCAGTACCTTGGGGAAGGTGCTGCCAAGGTTAGTTTGACTGTCAATTTCCCAGACAGGTCGTGCTGGGACTCAGTGCAGGTTGAACACCAGTAGGAAAATGGGAACGCCAATCCCAAAGTCAAAGCTCAAGTCAAGAACAGTCAGCGCCAAAGGTTGGGAGTTTGGGGAGGGCATAGCTTAGTGCAGACACACCATCAAGGCCCTCCAGATAACTGGCTTCATGGCCCCACAACTAATGTCAAGTCCTCTCCAGAAAATCCCAATGTGCTTACTTCCCAGTGAAGCCTACCTCAGTGGAAAAGGTGGACTGATAAGAATTAGCCAGAGGACCTCAGTACCTGCAGTTTGGTAAATGGAGAAGGCAAGATCCATGAATAGAGCCCGTGGGTCTATGCCCAGAGCTGTCTCATAGCTCCCTGGAACCACAACACTTTCACCCTCCTCAACTTCTCTTGTTTGGGTATCTCCTGCCACCACTTTATTGAAATTGCTTCTTTGAATATCGCTAGCAGATTCCTGATAGGTAGATCCAGAAGTTTTTTCTCAGTTCCCACTTTTCTTCCTGCTTTTAACAATTAACTCTGTCAGTCAATCCCTCCTTCCAATGCTTTCTTGTCCTATACATCTCTGGTTAATGACTCTCTCTCCTAGGAGAGCTCTTCTTCCTTGTTCTTGTGCAAATAAACTTGGTAGTTCCTATGACTCTGTTCTTCATTACCCGCTCTTCTCCCTTTTTACTGCCTCCTCCATGATTTCAACTATTTTCAGGGCTTCAAATATTTGTTCTATATGCATAATTCTCAAATCTGTATCATCAGGCCTGACTTTTTTGTTTCAGCCCCATATAGGAACTTTCTGTTTGGGAGCAAAATAATGACTAT
This sequence comes from Panthera tigris, assembly GCF_018350195.1. Taxonomy (NCBI): domain Eukaryota; kingdom Metazoa; phylum Chordata; class Mammalia; order Carnivora; family Felidae; genus Panthera; species Panthera tigris. Next base: position 110,125,668 of record NC_056666.1, on the reverse strand, counting down.
AAAACATGTTGAAATTAGTATGTTCACATTTGAACAAGAGGACCTGATTTCTGGGGAAAACTATGCTCTAGGCTAAAATAGGCACAATGGTGACATTTACAAAGAGATCAGTTCAACACAACTGGTTAAGAGATACTAGAAGATAAGGGCCCTTGGGTGGCTCAGTCGCTTAAGAGTCTGACTCTGGATTTTGGCTCAGGTCATGGTCTCAGGCTCGCGTATTGTTCTTACGGTTTGTGAGTTCCAGACCCACGTTAACTGTTCAGTGAGTTTGAGCCCCATGTTGGGCTCTGTGCTGACAGCACGGAGCCTACTTGGGATTTGCTCTCTTCCTCTCTCTCTCTGCCCCACTGCTGCTGCTTCTCTCTCTCTCTCTCTCTCTCTCTCTCTCTCTCAAAATAAATAAATAAGCTTTAAAAAAGATATACTAGAAGATAAATATCTGGGCTTTTCCATTTTAAAATAAATGTAATCTCAGAAGCATGATATGTGTCACCTCACAGCAAATTCCCCACTAATTCAGTTTAGTGTTACTTTTATCAGTATGCAAGAGTTTCCCTTTAGGCTCCCTCTTACCCCACCTATTTGGTTTCCTCTGTTAAGGGGCAGGGTATCAAGTATTTAGGACAGTTACATGACAGGTCTACAGGAAATGATTATGAGTCACACTCTAAGACAGGGAGGGCATCTTCTGTGCTCTGTGTACCATGCTGCATCAGGCTCTTTTCCCTCTAAGTCATCCTCCTTGTCTAGAAAATAGCATGGAAGTTCCTCAAAAACTTAAAAATAGAATTACCACGTGGTCCAGTAACTCCACAACTGGGCATTTACCCAATGAAAATGAAAACACTAATTTGCAAAGATCTGTGAACCCCTATGTTTACTAGAGCATTACTTACAAGAGCCAAGATATGGAAGCATCCCAGTGTCCAGCCATAGGTTAGATGAATGGATAAAGAAGATGTGGTGTCTGTATACAACAGAGTATTACTTGGTCATAAAAGAGTGACATCTTTCCATTTGCAATAGCATGGATGGATGTAGAGGGCATAATGCCCAGTGAAATAAGTCAGTCAGAGAAGTAAATACCATGACTTCACTCATATGCAAAATTTAAGAGACAAAAGAAAGAATGAAAGAAAAAGAAAGAAAGAAAGAAAGAAAGAAAGAAGACAAACAAAAAACAGAATCTTCAATATAGAGAACAAACTGGTGGTTGCCAGAAGGGAGATTGGTGGGGTGATGGGTGAAATAGGTGAAGGGGATGAAGAGTACGCTTACCGTAATGAGCACTGAGTAATGTACAGAATTGTTGAATCGCTATATTGTACACCTCAAACTAACATAACACTGTGCATTAATTATACTGGAATTAAAAATATACATAAAAATAGTAAAATAACAAAATAAAATAAAAATAAAATCAAGTTGCTTCTCCGCTTTCTCTCTTCTCCCTAATGTCATCCCCCAGGTAAAATTCCAGCCCTGAAACAATGTGTCTTAGAAGGAAAACTGCATCTGGTGCTGAGGTTGACAATTTCTTTAAATCTTTATTTCTGTTTCAGTGTTGACTAGGCATATTAGTGTAAGAGAAAAAAACACAGAAAAACAAGGCTAATATTTCAAGGTATAAACCTTCCACATACGTTTTACTTTTACACACACTTGGGAGAAAACTATCAGAGTTATCACCAAGGAGGAACAGCAGGGGAACCAAATAAGATTGCCTGGACCACTGGACCACCTTAACATGTTACAAGGACTTGCAAGTATCCGGAGATGGAGGTACAGACCTAGTTTAAGCATGGAAGTAGGTGATGTGGTAAAATTGCCCAGGGGGGTGGTAGTGGGCAGGAATCTGAAAGGATTCAAAATAACAAATACAGACTGGAAGGAAGAGTTCTGGATTTTAATTACACATATAACAAAACTAGCATTAATTGAGCACAGAATGTCAAGCACTGTTCTAAGTACATTGTAAGTATTAAGTTATCTAATCCTCATAGCAATCCTCTACTGGATAAAATATATCCATTTTACAAAGGAGATATTGAGGCAGAGTAAGTGGCAGAGCTGGGTCTCTGAAACTGAGGCTCCAGATCTCATACTCTTTTTTTTAAATTTTAAGTGTATTTATTTTGAGAGAGAGAGATAGAGGGAGGGAGGCAGGGAGAGAAAGTGCACATGAGCTGGGAAGGAACAGAGGGAGAGAGAGAAAGAGGGAGAGAAACCCATGCAGGCTCCATGCTTTCAGCAACACAGGCTCAAAGTCACACACCATTGCAGTGGGGCCTGAACTCACAAAGTGTGAGACCATGACCTGAGCCGAAATCAAGTGTCCGACGCTTAACTGACTGAGCCACCCAGGTGCCCAGGATCTCATAATCATAAGCATCACACTATGATGCTTGTAAATCAAAGTATGAAAGTTGGATAACTTTTGGGGTTCTTCGCCCACTCATTCTGGTGAGCGCGCCATCATTAAATTATGTGACTTTATTTTCTCATCGTATGATCTATTTTGCATGGTTGGCATCAGGGTCTGGAGGACCTTCTGGACAGGGAGAAGTCAGAAACTCAGGCTCATCTATCTGATGCCATAAGCAAGCTGACTCAGAATCGGAGCCATGTGAACAGTCTCTTGCTTAGATTTCCCTCCGTGTCCTTCACATCATCTTGGAGAATTGGACCCACCTACGGGAGGGAGAAGACTGGGGTCACCACTGCTCTCTTGAAATTTCATGTAAGTAACCAGTAAACTGAACACATATGACTCATGAGAAACGCAAAATGCAACATTCTTTTTATCTTCCACCATTCTTTTATCCTTTATTTGGTGGAGGCGATCTTTCTTTGTTAATGGATGAAAACTCGAGAAGGACACATGGTCTGTTCATTTTTACTTAATGAACTAATTGACTATGGTCCATTTAAGTTGCAAACAGTATAATTTAACTATTTAGAATGTCAAACCCCATATTAGGTAAGACTGCAGTGTATCCCTATGATCTGGAAGAGAACATCTGACACTATCATAAGAGAAGCATTCCTAGCAGCCAAAGACGGGGAAATGGGTATCCCTGTGGGGATGAAGGATCTCACTTTTAGCATGGGTTCTGGGGATGTAGCCCTGGGTGCACGCAGCCAGTGAAATTTTTCTTTGATTTCTTAATTTTAATTAAAAATTTACATCAGTCTTTTATTTACTTCCAGAACATATCCATATTAAAGAATGTTAAAATGTTTAACATTATTTACTGGGGAAATTGCTATCCTTCTCTTTTCCCTACCTCTTCAGTCTCTAAATAGAGTTTAAAGAAACACCTGATGTTGATCCCCTTCAACTTGCTGCCTGCTTCCAGCTTGACAATCCCAGGCTCAGCCTCTAGCATCCAGATTCAAACTCAGGCCGTTAAAAAGCGCCCAAGAATCAAGCACATGTGCCAAACTTTAACATTTGCTTAAAGTCTGTGGTGGACACCTGGATGTCTGCTATGTAACGTTCTACACTTTTTTTTTATAAGTTTGAAATCTTTCATATTTATGAAATGCAAACAAAATGAAAATTAAAGCAAAATCTAGTCTCATTGTTACCTGGGAACCCAGACTTTTCTCCTTACACTTCTCCTACCATTTCCTGAACAGGATGTACAGATCTCTAATTTCACATCTTAACATAGTCTATTCCCCAGAATGAAAATTTATTTTCATTATCTTCTCTGAGTCCCACCCCTTTTTGATGAGTTTAAATTTCCTCTCCCACAGAAATTCATGCCAAGTATCCTTGTTCTTCATTTAATTACTGCCTCCTCTAAACAGCTGAAATACCTGTGACCTGGCCGATTCTTGCATCCCAATCAGCCTATCATGGTTATTTATCTTTTTCCTGATGTCCCTTTTTCTCCTCAGTTAATAAGTGCCAGCAAAGCACTTAAAAAGTATTTGTTGAAAAAATAACCGAAAGACATTGAAAAGCATTTACAAACAGACTATGTATATGCGTATTCATACTTGCCATGTGTTTGCCAACATATATGTGAAGAATTATAATTGCATGGAAAAACGCTTATGATGTAATGCAGAAAGAAAAGGTCAGGATGCAAAACCTTTCATACCATCTGAGCTCATTAAAATTCTGTACAAGTGCGCCTTCATAACTGCATGATAGCTCATCATTTGGATGTGAACTGATAACCTTTTAAGAAAGAATGGAGCCGTTCTTAATAAATTCAGAAAATTCTCTCTAATACAGAATGATGGAAGCTTGTGTATTTATTCATTCTCCTCCTTATCATAATGTCATTTCTTTTTCTAGCACTTTCCAACATCCAGAGAATGTGTTAAGGAACCTACTGCCTCTATTTACAGAGGCTTTCGGACTGGATCTAATAGTCAATATTCAGAGTATTAGCATCAATATTCTGAAAGAAAAATTGGGAAATGTAGACATTCACAAACTTCTTTCATACAGTTAGAGCTTCAAAAATTAAAACACTTTGCTCATTTGTTCTCCAGTGCCTGATAACAATAGTGAGACACCTATCTCTTGGCAATGGCATTAGAATTACGATTAAATATTATCTTAGTCCTGAGACTGTGATTTCCTAAAGCCAGTGCATAGATCAAAGTGGCTGAATAAAGATACCTGGAGAAGCTTTTAAGAAAAACAAGCAAACAAATTAAAACAAAACTGATTCCGGGGCCCTAATTCTAGAGTGTGGCCCAGAAAACTGTGTTTTATAAATTTCCAAAGAGGTTCTGATAAATAACCAGGTTTGGGAACCACTGCCCCAGGGAGCTGTAGTGTAATCCAATTATTTTCTGGCAGCCTGAAGGAAAGAAGTGAAGGTAGATTGTGATTTATTGTGAGAAACATGGATTCCCCAGAGTCTCTCCCTGGAAGACATTTTAAAAATCTATTTCAAGATAGTTATTTCCCGGGGGTGTGTTGATTGTCATTCTAAAGCCGTGGCAGAGATTTGATGAACTTTGCAGGTCACTTCCAACTGTCCAATTTTATAAAAATGTGCTTAGTTTTGTAAATGTTGCAATGATCTTTAGAAAAGATTTTCCCTCTAGAAAAGAGCGCATTTACTTCACACCCATTAAGCTAAGTGATCGTGACATGTTCACACCCCTGAGCACATTTAGTTCTTGATAGAAAATGAGACATTTACTGTGGGCACATGAAGACATTAGAGATTTTATTGCGGCTTTCATTTCTCAAAAAAAAAAAAAACACTATGTTAAACATAAAACTAATATTTATTTCCTTCATTTTGTAGATAACTTTCTTTGTAAAGAATATAGAACAATTTTCTCAATTTCACACAAAAAATGACTCATTTTCAACAGATGCCTCATTCTAAATTTTTTTTAACGTTTATTTATTTTTGATATAGAGACAGAGCATGAATTGGGGATGGTCAGAGAGAGAAGGAGACACAGAATCTGAAGCAGGCTCCAGGCTCTGAGCTGTCAGCACAGAGTCCCACGCGGGGTTCAAACTCACAGGGCGTGAGATCATGACCTGAGCTGAAGTCGGAGGCTCAACCGACTGAGCCACCCAGGTGCCCCAACAGATGCCTCATTCCAATCCAATCTTATGGTACTCTCTTTAGTGATTTTTTACAAAAAAAACCCCCATATTTTAACCCAAGATTTAATGTATTTTATAACGCACAAAGCACTCTGTCCCAAATTTTTAGCTTTCATAAGATCCTACCTAGAGGAATTATTACAGTAGTGGAAAATTGATATTTTTATATGGACACCATCCTTGTGTGCTATGGAAATCTGCTATTATCCAATGCAAGTGGTCCTGGTGAGTTGGCCAATGACTATATCTGCTCCTTTAGGCTCAAGGATGAACATGTGATCCCAGGTGGGCCAATTATGATAGCCTGTCCTTCCAGGAGCAGTGATTGACTTAGGAGTGAGCATTTGGCCTAAGAAAGACCAATCTGGGGGCAAATGGGTGGCACAGTCGGCTGAGCATGGGACTTTGGTTCAGGTTATTCATCTCAGGGTTTGTGAGTTCAAGCTTCACATGGGGCTTGCTGCTGTTGGCCTGTTAGCATAGAGCCTGCTTTGGATCCTCTGTGATGTCCCCACCCCCCTCTACCCCTTTCCTCCTCATGCTCTCTCTCTCAAAATATAAATAAAACATTAAAAAGAAGAAGAAGAAGAAGAAGAAGAAGAAGAAGAAGAAGAAGAAGAAGAGAGAAAGAAAGAAAGAAAGAAAGAAAGAAAGAAAGAAAGAAAGAAAGAAAGAAAGAAAGAAAGACCAATCTGGTGCTGAGTGGTATAATTGCTGCCTTCCCTTTCCTAAACTGGAAAAATGTGATTCTGGGTCAATTAGAAGTAGTTTTTCCTACCAAATAATGAGGATTTGTTTGCACAAGAAAGTGAATCTTTGGAGAGAGATAGAAAAGAGGGATAGGGAAAGACACTTAAGACATTCTGGATCTAATTGTGTTGACTCTTGAACTTCTAGAATGTGAAGTACCTGAATTTGTTCTTTGAGCTATCTTGAATTGAGTTTGAAAGCAAAATGAATTGCAGACAAAAAAGCCTGACTAATACAATTATTTTCTGTGTTTTCCAGATGAGTAAAGTGAAGCCCAGAAAAGTTATGTAACTTGACCTAGTTGCTAAGTAAATCAGACCTGAACGCGGGCACTAACACTCTAAATTCTGTGTTCTTTCTACAAAACTGCCATTCTTAGCATCTATTGAAGAGATCTTACACCCAGGGAAAAAGTGATGTAAGAACAGATCAAATATGACTGGCTGAGAAGGATATTACACTGAAATACTAGTATAACTAGCTAAATTGCTTTTGGCCCAAATTTACAGAGGTCTTTGCATAAATTGGGAGTCTAAGGTGTCAAATATAAAAAGTGAATCTACTAAGTACCAAAAATAAAATTAGAATTTAAACCTTATATTACCCAAAGATAAGCACATTTTGTTCAAGTTCGCAAGTATTTTCAGTGAATTTTGTTAATCATGGGGAGAAGCAAGTTCAGACATAAATTCCATCACGATGTACAAATCTACCATAATGTTCTGAAGACAAGCAGAGATCGTCTGTTTCAAGTTAAAATTTTAGAACTGGCAGAACCTTATAACTTAACCTCACAATGGCAGGCTAGATTGAACAACCAGAACCTGTGATTGTTTTCCAATCAAAGTAAAATTAATTTACCATCTAGTGACACATTAAAAATTGTCTCTTCAGAGTCCCATTGTACCTGGAAGGGTTCTTTGATTTTCCTCTCCTGTTCCTATTCTACTCCTGTCCTTCTTTGACAAAATGCTATTCTACGAAGAAGAATCTGAAGAGCATGAGGTCTAAAATTTGTATATTTAAGAAAGTACTAAAGAAAAGAACATGGAATACACATGAAAAGCAAACTGCTAACATGCCTGAATACATACTATTCATCTTTGGATTTAATTTTTCTCTTTTAGAAGTTGTGTTTAAAAAAAAAGTTTTTTTTAAAGATGTAACAAATGATGCATAAAAATCACAGTAACATCTATATAATCTAGTAGCACAGTACTAAAATGAGTACCTAGGAATCCACCATTGATCTCAAGAACTAGAACTTGATTAATCCTTGTAGCACACCAAATGTAGCAGAGACATTCTCTGTGCCTCCTGCTCAGAGGCTACTACTTTCCTGAAATCATTATTTAATTTATAGTTGTTGTTTTTTTTAAGTTGAGGTTTCCATAGCAACGTATTGTTTGGTATTTCTTGAGTCTGAGCATTTTGAGCTGTAGGTAAGCACCTGTGACTTGTTTATTTCATTTCACATTACATTTCTACAATGTAATTCATATAATGTAATTCATATACTTCCAAGTAGCTACAGTTCATTCTCTTTTAGTCCAAATAATATCCCATGGTGTAACTTTAGTAATTCAGTTAGCACTTTCTTATCCCTGGAAATTTGAGGGGGTTTTTCCCCATTTTTTTGCATATGTGAATAATATTGTCTCAAATATTCTTATTCATGTCTCTTGTTGTACATGTACAAGCATTTTTCAAGGACGGATATCTAAAAGGGGAATTGTTTGGTTTGGGGGTATAGAATATTTAACTTAATATGAAGGTGTCAAACCTGTTTCCAAAGTGATAAATCAGTTTACATTTTTACCAGCAGTATATGAATATCCATTGGTTCAAATCCTTACAAATATTGATCAACGTCAGACCTGTATTTGTGTACACTTAGTGGTTATAAAATTGTATCTTATTGTGGTCTTAACTTTCATTTCTGTGATTACTAATAAAGTTGAATGTCTTTTCTTGTGTATGTTCAGCATCTGTAATTCCTACCCATAAAAAACTCTTTATTGAGGCCCCTGGGTGGCCCCTGGGTGGTTAAGCATCTGACTCTTGATTTTGGCTTAGGTCATGATCTCACAGTTCTGAGTTCAAGCCCTATATCAAGTTCTACACTGACAGTGCAGAGCCTGCTTGGGATTCTCTCTATCTCTCTGCCCTTCTCTCACTTGCTCTCTCTCAAAATAAATAAATAAACATTTTTTTTAAAAAAAGCTCTTTATGACTTTTCCCCATTTTTTTTTTCTCTTGAGTTGTTTGTCTTTTTTCTTGTTTCTTACAGATGTTTTTAAATACATCCTGGTTCCTATTCCCTTATTGATTCTGTGTGTCAAAAGTATCTTCTTCAAGTTTATGACATTATTTTCCTGAGGTTTTAATATATTTTAAATTTTAATATGGTCAAATTTAGCAACGTTTTCCTTTATTATTCATGCTTTTATGGGGGGGTATCTTTTCAAAGAAAACCTCAAGAATATAATATTTCATATTATCTTTCAAAATTTTATTTCTTATATTTCAATCTGGGCTCGTTTATTTCTTTTTCTTTTTTTCCCTTACTGAGAAGTGGCGGGGGGGGGGGGGCTCTGGGGCACAAATTGTTTGATCAACCTGCAGAAATATTGTCTGACTAGACCATATAGCCAGTAGTCTGTGAAAAGTCCCAGGGATGAACCTCAACACTGAAAGCTCTCATAAGAATGGGCTATTTCTGGTGTGGAATGCTAATACATCCTTGACATTTACATTAAAACCTAGCACATAGTAGACACATGTATTAGTGTATGTGTTTATGTATGATTGTGTGTGTGTGTGTGTGTGTGTGTGTGTGTGTGTCTGCATGAGAGCGAAAGAGAGAGAGAGAGGACTTAAAACAATTTAGAAAACATAGTTTAAAAAAGTTTCCTTAGATATGATCATTGTTAATAATTAGGTATTACTTTTCTAGACCTTTTCAATATTTCTATGTATTTACATATTTAGATATGTGTACATAAGTATTATGCACATACACAAAGAGAGGTTTTTTTAAAATGTAAATGGTATCTTACTTTTGTTATAGCTCTTACTCTTTTCCTTCCACTTAATGTGTGTGGGAGATCATTCCATGTCCTTATTTAGAAATCTATAGCATTCTACTTAACAGCTGCATAGCATTCTATAGTATGAATGCCTTGTGATGTAAAAATCATTCCCCATTAGTGGCAATTTTTGTTCTTATAAGCCATGCTGCCCTGTACAACCCTCGACCATGAATCTTGGTGCAAGTCTATGTCTTTCTATAGGACAGAGTCCTAGAAAAAGGGTATGCTGGGTTGAAAGTATATGTGTATTTAAAGTTTTTGATGAATATTCCCAAATTATTATAAATACAAAAACTTCGTCTTATGAATTAAGGCTAGTAAGAAATTTTGACATTGGTATGTCTGTTTATTTTTGAGAGCGTGTTTGACATGATTCCAAATTGTGAAGCCAACTGAATTTTCTCCTTTCTAATCAGCTGTTTGAACATCTCACTGATACTGTTTACATATGCTGGCCTGAAACACTGGCAAAGAGAAACACATCTGGGTTTGTTTTTCCATTTATTTTTCCCCCTATGGAGAATTCTAAGCAGGAGGGAGGTCCCAGGGCACTATATATCTAAGCTCTGAGTGTACTTCCTCTATGGATTCAACTGGTTCACAGACTTGCTGTGTCCATATCTGATATATTCCTAGCTTCACACAGTAGTACATGAAAAAGATTTGTGTGTGTGTGTGTGTGTGTGTGTCACTAGAAATTAATACATATTTATTATAGAAAATATTAAAAATGTGTAAAAAGTATTAAGAACACTGAGATCAGCTATAGTTTTATGACCCAAAGATAACCAACATTAATATATTGCTGTATCTTACCAGATATACAGTTTTTAAACAAAATTGGGACTACGCTATAATACTGTTTTGCAATCTGTTTTATCTCTCCACCTAATAATATATTATGAACTTTCTGCTGTATCAATATAATGTCACTTCAATGTTTGACTTACAGAAAGCATAAGCATTTAAGACTTTAACTGACTCTAACAATTTACAAATACATCTGTGGTGTGTCAAATTCCATGCTGTTAATATGCAGGTAATAGTAATGGACTGCATTTAACTTAAATGCATATGACCCAAGGCCAATAAATCCTATATGTATTTCTATATTTTATCTGTCACCAATTAGAATAGCTAAATATTACTGAGTACCTACTATCTACTAAATGTTTTGCAAAGGACTTGACAAACACATTATTCCTAATTGTTACAACTAACTTTGGAAGAATGTGTTATCAACATTTTGCAGGAGAAAACAGATTCTAAGAGACTAAGCAATTTTGTTAAGCAAGGTCACATGGTTGGAAAATGGTGAGACTGAGTTAGAAATTAGGTCTATCTGCTAGTAAAACTTCTGCTTTTGTACCCATCATTACTGTTTTGGCCCCACTAAAAATTTTCATGTATGACTTCTGTACTCAAAGTTGCTGCTTTATAGTCACTCTTATTTTTATTTTATTTATTTACTTATTTATTTATTTATTCATTTATTTATTTTTGTATATCCACTTTATGATTAGGCTGTAATTTCTAAGGGAAATTAAGAAACATCAAAGTTTCTAGTTTCTAGCCCCATAACAGAGTTTTAAGGACATGCGTTTAATCTCGTTATTAATGGAAACGGAGACCTTTGTGTGAGATATTCTGAGAACTTCCGTTACAATTGAAACTGGAGCGCCATCTGTTGGCCATGGAGTTAGAGACACTTAATCCGGGAATATTATAAAGTTATCATCACTATTGCTTTCCCCCAAAAATACTTTTAGCATCAAACTTGGACCAAATATGAAAGGAAATTAGAAGCTAGTAGTATTATCTCTTATTTTTTAAAAATAATTTGAAGTGAAATTCACAAAACATAAAATTAACCTTTTATTTATTTCTTTTTAATGTTTATTTTTGAGAGAGAGGGAGAGCGCGGGGTGAGGGAGGTGCAGAGAGAGAGGGAGACAGAGGATCCAAAGTGGGCTCTTCCCTGAAAACAGCCCAATGTGGGGCTGAACTCACAAACCATGAGATCATGACCTGGGCTGAAGTCAGACCTCAACTGACTGAGCCACCCAAGCGCCCCTAAAATTAATCATTTTAAAGTGAATAATTCAGTGGCATTTTGTACACTCACGATGTTGTTCAGCTATCACTTTTTCCTAGTTCCCAAACATTTACCTCACTCATAGACAAACCCACTATTCATTAAGCGTTCTTACCCTGTTACCCCTTCCCTACAGCCCTTGGAAACCTCCAGCCTGAATTCTGTCCTACGGATTTGTCTGTTTTGGATATTTCATATACATGGACTCCTAGAAGATGTGATATTTTGTGTTTGGCTTCTCTTGTGCAGCATAATGTTTTGGAGGTTCATCCATGCCCCAGTGTGTATCACTACTTTATTCCTTTCCATGTGTATACACCACTAGTTGTTTATCCATCATCTATTGATGGGCATTGGGGCTCTTTCGACCTTTTGGCAATTGTGAATCATGCTGCTGTGAACACGAGTGTCCATGTACTTGAATACTCACTTTTAATTCTTTGGGGTAAACACCTCATTAGCCTTGTCATTAGCCAAGTCATTAGCCTTGACTTGAAGATGAAGACGTGTATGAGAGTACCTGACAGTGGAGCAAACACTGTTATTTAATGCAAAATGAAACAAATTATTTCAACAGGAGGAAAAAAAATGATGAATACATCCAAGAATGGACATTTTCTTATGTTTGTCTTTCAGAGGCCTTGCCCACCAGAGTGATTAATTAAAAAGGGTCAGAATGACGTGAGGTGCTTGTTTTAAATTTTTTTTAACGTTTATTTATTTTTGAGACAGAGAGAGACAGAGCATGAACAGGGGAGGGGCAGAGAGAGAGGGAGACACAGGATCGGAAGCAGGCTCCGGGCTCTGAGCCATCAGCCCAGAGCCCAACGCGGGGCTCGAACTCACGGACCGTGAGATCGTGACCTGAGCTGAAGTCGGACGCCTAACCGACTGAGCCACCCAGGCGCCCCAAGGTGCTTGTTTTAAAATGCAGCCTCTGCTTCATTGTCCCCACTCTCATTTAGCACCTTTGGGTGTGGGAGGAATCTGTTCCTTTACGAAGCTCTCTGTGATGTAGTGTGAGGGTCCCTGGAACTACACACTGAGAAACACTTTCACCACTCGCTAGCTGCATGGTTTGGGCAAATCAGTTGCCTTTAGTAAACCTCAGGTAACTTATCTTTAGTATGAGAACAATATACCTCACTTTATAGATTTATTTTGAAGGTTAAATTAGAAAGCCGTGCTTTGCACAGTGCCAACAAATGTCAAGTGCTTGATAAAGGTCAGACTTCTCTTTTGTTCCTATCAGAAAAGCTGATTCTATTCGCCTGGGATTGGGTGCGCTTTCACAACAGAACAGTCCCTGAGTAACGAGAGGGGAGTTGAATGGAGTGTCGATCTATGGCGTTGCTTAGTGTGATGGCAACGTTGTACATTTTCTCCTTGGTGTCAGTGAATGAGAATTTAGTGTTTCACTCCTAAAAGGATGATTATATTTTCTGTCTCAGGAGGCACTCCCCATCACTCTGAAGGTGATCTCAGAAGCTCTTCTGAGATGTTTGATAGAAATTATTTTTAAAAGCACAAATAGGGGCACCTGAGGTGCTAGTTGGTTAAGCATCCAACTCTTGGTCTCAGCTCAGGTCATGATCTTGAGGTTTATGGGTTTGAGAGACCCGTGTCGGGCTCCGCACAGGGTCTGCTTGGGATTCTCTGTCTCCCTCTCTCTCTGCGCTTCCCTCGCTCCCGCTCGTGTTCTCTCTCTCAAAAATAAATGAATAAACATTTTTTAAAAAGTACAAATATTTTTTGTCTTTTACATATCAAACTTTCAGATCCCGGTTTTTAAAAATGTAATGTTCATGTAAAGGAAACGCAAAATTTTATTCCAGATGTTTTTAGTTTTTAAATAAGCCTTTGAATTCTTTCTGTATTAGAATATCTGTGTGCCTAAAAGAAATCATATTGTCACAGCTTAGCAAATATATTCTGACCCCAGTTTGAGAAAATTGTAGTTGTAAATGATTAAGGGAAAAGCTTATCTGTGACTGAACTGACTTGGTAACCATTTATTTCCAATTCCAAAGAGAATTAATTTCAGTGTTTCAAAAAAATATACATATCTGTGTGTGTGTGGTGTGTGTGTGTGTGTGTTTGTGTGTGTATGTGGTTCTCCATGTATATTTGTGCCTTAAAGATCAGTGTCTTTATAAGTGGCAAATGAGAAAAGCTAACCATTAGTTTAGAAAGAAAGAAGTATACACAAGAGGCTATAAAGAACATAGGACAATTAAATGAAATTTGATGTATTTTTCTAGAAGGGCAGGGCAAAAGACAAGTGGTTGCCTCCAGAGATGCAACCTTGGCATATACTGGAACACGTGTACTCCACCTTGAACACTAGTCACAATGTATTGCACATTTAGTTTATGCCAGTCACTACATTCTTCACCTTCTTCAGTCAGGACACCACCTAGTCACATAGGTTAGGTTATATTACCCTTAATTTACAGATGAAGAGACTGGGGCTTCGAGAGATTAACTAGAATGCCTGAAGTCCACAGTTCTTTAGGTGAAAAAGTTGATATTATCAGAGTCATTTTGACTCTTCACCAATGTGTCTTTTTTTTTTTTTCATGTCAGGGAAAAAAGGAAACAACTGGCCAGTTCCCTTTCTGGTCTGGAAAAAGAATCCTTCTTGTGGTTGTCATCTGTACTCATCAAAACTTTGCTCAAGAGAATCGTAGAAGTGGAGAGAGACTTGGACATCATCAATTCCTGACTCAATTCCTTCATGCAGTTTAAACCTTCTTTGCAAAGGGATGCTGCCATTTCTTCTAATAAAGCCAGATTTGAGGAGTTGACTACTTTGTAAAGCAATGCATCACATATTTGCAGCTGCAATTGTGAGGAAATACTTTATACAAGTCTTTAAATGACCAGTTTTGCCCAATAAAAATTCAACAATGCTTCTTAGTTGTTTCACTCATTAATTGTTCCTTTCTTTGTTTACTCATTCAAAAATATTGATTAACCCAGTTTTTGTCTTATTCAGCTTTGGAATTATAGTCCTAGATAGGCATGAATGTGTTATTTTTTCTGAAAAATCCATTGGGGCTAGTTTATATTAAATTTGTAGGTGATTAAAATTCTTTGTCTTTCTACAATATTGTTGCTGCCAGGTCTATTACATTCTTTACCCCTGAAGTTTAACTTTTCCCTCGAGCTACAGCATTGGATTTTTTAGTTTTGACCCTCTCTGAGCTTTTAAATTCAGATTATCGCCAAAGAAATCATTCCAATTTTCTGGTGTCTAAAAAATTGCTATCTTCCTTCTGTATCTTACTTTTAATATTCATTAAAAATATTGGCTAGAAGAAGACAAGTTCAAAATGCTGACGCTCCATACAGAAATCTCCCCATATTTTGTTACCTAATGCATTACTTAATGTTTTTTGGGTGAATTTATTCAATAAAAACAAGCCCAAATATGCATCCCTAGTCCACAAGTCTTAATTTTGCCTATAACTATTCATGAGAAGTGGCTAAATGCCTTGCTGAAATTCCTGTAAAGAAGAAATCTCACCTTCTGGTGTGATAGTTTCAAGGATTTCTTGTTGGCCAAGGATCTAGCCATTAGGCCTGAGCCAAAGAGATAGGGTCAAGTTTAGTGGCTAAAAGGTACAGCATCAGGGGAGATATAAGTAGCTGTCTTCCAAATGGAAATGAAGTTCAACTCCCATGACTTTATTTTTGATCAATCTGTACTACCTTCAGCTATCCACCATTTCATGTTTGGAATATCCACAAACCATATTTTGGGCATAATCTTCTAGAATTGTCCTTGCAATAAATTACTTTTCCCAGGGAAAATTTTGCCATTTCTTTTCTACTCCCTCTGTGCAGCTCTATGATCCTCAATTTTATTATTAATGCTAAAGCAATCTCTCATAAAATGCCAGCCTCCTAGAGACTAATTTATCGGGGTCAGAAACTTGGACAGATTTTGAAGAGCACATTGCTGTTTATTATTTTATTAGTTCTTTTGAGTTGAAATTTACTCTTTGTTAGTTTTAAGAAGTATGATAAGGATTGATTTATGGGAGCTAAGTTTGTTAATTTGTTTTATCTCAATTTTATCTTGTTTTAATTTGTCTAATCTCTGTCATTTGCAAATAAGAGGACCTCTCATTTCTTTAGAAAAGTGAAGTGTACCCAAAAAAGGTTCATGTGCATTATGAAGATTACATCTTGGGAGATCCGACCTGGCTCTTCCTTGCATGAACATTTGTCGTGATCGGTATATGGACATTTTTTTAATGTAAAAGGCAAAAACTTATTGAGGGAACTCCTTCAAAAAGTTCAAATGACATCTCATTCTACAAATGTCCATTTAGGCTTGATATTTTTTCCCATGGTAAGTTACTTATTCTCAAGTGATTGATCCCTTTCCCAAAAGGGATATTTCTTTAACTTTTATTTCCTGGTAACATCAATTCTGGTCCCTTTATCAGCTTAGTCATTTTCTCACTTCACCTTTCATTCATTCATTTAAGACAAACTTATTGACCAATAACTATGGCGGGTATTGTTTACATGTTATGAATACAGTGTTGAATAAGACAAGGAGGTTTAGGCCTCAGGGAATTTACATACACCCACAAATGAGCAAGCTCTTAGGGACTGATAGTGTTGTTTGGGCAAGGCACAGAGTGGGGTGATAAAGATGCACTGGGGTGAGGATGGGACTATTTTAGATGGAGTGGTCAGGAAAGATCTCTCTGAGGAAATAAAATAAAATATAAGCTGAGATTTAAAGGGTAAACCCTGGAGCCATGTGAAAATGCAACCATTTCCATCAAAAGTCAGCCTTAGCAAATTAAGGTTATCATATAAGAAGTGTTTCACTAGTAGCAAGGGTTGGCAGGCCAAGGCCCAGTTCAGACCCAGCCAGCATGTCAATATCATTAAAACGAGACCATTCATCAAGGAGGAAGCTATTATGATAAACCAATGTTTTAAAGTGCCATTTCAAGTGCCAGACTCTCAAAACTGGGAATCACATGGCTCAATGAGGTTTGAAGGCACGTACTGATGCATGACCAAAAACATCAAGTCCCATTTAAGTGGTGTGGTCGTTCCCAATTATTATGGGAGTATCCACAGACTAATTATGGTAGGCATGTTTGTTTTAATAACAAATGCAGCCAACCCACTACCTAGCTATTGAGTAAAATAAATTCATCCTTTTTCTTCCAAAATAACAACCTGCTTGGCTGAAATTAACTGAAACTATTGTTATTTAATTGTGTACATAATGTCCTGAAGATCATTCTGATGAACCTTTTTTAGTTTCCTCTTCTGCTAGCTAGTTCTGTTCCATGTTCATGGGGATGCACATGAAGACACAAACACACACGGCCTAAGAAAGAAGTGTAGTTGATGAGACATTTATGCTAGTATATATATAACTTCAGTGTATCAGTCTAGTATTTTCTCAAATAAGCATGTCACTAATATATTAGTGTTTATGCAGAGGCAAGGCTAGCAGGTGATCTCATCTAAGTCTTACGGACCTAAAGAAAAGGTGGATTTCAGGCTCTTGGAAAGAATGTGGTGGGTGGTGAGCAGAGCTCTAGATGCTCGGGAATATCCTAAATGCAGGGCAGTTTTTCTAAGTAGCAACACGAATGACTGTCTTCATGGAGGATGTTCTCCAATGTACTTTTTCCTTTCCCTTTCACTTTGCAATCTTGACTCTTGCCATTAAAATATAAGTTTTAGATATGTTTTTATAATATGAATTTCAGGACTTGCCAGTTGTCTATATCTAATAAAGGATGAAAATTTTACAAAAATCTGATCACATTACCCCCTGATTAGAACCTTCCAATGGTTCTCTATTGTTTTTGAGGTGAAGTCCAAGCTGATCAGAATGACCGTGTAGGTCCAGTGCAATCTGGTCTCTGCCTCTCTTCCGAGTCTACTCTATTCCTCCAGGAAAAGCAATCACATGACTGAGTCCCGCTTGCTGTGCCAATAACTTTACATGGATTTTCTCATTTACTCTTCAAAACCATGTCCCGAATCACCATGCTATTCTCACACTTCCGTGTGTTTGTCCAGGTGTTCTTTCCACCTGGAATTCTCGTCATGCTTTGCCCGGAAAATTGCTTCTGGTCCTTGAAATTTCTGCTTACGAATCTCCTGTTCTGAGAAGCCCTCTTTACTTCCCCAGAAAGAGCTCGTCACTGCCTCCACAGCCGTGCTCCATCAAATGAACCATGAGATCATGACCTCAGCCATTACAGTTCTGCTGTAATGTCACAGCACGTACAACTGTGTATAGTATGATTCCAGTGTCATGTGTATCTTCTCCACCAGGCTGTGACTTGATTAAGGATGCTGACCAGGATTTCCATCATTGTATGATCAGCCTAGGGCAGCTCCTGTTGTGTGCTAAAGGCTCATTATTTGACTGCCGGGTAGAATTAAATTGAAATGAGGTAGAGAGATAGACAGGTAGATAGATGATATATGTGTATATATATATATATATATATATATATGTGTGTGTGTGTGTGTGTGTATATATATATATATGTGTGTGTGTGTGTATATATATGTATATATATGTGTATATATATGTATATATATGTGTATATATGTGTGTATATACATATATATATATAGAGAGAGATACATGTGTGTATATATACACACAAATACATCTTTCTGTGGATGCCAATGTTCTATAGAGCAGAGTTTTGGATCTCTAAGACTAAAGACTCTTCTGTATTGGAACACAGAATATTTGGAAGAGGCGTAGAGGGCGTTGTTCTAATATGTACACAGGAAACTGCCATGGGCAGAATAAAATGCTTCTTCAAATATCTAGTGTTTGCTTGGCACAGCTTCTGTGGGGTTTAGCTTCGCTAAATCTTCCCCAGGCTGTGTTTTCCTGGTTGCCATGGAGCCAATTCACTTCTAAAGGAAAGCTGGGGCTGAGCCTAAAGGAAACAATTGAGGAATTGAGTGACTGTGCTTGGTCTCCAGGTGGACAGAGGAGAACAGCCAGTTCAGCTTGTAACTTGGAAAACTAAAGTTTGTTTTTGGTGTGCTTCCTCCTCCCTCTACGGTTATTCTTTCTGCTTTAACCTCTTGGAATCAGTCTTTCCCAATGTAAGTCAGAGCCCAGAGTCTCATGATGTAGCTTGGTTTGGTCTGGTTGTGTAAGAAAGTAAAAGCATCTACAATTGTTCAGGCAAACTTGTAGTCATTTATGCCCAAGGCAAGGTTCGGGAAAACCAGAAAGTCAAAGGATTAAGAATCATTTAGAATAAACTGGAATGATAAGTAAATTCTTGGGCAGGCGGTAGGGAAAGGTGTTTAAAATATAAAGTGTGAGCGAAGTGAATACATTTGCAGGATCTAGTTTAGTGGGATTTAATAAGTTTTGCAAACTTTAGAGGATATACTGGGAACACATTATATAATCCAATCTCCTGGAAATCTTTAAAGAAAAAACTATTTTTTTTAAAGTAGGTTTTCTGCCCAGTGCAGAGCTCGGTGTGGGACTTGAACTCATGACCCTGAGATCAAGGCCAGACCTGAGATCAAGAGTCAGAAGCTTAACCTACTGAGCCACCCAGACACCCCGAGGAAACTATTCTTTTTTTCTTCTTTTAAGTTTATTTATCTTGAGAGAGAGAGAGAGAGAGAGAGCGCGCGCTCGAGGAGGGGAGGGGCAGAGAAAGAGGAAGAGAGAGAATCCCAAGCATGTTCCACATTCAGCACAGAGCCCTATGTGGGGCTCCATTTCATGAACCGTGAGATCATGACCTGAGCCATTATCAAGAGTCAGACACTTAACCAACTGAACCACCTAAGCACCCCATGAGAAAGCTATTTTTAGTAATTAGGCAAATTTAACAGAATAAGGCTGAAGCTACTGAGAAGAAACTTCTAGAAAATGCTAGAAATGTTATTTCTGCCAATAGCTCAACTGGAAGGATTCCTCATAGTGTGTAGCTACAAAAGGTTATTTTTCTTCTTAAAATTCAAATTATGTTGTTTTGAACCTTAAAGATTTCAAGACTGTTTGCCTTACATTAGTGCCACTCACAAAGAGATCTTGATTATTTCTGGGTACCCCAGATGGGTGTCTCATTTGCTCACAAGTAAGTTGGTCAGCTGCAGCCACCTCATTTGCCTTTTTAATTCTTCCTATTCTGATCTGGCTCTCACTTGTCCACATCTTCTGCCCACGAAGCTGAATGGGGATAGCTTTTTAAAAGTTGCTGTATCTTAGGGCACCTGGCTGGCTCAGTCAGTTAAGCGTCTGACTCTTGATTTCAGCTCAGGTCATGATCTCACAGTTGTGAGATTGAGTCTCGAGTCAGGCTCTGTACTGGGCATTGAGGCTGCTTATGACTCTCTCTCTCCTTTTCCTTCTCTCTCTCCTGTGCTCTCTCTCTCTTTCAAAAATAAATAAATTTATAAGGTTTCCTTAAGGGGAAAAAAAACTTGCTATATCTTGATGCACCAACATGTTTCTGTTTGAAAGAAGTTTCTGAGCACATCAACACATGCAAATAGACCTTGGGGTAAATTAAGGAAGGCAGGGAAAGAAAAAGTGAGAAAGAAATGAAGGTATTGGATATATGTACTGGCCTCTAATGCAGCAGATACTGAATGGTTGTTTTCATAATTTATTGCAATCATGACATCATACACATATTAATGTGAACACTCCTTATCCAAGAAGAAAACTGATATCATACTTCTTTCTTTTTCTCCTTCCTTCCTTCCTTCTCCTCCCACCCCCTCCTTTCCTCTCCCCTCTTCTTTTTTCCTTCCTTCCTTCCTTCCTTCCTTCCTTCCTTCCTTCCTTCCTTCTTCCTTCCATTGTTCTTTTACACAACAAATATTTATTGAATATTGACTATGTGGCAGGCACTGTGCTAAGTGCAGGGGGGATAGTTAACAAAATAGACACTCTTGACCCTCACAGAACCTAGAGTCTAGAGTGGCACAAAAACCATTTATAAACAAAGAATCATAAAAAAAATTAATAACAATTTTAAGTATTATGAAGGAGATGCTGATGGTATTATTATTATTATTATTATTATTATTATTATTATTATTATATTATGTAAGAACACTTAACATAAGATCTACCTTTGTAACACATTTTTTAACACCAAGCAGTATTGTTGACTACAGGCACAATGTTGTACAGCAGATATCTAGAACTCACTCATAGTTTATAACTGAAACTTTATACTTGTTGAACAGCAATTCCCCATTTATCTCCTTTAAACCCTGGAAACCAAAATTCTACTGTTTCTATTAATTTGATTATTTTTGATATCTCATATGAATAGAATTACCCAATATTTGTCTTGTACCTGGCTTATTTCACTTGGCATGATGTCCTCCAGGTTTATCCATGTTGTCGCAAATGGCAGAATTCCCCCCCCCCTTTTTTTTAGACTAAATAAATATTTCATTGTATGTGCACCCCACATTTTCTGTATTCATTTATCATGGATACTTAGGTTTTTTTACGTATCTTAGCCATTGTGAATAATGCTGTAAGGAACATGACAGTGCAGACCTCTCTTTGAGATCCTGATTTCAATTCTTTTGGCTACATATCAGAGACCCAGAAGTAGGATTAGTAGTTTATTAGTAGTTAATTTTTGAGGGACATCCATACTGTTTTGCATAGCAACGGCATCATTTGACATTCCTACCAACAGAGTACAAAAGGGTTCTCTTTTCTCTACACCTCATCAATACTTTTTGTTTTGTGATAATAGTCATCCTAATAGGTGAGAGGTGACAGCTCATTGTGGTTTTGATTTGCATTTCCCTCATAATTAGTGGTGTTGAGCATTGCTTCATATAGCTATTGGTCATTTGTATATCTTCTTTGGAGACATGTTGATTCAAGTTCTTTGCCCATTTTTTCAATCATACTCTTAAGAGTATATAACAAGAGGGACAGACCTTATCTGGAAGTATATGTAGTGTTGCCATACTGAGAAAATAATAATACAGAACATCCAGTTAAATTTGAAATTCAGATAGACAATGAATCTTTCAGTGTAAGTGTGCCTCACAGAATATCTGGGATATACTTACATTAAAAGCTTATTTGTTGATTATCTGAAATTCAAACTTAACTGGGTTTCTCTATTTTATTTGACAATCCTATGTGTGGAGTAGGGGAGAGAGTAATTAAGGAAAATTACTTTTAGGAGGTGATTTCTGAACTTAGACCTAAAGAGTAATTGATATTGTCCAGGTTCAGAGGTGTGGGGAAGAAAATAGAGGGCAAGGGTATACCAGACAGACAAAAGGAATAGCATGTGTATTGAAGTGGGAAAGATCTGGTAATTTTAGTCACTGTGGGCATAATGTAATGAATAGAGGGAGATATGGCATTTGTTCATGCCACAAGAGACCACAAGCCAGAGAAATCAGGGAATGAGGCTAAGTATACTGAATGTTAAACACATTGGGGATGGATATTAGAAACCTGGGCTCTGGTCCTGGGGCTACACTGAATAGCCTGCCATCCTTGGGCAAGTCAGTTCACCTCTCTGGATCTCAATTTACTACTCATGGGCTAAGAACATGTTAAGCTGCTAACAAATGAAATAGTGGAGCACAGATCCTGAAGGGTCTACTCAGAAAGAAAACTCAAGGTTATCTAACACCAAACCCTCAAGGCAGAGATGACTCTGAGGCCTGGGCAAGGTGTTGGCCACAACAGTGAAAGGTGCAAAGAACTCTGAGGTCAGACAGTCTGAGATTCAAAGCCCAGTTCTGTCACTTTCCTGCTCTGTGGCCTTGGGTAGGCAAGTCAACCTTGCTGTAAGCCTCCACATCTCTCATATGTAGGGCAAGATTAACAACATAGTCCTTCCTAAATCGTCATTAAGACTCATGATAGCATAAATAGAATGCTTGCCACAGAGCCTTATGCATAGTAGTTACTCATCCAATCATTTTTCACTCAGTTAGGTGGACTGTTCATAATATTAAAGAATTCTGGAAACCTTTGGTGAAGGAGAAAAGAAGCAAATTATTGCCCTAGACACACATTATGTACATTATGGATTTGCCTATGGACATTCCTGCTTTTTGGAAATAGTTAACCTGTCAGTCGGGAGGCTTAGGGAATGTGGATTCAAACAACAGACTCTCAAGCTATGAAGTATCAAAGTTCAAGAGACACAGTGGGAGAAACAAAAAAAAGACTATGAGTTTTAACATTTCCTTTATTTTCTATTTTCTCATCCTCAATTAATTAATTAAGCAAACATTAATGAATACCTTTCATGAAGCTATTTAGCAGCTTATAATCTATCTAGGGGAAGACAGATAAATTTAAAAAAATTGAATAGGTACATGAATACATGTTTATTGATTGTCCCAGGGGACTGGACTTTATTAGTAGGAATTTCATCCGGTTAGGAAGAAGATAGCTCTGGAGAGACCTTGGAGCATCTCTCAGAACACACAATGGAGGCTCTCCCTGTTCTCCAACAATGGGACTAGGTCCCTTCCCTGGCTCCTGCCCAAAGTGTACAGCTAGTTAAGGCTGCAGCACTTTTTTTAAAAATCTCATTTCTCAGTTCCCTCAAACACACTGAGAACAAATGGTAGGTACTTGCTGCGGTAGGTTAGTATTTGATAAATGTTGGTTGGATTGAATTATTTACCTAATGGCCCAGTGCCAGGTAAATGGCCAAATATTTAGTAGAATCTTTCATATGTTGAAAAAGCAATGGAAGTACATGCTCATTGAGCTGTTAATTTTTTCAGCAAAGATGGATGTGTGTGAATCCATCCATAGCTGACTCTAGTCCATGCTTTTGCAAAGCAATTGGCCATATTAGGAAAGAAGCTGGTTGCTTGGAATAGACATGCTAATCCTTTAACAAAGGTGATGCTTGTGACTCTAATTCCCAAATGTAGCCTGAAAAAAAGAACCTGTAATGAACAGATTATAAGCACTTACAATTTGGGGCCATATGAAACATTTAGTTTAAAGTGACCAGGGTGTAATGCCTCTCGAAAGTTGTTTTTGTGTGTGTGTGTGTGTGTGTGTGTGTGTGCCCCCCGCCCCCCCCCCCCCCCCCCCCGCCTTTGGAAGATAAGAAAACCATCTGGTATAAAGAATTAAGTTTAAGAAGGTCAGCCTCCCACACCTTTGGCAGTTATGGTTTGGGCAAAGGAAACTGTTGTTCCAGAGGATGTCCCTCAGGCACCAATCTTCATAATCACCAAAGAAAGGTTCAATTGTGTTCAGAATGGCTGCTTTTCCTCACAGGAAAAGGAGTAGCATGTTTTAGAATTATTGCCAACTACAAGAGTTGAGACAAAAATATTAGGACTCCTACTTAGAATAGTCAACTGATATCCAGCCCTCCAGTGATCACAGATTTGGGTGCTAGGAGCTCAGGGGCAACTGAGAAAACCATGCCTTTTAGGAGGATACAGTCTACATGAAAAGAAAGGACCAATAGTGGTAGAAAATACATAAAACCCAACTACTCAACTAGTGTGAAGATGTGCATCACTTATACACAATACTTCTGTTTTTTTCCAACTTAACCACTGAGTTTGTGTTATTACTCCTTTGTGGGGCTACTTCTTTTTTATTTAAAATTTTTTTTTTGCAATTTCTTTGTAAATGTGTGAGACCCACAGTGATGCTTATCATGAGCCTTATTTTCTGACCAGTTTAAGAGTGAAACGTACTTATGACCTGCTTTTTTGGTTTACATCAAGACTTCACAACCATAAAAGTTATGAGGATTCTCTTCTGACCCACTGAAAAACTCTAGAAATCATTGTTTCTGCCTATTGGATTGAAAATAGGTTCAATTATATTAGAAGGCTACTTTTTTCCATACCTGTGAAAATCCTGAAGCAATGGACGCTCTTTGACCCAGTCATTCCATATATAGAAATTTATCCTAGGAAAAAAAAAGTGAGGTTGTTATGAAGAAAATATGTATAGTTTTCTTGAAACAAAATACGGTGACTTACTTGTCCTGACTTTCTGAGGACTTTCCTCTTTTTAGCTATAATTCCTTTACTGCTGGGCAAGTCCTGACCAACTTTCTGGTGGCTACCCTACAGCAGAACCCTCCCTTTTGCTGACTGAGTATTTTGAGATGCTGCTTGAAAAAAGAGGAGATACAGTCATCAAATTGCCTTCTAAGGCATTAGGGTTTAGTTAACTTCAAGACTTTGGTTTTCAGAATGGACATTAAAGTCAGGGTAGAGATGAGTTCCTTGGAGGAATTAAAAGCAATTAGGAGAGGCTAAATGAGGAGAGAATTTTTAAAAAGTAATAGACTGGTGACCTGTGGCCAGGGAATAAAGTTAAAGAATTTGAACCAAAGAGGGATGTTTGTAAAGTTGTTTGCTATTATGTGCATTTGACCTGAAGTTTGTGTTTCTTCTTCCCATTCTGGCTGTTTAAATCTGATTGATGAGCTAGAGATTAGATACAGGAAAAGATAGAATAAGTCAACAGGAAAAGAGAGCTCTGCCCACTGTCCCTAAAAAACCCACCTTAAAATGCAGGAGACAAACAGCTAAATATATATTATATATATATATATATATATATATATATATATATATATATATATATAAAATATATATATTACATATATATATATATTTAGCTATATATATATATATATAATATATATATATATAGCTAAAAAAATTTAAAAAAATAAAGAGAATTAACAACATATATAACTGACCTTAGATTAGCGTTCAGAATTTTTTAAGAAGTCTTTTGCAAATCAGTAAGAAGTCAAGAAAAATAATGGAAGTATAGGCAAAATATGGATGGGCAATCATATGAAAGGAAATGTGGATGGTAGTAAATATGAATAAAATTCAACTTCATCAAGAAAATAGAAATACAAATTGTCATACTGAGATATCATTTATACCTAGTAGATCAGTTTTTGTGTGGTGGTGGGGGATTGTTTCTTGGTTTGGTTTTTGTTGTTGTTGTTGTTGTTGTTGTTCATAATATACACCTTTGGCAAAGATATAGATCAACGGGAACTTATATTCTCATAGTGGAAGTATAAACTGATTCAACCATTGTGATCAACTTAACAGTATATATTATGTAATACTATAATATAACCCAGCAAATCGTCTCCCAGGTATATTCCAAGGATACTATAGTACACATTATTTAAGAATATAGGTATAAAGATTTGCATTGCAGCATTGTTTTTAATAGTGGGAAAAAATGGGAGGCAATGCATTGTTTATTGTTAAGTTATAAACATTTATACCCTTGTGATAATGTTTTGCTCCAATGGAGCAAACATTAATTAGCACAGCCTCTCATGTTCTCTCTACAGGAAGAGAAACAAATTATTGGCGAGTCTGGCGTACAGAAATGAACTTGCATGGCTTGGCTCCTTTCTCTCTCTTTCTTGGGAGTATACCTCCATGCAAAAAGTACACATTATGCTTTGCTTCCTTCCAAAAGATTTATAGTCCTGCACTGCTGGTGTCGGGTAGATTGTGCTAGGTGATTGCTGCCTATGACTTAGGTTCTGGGTTTCAGAATTAGGAAGCCCATTTGCCCTCAGATATAAGCCATATTCTCCATCCAGTTCAGTTTTATCAGTAAAAAGGTGATATTCTGACCTCCATCTGCTACCTTCTTTTATTTCTTAAATGGGTCAGTATAGATGTATGGTATTTATTGGGCCCTTTGAATATCAACACTGAGAAACAAGAAATATAATTTGGGAGCAAAGAACATATGAATAAAGAGGTGCTTAGATGACCAGGGTAGATGGATCTTTGCTTTGAGGATATTATGCTAGGCTGTGGCCATCGGGGATTTTCACCTTAGTGGGTTTGTTCAGCTTACAGTGGCTTTGTACACACCATGCATATGATTGTTTTTAGGAAGGCGGGACTACACACATGAGGCCTAAAGCAAACATCATCTAGCCCTGCCCTCCATTGAGTAAAAACAACTGTTCAGCAGGCTGTATGCTTCAGCAAAGACAGGCCAGGGTGACATCTTAATCAAATGATGGGGGGACTTGGAAATGCAGATTGCCAGCTTGACCTGGGCCTACACCTGGACCAGGTATCAGAGATCATGGCTCTTCTAAACCATTCTTGAATAGACCGGCTAATTTTAAATTGCATTGCACATGAATTATAGAACACTAGCAGAGATTTGAGCCTTACACTTTTAGCACTAAACCTAGCTAGGTAGCCCCAGATCACTGTTTCCAATTCTATTTTTCTTCCAAGACCATAAAGAACTTCAGAGGAGCTAATATTGGATCTCTTGGATTTATCTGGAGTGTTCACAGATAAAGGAGCCACCCAGTGGTGTGCTAAAGCTAGCTTATGTAACTCAAAAGAGCTGATTGTTAAATTTTCAGTAATTTTGCCAGGCATTTGATGTCAGATTGGTAGCTTGAAATTGGCCATAGTGGGAGAATCTATGCTTCTGAAATCAGTAATCCCTACATATTAGAGTTCTTCATCCCTACCCCCAGCCAATTGTTACTTTTTCCACCATGTGTTTTCATATTCACTTTGGAGTTGGAAATTACATGTGTTTGGACCTGAATTGAGACTCAGTCTGTGGTAGATGCCATTATTCTTAAACAAAAGAAGGATCAGAGTACCAATTATGAAGGAATATGACATTTGGAGGGAGGATCGAAGTAGAGAACTCAATGAAATGATTGTAGACCTAATAATTAGGAAAACAACAAAAGAATACCATGCTTGGTATAATCTGTCTTTCATAGACTTCCATAGACTGGACTGCATAGGGATTTAAGTTACTGAAGAAGTTTGAAACACACAGTGTAGTAAACAATAAAAACACAATGAGCAGAAAGACAGGTTGACTAAAGAGAAATTGCTTCAGGAAAATAGTGGAGACTTTAGAGTATAGGCAAACTTTTCTAAAAGGGAAATGACAATTTTAAGGGTGGAACATATAAAATATATTAAAAGAAAGAGAGGATGCATTTCAAACTAAGTTTCTTGGAGGCCATTGGAAGGGGAGGGGGAAACACCACCTTGGCTGTTGCTCTGTCAGAAGCTTTGACTGGGACCCAGGAAAGAAAGGTAACATCTTAAGGAACAAACTGGAAAGATTGCCCCAGGGATGGCCAGAATCCAGGGCACGGTTAAGAGGCAAATTTTTAATGTTGTTTAGAAAAAGCAACTTCCTATGGTCTTGTCCCTTAGATGGAGTCATTTGAAATATTACTTTGGAAAATTTAAAGATTGGATCCCCTTAAAGATTGAAACAGCTCTCTGGAGTGGTGGCAGAAAAATCTGGACAGATTTCAGAGGAGAAAGCAAGGAAGATCAGCATTATATTCAAATAATTTTTGGGAGAGTCTCAAGGGGCCAGTTTCTGCATGTGGAGACACAGGAATTGCTTGTTCTAAGAGGGAACACGTGTGAGAAAATTAGAGAATTAAAACTCTAAAGGAAGGCACAGGAAAGGTAACAGTTTAAAGAAGCAATAGGCAGGCAATGATAGGTTGACTTCAGCCCTAGTTAAAGGTTGAGCTAAAGGAGACGTCTTTCAGCTGACATTATTCAACCAAGAAAGGTGAAAGTGAACAAGGTGTTGAACAGTGGATAATTTTGATAGGCTTAGAACAAACTGATTCTATATCTCTTATTAAGAAAAAAAAATGCAAAAACAAACTTGGAGGAATACATTAGAACACCGAATGTCTGGGTCAGAAATTAGACGGTAAATTTAAGGAAAGAAGACATTCAGGGCTAGCAAAATTATAGTCCTTCATGAGGTAGACCTGGAAAGGGAATAATTAAGACACCAAAGAAACTGCTTACACACCCTGTCGAATCTTCTGCAAAGATGTAGAAGGAGAGTGAAATTAAGCATTATGGGATTATCTGTCATTGCAACACTCACCCCCTCACACCACACACACACACACACACACACACACACACACACACACACGTGCACATGCACAGTAGAAAGAAATACTACCCACAGTTAGAACATTTAAACAGAATAGACAGTCTCTTGTGGACCACATGAGTTACTAAACCTTGCTACTTCACCAGAAGCACAGACTTCAGAATAACCAACTGTATTCAATACAGTATTATCAACTACAGTCATAATGCTGTACATTAGATCTCTAGACTCATTCATAACTGCAACTTTGTATGCTTTAACCATCTCTTCATCTCCCCCACCTCTCTGCCCTTGGAAACCACCATTTGACTTTCTGCTTCTATGTATTCAATGTTTTCAGATTCTCTATGTAAAATCATGCAGTTTTTTTTCTTTCTCACATAGATATCTTTGTATGTGTGTGTGTGCACGTGTGATGAGAGTACTTAAAATCTATCCTTTTAGAAAATTTGCCCTTGTGTCTCATGTGTTTTATAATGATTAATAATCCATGTGAAATGAATAACTTAACTTGGTCTGTGAGGTGTTTTGTTTGATGGCCTCTAGGATAGCTCTCCTGGTGGTGTACCTGGAGTCTTACAGTGTATTAAGATAATTTACCACATGATAAAATCAATTCTCAATTGTTTCAACACTCTTTTAGAGAATGGGTGATACTTCCTGGATTTTTACACCTAAAAATCCATTAGTAAATGAATTAAAGTGTGATTTATATCTATAATGATATCTATACAATTATTACAATGACTAAAATGTATTTGTATGTAACAGTAGGGATAAATATAAAAACATGCAACATTGAATGTAAAACTTTTCATTAGTTTACATAAAACAAGAAAAAATTTCATTAGGATACATACAACAGGAACAACTTAATATAAATGTTAAAACATACCAGTGACTAATTGTTACTCATGATCCAGTTTATTCTCATTTCTTCTAATGAAAGAACAGCCCCTCATCCAAGATTCAGCAGATTATATGAGCATGTGGCCACATTGCTAGATATTTTCTAGCCTCCCTTGAGGCTAGGTATAGCCATGAGCTAAATTCTGCACAATGTGATGTGAGCAGAAAATGTGTACAACATCATCGCTACATCCTTAAACACGTAAGGCTGCTGGGCTCCCACCACTACCTCTCTTTTCCCCTTCTGATGGTTGAAATGTGGAATACCAACTTCAACTATGAAGACACCTAAGACGATGATTCAGCACCAGTAGTAGGGACCTAGGTCCTGGATGACCTTATGGGTAAGACCATCTGGCCTGGGTTGTTAAGTCTATCACTGGATTCCTCACTTAAGCCATGGTATTTTTGAGCCATTGCACTTTGCGGTTGCTTTGTTATGGCAGCGTAATATGTATCCTAATTATTATAACACAAAGTGATGTATTTATTTTTAAATACTTGTGCGATAAAATATAAAATACAGTAAAGCCTTAGTTTGCTGTCATAATTCGTTCTGGAAACACGCTTGTAATTCAAAGCACTTGTATATCAAAGCAAATTTCCCCACAAAAAATCATTGAAACTCAGATTATTTGTTCCACAACCCAAAAATGTTTATATAAATATCATTATGATGCTGTAAAATAATACAAAATAATAAATAAAATACAAAATATAAATAAAAATAAACAAATTATCCTGCACTTACCTCTGAAAACCTTTGCAGCTGGTGTGAGGGAGACAAGAGAGAGGAGTGTACTGTATTCCAATCACTATTGGAATCACTGCTATTTATTGGCTCAATGGAATCCTTTTTCTGCATGGGGGCCATCGTATACTCTCACACAGATGTTGACTACAGTGCAGTATTAATAAACTCTTGTCATGTACTCTATTTCATGCAACTGGCAATAAGGCAGCAGAGGAAAGAGTCTATACCTGCAAGCAGCCTGACCTAGAATGAAGCAATGCATTCCTAAGCTTACCCTTGTATGGAAAAGCAAAGACTGTCCATAGGTGCTTTGAAGTGACAAAAAATACACTAGTGCCAGCTGTGGACACCTTCCAACATTCTGAAAAGTCACTGATTTCTGCTGAACACCATGGCCTGAGATCAAGCATCCGAGCACAGGAGACAATCACCCACAATCCCGCAATGAGATAGAGAGAGAACCATTAGCTTAGTTGTGATCAAGTGACATTTGGCATTAAGTACTATTTGTATTGCAAGACATCGCTAGCTTATCAAGTTAATTTATTAGAAATGTTTGCTCGTCTGGCAGAACACTAGCAGAACAAATTACTCAGAATCCAAGGTTTCACTGCATTCGTGAGGTGACACACATCAACTTTAGGATCATGGGGAAGCACATGGGAAGCACAGAGGAGAAAGGATGGTGTAATGCAAAGGAGGTGATTTATAATTAGTAATATGAATCCACAAAGTCATAGGAATCCAGGCTCACTCTTTCTGCTTTACTCACTCCCTATGTGTCACTTCCTTCCTCAAAGTCTCAAGATGTTTGCTGGAATCCAGACATCACATTTTTATTCCAAACAGAAAGCAGTAGAAAAGGGGAAAAGAAGAAAGAGATCCATGCCAAATTAAGCTCAAGTGATGTTAATTTATGTAAATCCCACCCAAAAACATCTGCTTACCTCTCCTTGCAGTCTTCCACCCTCTATTTTATGCTCTATGCTGTAACCAAAGCAATCCTCTACTTTATGTAACAATAACTTCTCAGCCCTTAGGATTTTTTTTGTTCAGATCTTAAATCTGCATGTGATTTCCTTCATAATCTATTATCCTCTCCAGCTCCAGCTCCTGCCCTGCTTGCAGATGCTCTAAACGAATCCAATGCTTTTAATTCCTGAAAATCACTGTGCTCTCTTGTTCTTCTGCCTTGACAACTATACTTCCTTCTGTTTGCAGCCTTTCTTCACATAGCTAACTCCTATTTTTTTTTCCATTAAGACTACCTCCTATATGCCCCTTCAACTCTGTAAAGTATTCCTGACCTTGGGTCTGAACCAGGTATGCTATGAATAAGATTCGAAGACAATTCTATGTATATATACATAATATATAACACTTAACACATTCATTAAAATTGCTTATTTAATTTTCTATCTCTTCTAATAGGTATCTAACTCAAGAGCAGATATTTTCTTGTATCTCTAGGGCTTAGCGTGCATGAGTTGCTTAATAAATACAATACTTATATAACTTGCCTTCCAACCTGGAATGCTATTCATCATTCCATTGGGACAACAGATGTAAGATGGGCAAGCTGGAACATATGATCTTCCTATCAATAAATGTTTGCTTAATATATACACACCATTGGGTTGGTATGTATACATCGTCAGAGTATATATACCATTGCATTGGAACTTGTACAAATTTGGCTCCTTTATTAGACTTTCAACTTCTTAATGACTTCAGCACCCAGAATAGCTCATGGCACACTGTAAGTGTTCCATGAATGTTGAGTAAATCGATCAGGATATGCTACCACCTACCACCTTGGTCAAGCATTTACCCTTTTTGTACTAGGGATATTGGTAAAGATTGAGGATTAAAAAAGGGAAAAAGAGTGCTTTCAGTGGCATGTGCAAGAAAATGCTTCAAGAGGTAGTATGGTGTTTTCTACCACCAACCTTTACTCATTTGATTGGCTTGCATGAGGACGATTCTTTTCCCTCTTGTCACGCCTTTGTGATATCTCACAGTCCTTCCATCATAAATAATAGCTGACCCCTGAATAAAATGGAGGTTGGGGTGCAAACCCCCCCAACACAGTTAAAAAATCTATATATGACTTTCGAGCCCCCAAAACTTAACTACTAATATCCTATTGACCAGAAGCCTTGTTGATGACATATCAGTTGATCAACACATATTTTGTAGGTTATATGTATTATAAACTATATTCTTACAATACGGTAAGCTGGAGAAAAGAAAAAAATGTTATTGCGAAAATCATAAGGAAGAGAAAAAACACCTACAATAATGTACTGTATTTATTGAAAACAAAAATACATGTAAGTGGACCCTCACAGTTCAAACCCATACAGTTCAGGGGTAGACTGTATTCATCCCCCAGAGCCCCTGTGTTTGTTGGTTATACCAGAAAAAGTGGTCACTGTGGACAGAACTGTTGAGGGTGTATACACAAGAAAATGTGAAATGTGGGACATATTTGAGTAGAAGACCAGAAATGCCATAATTACTTCATTCCCACACATTTCTTGGCTACAAATTCAGTAGCCAGTTCACTTTCAAGAGAATATTTCTTAGTTCTCCTTCCTTTTATCTTTCTGTATTGTTTTTATATTACCTACCTCTAAGAATATTTTTTTTTCTCTTCTGTAGGAGTTTTCTGCCCACAGGACAATTGTGTTAAAATTAAGAAATATTTTGATTGAATGATGAAAAGCAAATGCCTAGATCATTTGCCAAGATCTTTAAGTTCTGAATTGAAAACAATTACTCTCAGACATACTCGTTACCCAGTTACTGTTCTAAGTTTCTGAAACACAATTAAATTTAGCTAAAAAGTATGAACTTGTTGGTACACAGTTATTCTGAGACACACTCAGGCAAGAGTGTCAACACTCAGTTGACACTGAGGAATGCAGGGCTCTGGTGACTGGGTTCCTGAGATGTTTAGGTATATGGATAGAAGGAAAGGAGTTTCATTCTGTTTTAGCATCTCAAGTGTCCATCTACTTATTAAATAGTAACTCCATAAGAAAAGTTTCAATGACATAAATGGACCAACATATATACATAACACCGACCCCTTTTCAGAAGATTCAAAACCAGACAGCAACTAGGACAAATCTCTACCAAAATTCTTTAGGAAGACGAGGGTGTAAGGTTCCCAGTGCTTGAGCATACTGGTTATAGTTAGTCTTTGCACAAAGAACCAAATTCTTCTGAACGACACCAAAGGAAACTGAGCTAATTATTTTATACTTCATATCCACAGACAAAGAAAATTTGACCTAAGAGAGGCTACGTATTAGACAGAGACCTGGATCTGCCACTCGATAGACAGGACAGCCCCAGTAATTAGTTCCACTTTTCCTTTTCATGACTTCATGTTTCCTCAATGATAAACCTAAACTAAATGATCTGTAATAAATATAATTTCAAGTATTTGATTCCATGGATTCAAGGCATGAGAAATGAAGTGACGAGTACAGCTTCTCACCACTAGTCGTCCTTCTTGTGCAAACAATGAGGATGTTGGATTGAAGTGCTTTTAGTTTATTGGTCATTTATCAAAAATAGAAAACATTATGCCATCAAAATCCTCAGTTTTGTTTTCCTATTATCATTATGTTTCCCCTAGGTCTTTTTTTGTATATGGATGTAGAGCTCTGTGTTATGAAGAAGAGGATATTTGAGAAAAGCTAGTGGTGGGGATTCAGTATATTAACTGTTTACCTTTTTTCTCAGAGTTTTCATTAATCTCCATGTGAAAGGCTCTGAGATCCTGTAGGGATTTGACATGGGAGACTCTACAGTTTGTAAAGAGAGACGTTTTACAAAATGCTGCCTTTGCTTGGGAACACATGTGCACCCCTTACATCAAGGAGAAAGGGCTAGAATTCTATTTGTATGTGTAGCTGTCTGTAGGAGCAGGGATCAGCCTTGCATTGATATGGTCACAAATCTCAATGCCTCACAATCGCTTTTGGAACAAATGAATGACATGTGTAATAAGGGGCTGTATCTAGGTTTCTGTTTTCAGGTAGTAAGAATTCCTCAACTGCCAGCAGCAAAAATGACGTGTTCTTTCTAAAGCAGTTTCAAACCAAAGGAGATTCAAATACCTGCAAAAGCACAGTGTAAATGTACCTATCACATGTAAATTTAGATGAAAGGTATTGAATGACAATGTGTTCTCCTTTAGCTTTATGGTTGAAATATTAAATGTTTGTGATCACTTTATTATTATCACTTTAATTTTTGTACAATCCAAAAGTCAAATTAACAGCTCTCTCAATGTCTCAATGATGTCTTGATGTCATATGTAGGGGTATGAATAAGGGGATTATAGTAATGCTTATAATATTATAGGCATAATAATATAGCTATTATATACACTATATTATATACATAGTATATATGGTTGTGTACATGGTATATAATATACTATATGCTATATTATATGTATAACAAAAATTATATTATGTTACTACCATGTAGTAATTGTTATCGTACTAATATCTAGCATTTCCGGGGATTATTTTGTGCCAGGCACCACGCTAAGTGTTTTACTTAAGTTGATTTACTTGATACGCATGTGAATCTATGTGACAGTTATTATTCCCTTTTTGCCCACCAAAAGGTGGAAAGGAGGAAACTAAGGGCCATAGAGGAGCCCAAAACACATAGCTAGTATACAGTAGAGACAGTACTTGTATCCATACCGAAATTCCAACTCCTGCACTTTATTGCTAACAACCAAAAGTTTATCAGTGGCCACAAATTTGGAAAAATTATTTAAAAATTAATATCATTTCTGTTTAGCTTTTTATTAGCCAGATATAACTTTTGTTGATTAGAAGTTTAAAAAATCAGGGGCACCTGGGTGGCTCAGTCGGTTAAGCGTCCGACTTCGCTCAGGTCATGATCTCACGGTCCGTGGGTTCGAGCCCCACGTCGGGCTCTGGGCTGACAGCTCAGAGCCTGGAGCCTGTTTCGGATTCTGTGTCTCCCTCTTTCTCTGACCCTCCCCTATTCATGCTCTCTCTCTGTCTCAAAAATAAATAAATGTTAAAAAAAATTAAAAAAAAAAGTTTAAAAAATCATATTTGCTAAGACTGGATTCTTGTTAGAAAACATTTGTGAAAGTAAGGTTTAACTGTGAAATTGAAACACGCTCTATTTTCCTGAGGGTGCACTTAAGGCCACTTTTACTCGTGCAAGCTAACAATTACTCCCAGTAGGTCAGAGGCATATGGCTAATGAGTTATTTGCCACTGGTGGCGGCAATGATGGGGAATCTGGTTTTATGATCTAATCTTTCAGAGATCTCAGGCAAGTGGCAAGAAAAGACAGAGAATCTGTTTTGTTAAACTTTTTAAAATGTTTATTTATTTTTGAGAGAGCGAGAGAGCATGCACACATGCAAATGGGGGAGAGGCAGAGAGAGAGACACAGAGAATCCAAAGCGGGCTCCAGGTTCCAAGTTGTCAGCACAGAGCAGAGCCCTATGGGGCTCGAACCCACAAACCATGAGATCATGACCTGAGCCAAAGTTGGACACTTAACTGATGGAGCCACCCAGGCATCCCTTGTTAAACTTTTTAAAAAAAGTTTATAGTTATTTATTTTGGGGGGGAGGGAGGAGGGGCAGAGAGAGAGAGAGAGAGAGAGAGAGAGAGAGAGAGAATCACAAGCAGGCTCCTCACTCAGCACAGAGCCCAATGCAGAGCTCAATCCCACAAACTGTGAGATCGTGGCCTGAGCCAAAATCAAGAGTCAAAGGCTTAACTGACTGAGCCACCCAGGCGCCCCTGTTAACCTTTTGAAAATTTGTTTGGCTGTTTGTCCATTTGTGAACTTAAGTTATTTAAGGAAATATTTCAGTCCCTTTGGAAAGGAGAATACACTGAGATGTGGACAAGTGTGTTTTTGTCTGTCTTTAGTTTTGTTTGTCTTTAGTTCTGTCTTTAGTTTTGACCCACGGCTGAGGTTGTGCAATAAGTTCTCTGTGTTTCTAAGTGACTGTGTTTGACAAAAGCCTGAACTTTTTCTTGACAGACTGTATCTTCCTCAAATGGCCACAACAGTTTCTCTCATCCAACATGTTCTTGGCACTCCTCCTTTTGAGAAGTGAGGTCTATGTTCTGCACCCTTAAATTTGAGCAGATTTGTACTATGGTATGACATCATATGACTTGTAAAGCTAGTTGATAAAAGGTGATATGATATGTTTCTAAGATGGGGCCCACCACCATGCTGTGAGAAAGCCCAAGCCACTCATGTAGAAAGACCCACATGAGAGGAACCAATGTCCCAGCTCTCAGCCCTTGTTAAGCTCACAGCCAACCGTCACTTATCAGCCATGTGAGAAGTGCATCCTCCAGCCCTCAGCCAAGCTACCCCAACCAACACTGCCTGCCAAGTTCTGCCCAAATTGTAGATTTGTGATCCAGATAACTAACTGATAGTTATTGTCTCTAGCTGCTATGTTTCATAGTGGGTTGTTAAGCAGCAATAAATAACTGAAGCGTCTCTAATCATATGAATGTGAAGTATCCTCCTGTCTCTAGAGGATAGTAATCAATTAAATTCTAAAGTCTCAAAATAAAAGTTCTCTGTTCTGATTGGGTAATAGAGATCCACGAATGTTTATATAAATCTACTATTCCCCAAGCTCCACATTTTTATATTCTCATATCTTATATTTTAAATAATAATCCAAATTCATATACATAAGGTGAATCTTAGGACAAAGTATATGGATTTAATCATTTTGCTCTATAAAATGATTTTGGGTAGTGTCTTTTCTGGACTTTATCAATGTGGAGTAGAAAACAAGCATATATTTTATTTCATATGACATTTGCATTTTTTAATTGAAGAAATTAGTTAATCTGGACTCCTTAACATTCCAATACTGTTTTACCAATCAGATAAGCCCACATTATTTCCTACTGCTACCTCCATATAACATTGAAAATTTTTAATTTTTTTTTAAAGTTTATTTATTTTTGAGAGAGAGAGAGAGAGCACTCGCGGGATGCTAGTGAGCATGGTGGGGGGAGGGGCAGAGAGAGGGAGACACAGAATCCGAAGCAGGCTCTGGGCTCTGAGCTATCACCACAGAGCTCAACGTGGGGCCAGAACTCACCAACTGTGAGATCATGACCTGAGCTGAAGTTGGACGCTCAACTGACTGAGCCACCTATGCGCCCCTACACTGAAAATTAAAAAAAAAAAAAAAGTAAAATCATGTGTTCGACTAAACTGAATTACACTTTTAACAAATGTATTTTTTTAAATTTTTGTTAACGTTTATTTATTTTTGAGACAGAGAGAGACAGAGCATGAACGGGGAAGGGGCAGAGAGAGAGGGAGACACAGAATCGGAAGCAGGCTCCAGGTTCTGAGCCATCAGCCCAGAGCCTGATGCGGGGCTCGAACTCATGGACCGCGAGATCGTGACCTGAGCTGAAGTTGGACGCTTAACCAACTGAGCCACCCAGGCGCCCCAACAAATGTTTTTATATAAATAATTATATTCTGTAGTCTGTCAGCTTAAATAAAATTTCCAAAATCTGTAGTTAATTATTTTTTCAAAAATTCTTTAAGTAGTATTATACCAGGGTAATTCAAGGAAAATCTTGGATCCATAGATAATTTTTAAGTAATGTAGAATACTAAAACATTGGCCACCAAACATTGTTTTAATACATATATTATTTTGCCATATTTTCATTTTTACATGTCATGGTCATATTGATACATTTTTGCTTTAAAGAAGGTATGAAAGGAATTGGTGTAGGGACACCTGGGTGGCTCAGTTGGTTAAGCGTCAGATTCTTGGTTTCTGTTTAGGTCATTATCTCATGGTTTGTGAGTTCAAGCCCCACACTGGGCTCTGCACTGACAGTGTGGAGCCTGC
Source organism: Panthera tigris (assembly GCF_018350195.1). Taxonomy (NCBI): domain Eukaryota; kingdom Metazoa; phylum Chordata; class Mammalia; order Carnivora; family Felidae; genus Panthera; species Panthera tigris. The sequence goes on along the minus strand of NC_056666.1, from coordinate 110,087,579 downwards.
TTGGGACTCTCTCTTCTGCCCTTATCCTATTACACTCTCTCTCTCTCTCTCAAAAGAGAGAAAGAAAGAAAGGAAGGAAGGAAGGAAGGAAGGAAGGAAGGAAGGAAGGAAGGAAGAAAGAAAGAAAGAAAGGAAGAAAGAAAGAAAGAAAGAAAGAAAGAAAGAAAGAAAGAAAGAAAGAAAGAAAGAAAGAAAAGGAATTGGTGTGGCCATAGGGAGTGGTATTATGCTATTCCAAAAGAAACTTTTATTCCTCTCCATTCATGAGGCTTGTTAATATGCTAAAATGCTTGTTTATGACACACAGTTATCAATTACCTATCTCCCAGGTCTTTCGGTGGCAAAGCAGTTCATCTGGCTAAAACTATAACTAATATGGGCAATTGTAAAGGAAAACCTCACTCTTTGTTCTGTGTTTCTCCTATTACTTCACACTCCACCACACTCACACCACTTGTGACACCAGGTATATGGGCTTTTTTTTCCCTACACCGTAGCAATTCTCTGTGATATCAGCTGGGCATCCTACAATTTGATTCAATTTTGACACTAACTGGAGTTGGGATAGACACGAATTCAGCCCCACAGGACTGCCCCACTGGTGCAAGTAGGAGGTCCCCAGGTTACCCACAACTTATGTCTGACTTGGTTACAAATCAGAGTTTCCCATGACCTCCTTCTCCCTGGATTTGATTATTTGCTAGAACAGCTCACAGAAGGCAGGAAAACACTTATGTTTACCAGTTTATTATACAGTAAAGCACATGGTAAAAGATACAGATGAACAGCCAGATGAAGAGATACATACATAGGGTGAGGTCTGGAGGGGTCCCAAGTGCAGGAGTAGGAGCTGGGGTGCTTCACTTTTCTAATATGTAGATGTTAGAAGCTCTCCAAACTCCATACTCTAGGGATTTTTATGGAGGCTTCATCACATAGGCATTACAGATCATTAACTCAACTTCCAGCTTCTCTCTGGAGAATGGGGGGTAGGGCTGAAAGTTTCAAGCTTATAATCATGGCTTGGTCTTTCCGGCATTCCTTTAGGAGCCCACCAAGAGTCACCTCATTAGAGTAAATGACACTCCTATCATACAGGATATTCCAAGGAATCTAGGAGCTCTGTGTCAGGAACCAGGGTCAAAGACCAAATATTAGAACAAAAAATGCCTTAGTGCTCTTATCAGTTAGGAAATTCCAGGGATTTTAGAAATTCTGTGCTAGGAACCAGTGGCAGAGACCAATATTTATATTTTCTTTTATTTCACAGTGATCAAGATGATGTTAGAAACCATAATGACAAAGGAGCACAGCTGTGTATCAATGTAATGGATGTGCCTTGGTTTATCAAGGGTAAAAGAGCATAGTTTTGACTCAAAGTAAAGTCAGGTTATTCAGAATATGAAAGAGGACAGTAAAAGACAAAATTTGCATGGATATAGGAAGTTATAGAAGGCTTGTAGAAAGTAAATTTTACTTCCTTGGTTTATAATCTCTAAAAATAATGAACCTGAAAAAAAGTAATAGAAATGCTAAATTTCAGCAAAATTTATTTAGCTTTGAAGGAGTTATCCAAAAAATAATTTATAAAAATGGAGCTTGTGTATCTTTTACTGCTAAACATTATATTCATGCAACACTAAAATTTGGTTTTCTCTCTTTGAAAATTATGAGTGTGACTTGGCATATTTTACTCTTTGCAGATGTAATAAAAGTTTTTCCTTTACCTTTCATGCAATCTCCTCCGTAGATATTCTGTATCTTGCTATTATTAAAAAGCAAAGAGCTCTTTACTTAAAAGAGCTAATGTTGCTTACAGTTGTGTACTTAAAATATATTATTATTATTATTTTTAAAATTTTTTTTAATGTTTATTTATTTTTGAGATAGAGACAGAGCATGAGTGGAGGAGGGGTAGAGAGAGAGGGAGACACAGAATCCGAAGCAGGGTCTAGGCTCTGAGCTGTCAGCATGGAGCTCGACGTGGGGCTTGAACTCACAAACTGCGAGATCACGACCTGAGCCGAAGTCGGATGCTTAACCGACTGAGCCACCCAGGCACCCCTATTATTGTTATTCTTTATGACAAATAGCCAAATGTTCCATGATTTATTTTTTACATATCCATGATCCTAACTTAACCAAGTGAACAAATCTATTTTTTTCCATGATTCTTTTCATTTTATTTATTTGAGAGAGAGAGAGAGAGAGAGAGAGAGAGCAGGGGAGAGGGGCAAAGGGAGAGAAAGAGAGAAGGAGAGAGAGAGAGTTCAAGCAGGCTCCATGCCCAGCACGGAGCCTGACATGGGGTTCAATCCCATGACCCTAGTATCATGACCTGAGCTGAAATCAAGACTTGGTTGCTCAACAAACTGAGCCACACAGATGCCCTGACCAAATCTATTTTAGTAACTCCTTTGTTTTGTCTTCCAAGACAAGACCCTAAATACAGGGCAGGGCAGGGGAAATTCAATATACCTTTTACACTTGAAATTATATTGAGTCCTCCCAGGGAGTATAAGAGCAATCACTAAATTTATTCTTTTACTTTATAAAAAGAGGGATGCTAGAAATGATTAGCTTTGTTCAGTACATTCGATATTTCTTAAGTAGTTCAGTGCTACAGTTAAGAGCTATAATTGTCTTAGGAGGGAAGAATTATCAACACAAAAAAGAAGCCCAATCCCAGGCTTCTCTACGTCTCTGTCAGGCCGGGAACATGAACAAATACTGGGAACTTGATGAGAGAGGAATTCATCCATAGGTATAGGTACTGCAAATGAAACTTACAGAGATAAGTTTCTCAGGGTTGGTTTTGTAGCCTCTGGATCAAGGGCAAACAACATAGAGGCTTTTCAAAGTACAATCCTAGATTCCTTATACATATTGTTCCATGAAAGGTAATTCTCTGGCATTAGTAATTTTTTATTTTTAAATTAAAAAAAACTTTATTATTGAAGTATAGATGACATAGAGTGTTGTGTTAGTTTCAGGTGTACAACATAGTGATTTGACAATGCAGTAATTTCTTAACACTATATGGCTTTATACATTCAAGGAGGCTAACATGATGTGTTACATCTATGTAAATGGGATAGCCAGAACACAATAAGACCATCATTTTGTGTGTGTGTGTGTGTGTGTGTGTGTGTGTGTGTGTGTGTTGTATTCATGGCTAATTATGAATGATCTTTGGAGATTATTCATGATCATAAAGGCGTCTGCTAAGAAAAATGATTCCAAACTTGAAAATAAGAAAAATAGGGGCAGCATGTCTTTTCAATACTATAAGAGAACATTCTTTAACAGGCCTACCCCCAAATCATTTACCTAATATTTAGGCAATTGTTAGACTTGCTAATCACTTTTGATTAAATGTCCAGATTTTGTGAATTTACATGTTCACTTAGTAAATAGAAAAATCATACAATTTGTCTTCAAAACCAGGATTCTATTAATCATTCCACAACAGTGTCCAGTGGTGAAGCAAATGATTTCTGAGTCACAAAATAGAAAATCCCAAAGATTAACACCCTGGAGGATATTAATTAATTTTGTATCTAACTTAGCAAGTGTATTTAAATTTTTTTTAATGTTTTTATTTATTTTTTGAGAGAGAGAGAGTTACAGAGTGCAAGTGGGAGAGGGGCAGAGAGAGAAGGAGACACAGAATCTGAAGCAGGCTCCAGGCTCTGAGCTGTCAGCACAGAGCCCAATGTAGGGCTCGAACTCACGAACCGTGATATCATGACCTAAGCCAAAGTCAGACACCCAACTGACTGAGCCACCCAGGCGTCCTGCAATTGTATTTAAATGAGTAAAAATACCCACTTCAAATGCTCTTCAAACCAATTTTACCATCTGCTGTTTCCTTAATTAAAAGTGTTGAATATATAAACATCATTTTTTTTAATGTTTTGAAATTATGCTTTGACAGACATTTTACAAAGTGTATCCTGGGGTATTCCAATCCCAAGAGGTGTTTTATGGGGAAAATGATTCCATGTACACCCTTTTACATTTCACACACACACACACACACACACACACACACACACACACACACCTGCATTTCCTAAATGTACTTGACCCTGGCAGCCCTCTCCTTTCTATTTTTCCCTTTGGTTATTATGTATCCGTCATGTCTTATTGGCATTTTCTCCAAAATGCATGCTGAATCGATCTACCTGTCTCCAATCCCAATAACCCCATCTTACTTACAGTCACTATTCTCTCTTGCCTACGTTCAGCAATGGTCTGAAACACGGGTCTCTGCTTCTGCTTCTCTTCCACACATTTTTCACAGTGGTAAGTGGTCTTGCAAAAATAAAATCATGTCACGTTTTTACTTCTTTAAAGCTTTCTGCTTGCTTCCCACTGCACTCAAACTAAAATCCAGGCGTCCTCCCTGCCATACCCTGCATGAGGTGCCTGTGCTCGTCCCTGTCACCCTCTGTACTCTCTGTCCACCAGCCTCCCTCCTCTTCCTAGGGCTCTCTGTGCTTCTTCCGCTGAAGGGTTTTACTTTCTATGATGGTCTCCCTCCAGATTTTACATGATGGTTTCTTAGTTTAAATGTCATGTCCTCAGAGAGGCCTCCCTGACCACCTAGTTCAAAATAGACCCTCCATTTATACAAACAAGCAAAGTAAAAGAAAAGCTTGATTTAAGGGTGCTGAAAATATGTTGTGCTCTAAGCGTCTCATGTTCTTTACTGTAGGATCACCTGGAAATCCACCATTCAGTCTTTTGAAGACTACTTTTGTCCTCTTGAAATACATGAATTCCTAGAAGGATTAAGGTGAAGATGGGTGGGGAAAAACTCGTGGCTGGGAGCAGGAGGTGGGCCTGTAGACAGGCTTCATGTGGCCTAAACAAGCTAAATACTTGAATTATTGCCAACATTTAAACATTCAGAGGTTTTCAAGTGACTATCTCTGTTTGTGTTGACAGCAAGCCGACTTTCTTCCTTAGTGACCATGCTGAGAAAGGACAGCACTGGTTGATTCGTGACACTCTTAGAAGTTCCCTGCCTGCACTTTGCCACCCCTCATGTTAGGCTGCCATTATTGCATATACAATAATGGATTCACTGAAGAGTATTGTGTGCCTAGCAACTTGGGCAAGACTTCTGAGCTTTCTTATAGGTAGGGAGATGGTAATAAAAATAATAGGGTTACAGTTAATTACAGATGTACAATCTGAGTCTTAGAAAGGAATTTAGAGACTATCTAGTTACCCTCCCTCTCAATGGAAGTACTATTTAATCTTTATGATCATGTTTTGAAGACAGTAATATTATTCCCTCCTGGATGAGGAAAGGGGTCCTCAGAGATCACAAAGCTAGTGAGTGGCAGAGTCTGGCCCCTAACTCACAGGAATGTGTTCCTAGTCCAGAGTCCTTTCCACCATATTCCACTGCTTCCCTACATGAATGTGGGTTTTGTGTGTAGGCAGTGGGAGAAGGTGGCAACAGCCAATATGTATCTCTGCTCAGTTCTCAGGGCTCTAGATCCTTGCTCCAGACTTTGACTCCAGGCACACTTCTTGACCCTCTGTGTCACTAGTTTAAGAACCATGTAATGTGCCTGCCCTTGATTTAAATTGGGATCTTCTGGCTCATGTTTCTCTCTTGTTACTGTTATTTTTCATTCTTCTCACTCTATGTCTTTTTTTTCCCACGTATTGTTTTAGTCGATATAGATTTTTCATTGATTGTTCCAACTTCATTGAGATGTAATTGACATATAACATTGTATAGGTTTAAGACATACAAATATTGATTTGATATGCATATAACGCAAAATGATTTTCACAGTAGTATTAGTTTACACCTCCATTCCCTATCGTAATTATCATTTCTTTATTGTGGTGAGAACACTTAAGGTCTCTTCTCTTAGTAACTTTCAAGTATATAATATTTTTATTGTTTAAATTTAAATTCAAGTTAGTTACCATGCAGTGTAGTCTTGGCTTCAGGAGTAGAACCCAGTGATTCATCTCTTGCATATGACACCCAGAGCATATCTCAACAAGTGCCCTCCTTAATGTCCATTACCCATTTAGCCCATACCCCCACCAACTTCCCCTTCAGCAGCCCTTGGTTGGTTCAAGTATATTGTATTTTTAAAGTATTTTTTAAAAATGTCAGTACTTCTATGTAGTTAGCTAATATACAGTGCGATAGTAATTTCAGGAGTAGAACTTAGTGAATCATTACTTACATACAATACCCAGTGCTCATCACAATAAGGGCCCTCCTAATGCCCATCACCCATCTAACCCATCCCCTACACACCTCCCTCCATCAACCCTGAGTTTGTTCTCAACAAATATAAGAGTTTCTTGTGGTTGCTTCCCTCTCTTCTCCCCTCCCCCAACTTCCCATATGTTCATTGGTTTTGTTTCTTAAATTCCACATATGAGTGAAATCATATGTATTTGTCTTTCTCTGACTGATTTACTTCACTTAGCATAATATTCTCGAGCTCCATCCACATCGTTGCAAATGATATTTCATTCTTTCTGATGGCTGAGTAATATTCCGCTGTATATGTACACCACCTCTTCTTTATCCATTCACCAGTTGATGGGCATTTGAGCTTTTTCTACAGTTTGGCTATTGTTGATAACCTGCTATAAACATCGAGGGTGCATGTAGCTCTTCAAATCTGTATTTTTGTGTCTTTGGGTAAATACGAAGTAGTGCAATTGCTGGATTGAGGGTAGTTCTATATTTAGTTTTTTGAGGAATCTTCATACTGTTCTCCAAAGTGGCCGCACCAGTTTGCACTCCCACCCACAGTGGCCAAATATTCCCTTTTCTACATATTCTTTCCAACACTTGTTATTTCTTATCTTTTTGATGACAACCATTCTAACAGGTGTGAAGTAATATCTCCTTATGTTTTGATGTGTATTTCCCTGGTTATTAGTGGTGTTGGGTATCTTTTCCTGTACCTGTTGGCCATTTGTAGGTCTTTGGAAAAATGTCTATTCAGGTCCTCAGCCCTCTTTTTAATTGAATCTTTTTTTCCCTCTTAAGGTGCATGAGTTCCTTAAATATTTTGGGAATTAACTGCTTATCTTCACAAAAATTGTATAAGTTAGATTTTTTTATTATGCTTTTTTTTTTACAAATGAGGAAACAGAGGTGCAGAGGTGTTAATTAACTTGCCCAAGGCCACAAAATAAGTACATGGTAGAGCAGGTCTTTGATCCCAGGTAGTGTGAATAGCACACCCACGCTCTTAACCACAGCACTGCATGTGGAATCAATGTGAGAAAATGATTCTAGGTATGAGGAAAAAAGGAACTCAATCCATTGTACCCTACAGTCCAGATTACTTAAAACTGTATATAAGAAGTAATGGGGAAAAAATGGGTAGCTATAGAATTTCTACACAAAGGAAAATCTTGGGTGGAAATCTGGTGAAGTAGTTGCTAAGGATTTCATCTTGATGTCTCACTTACATAGTGAGCACTCCATTTTAACTCAATTTATTATATTTGAGGTGGCATGGCAGCAGTGGAAGGGGCAGGCAAGAGCTAATGAATAGGCACGAGTAAGGGCTCCCAAAGCTAGCTCTTTCATTGTCAAGTCTGGAAGATTTAGCTGGGGCCAGAGCATGCATGGCCTTCGATGTTGAACTAGCTAAAGTAAATATGACTAATCTGGGGTTTGGGTGCAGAATAAATCGGTATAAAAGGATAATGAAGGGTCATGAGGGGAAGGGAGGGGAGCTGGGGATTAACTGTAGTAGACTAATAGGTATTAAGAGCTCAGCTAGAGTAGGGCCACAAGTATACAAAGGAAGAGACAGTGGAAAGCTGTACCTTATGGCCGACATGGGCATGAGGAAGTGGAACAAAGTTGACTCTAACATTTTGAAACTAAGGGACTAGAAGTTTGATAGAATGATTAACAGAAATGGAAGCACATGACACCATGCTGATTTGTCTCAGGGTCTCTCATGAAGTTGTCATCAAGATACCAGCCATGGCTACAGTCTCTGAAAACTTGACTGAGACTTCCAAGCTCACTCATGGTTATTGGCAAGAGGCTTTAGTTCCTCACTGGCTGTTGCTTAGAAGATCATTACCAGGAGGCCCCTCTTGGAGGCTGGCTACCACTGGGTACATGGAAGTACAAAGAAAGAAGTCTTACTCACCTATTTGGGGTGGGGAAGTAGGCTGTGGTAACACATTACATTGTTTTTCTTAAAAATATCTGTGGTAAAAATACTTTCAGTAGCTTTTGGTGAGGTATCAGGGCACTAGTGCCTGAAGAATAGAAAGAAGTCTCTCAAAATACGATGAGTTTTCCTAAATAAAATGTTGTATTACTGGACAGCCCAACAAGAGCTACAACTTAAAGTTATTGCAATCTGGATTTTAGGCTCTTTGACACACTTGTCATAGATTATCTGATCAAACGTCTTAGTGAGAAGAGCCATTCTGAAATATTTTATTTATGTTTAGTAGAATATAAATTATATATTTATTTCTATTATTTCCTATTTTAATGTTATTTATTATATTATGATAAATAATATAATATATATATAATATATTATATTATTATAATATATATTATATATATCTTATATCTTACCACCTTTTTTTCCCTACTCTCCAGTCCAGTATTTCCAAAAGAGTGGCCAAAAAAACATCCCATTAGCATGATGACACAAATGAATGGAATTGACAAAGCTACTATTTTGGGATGGTGTAACACACACATCAGTATATTAAATATTCTGAAAATTCCTACAGTAAACAAAGTGACCTCAGTTTATTTGGCTACAATTTTTTTTAACATAATACATAATACCTTAATATTCAGCTGAATTAGTGTTCCTTAGGAAACTTTGGAAAAAAAAGATGACCTAATCCTTCCCCTCTCTTCAACTTTTTTTTTTTTAATTGGGTGTATGGTTGATACTCAGTGTTACATTACATTGGTTTCAGGTATAAGACAGTGACTCTTCCTTAATTTTTGTTCCCGTTGTGTTGCTGAAAACTACCACGGTAGCCTTCCCCTGGGTCATCTGCTTTTATCCTTCCTGCCCAATCCATTTTTTTAATGTTTATTTATTTTTAAGAGAGAGAGAGAGAGAGGGAGAGAGCACAGGCAGAGGAAGGGTAGAGAGAGAGGGGGAGTCACAGAATCCGAAGCAGGCTCCAGGCTCTGAGCTGTCAGTACAGAGCCCGACACGGGGCTTGAACTCAGGAACCATAAGACCACGACCTGAGCCGGAGTTGGACGCTTAACCAACTGAGCCACCTAGGCACCCTGCCCAATCCAGTTTTAAATAATCAACATGGTTGTTCTCCTAAAACAAAATCTCATCATAACTCTCTCCCTTTTAAAACCATCTGATAGTACTTAGGACCAGGTGCAAACTCTTTAACCTGGCTTGAAAGATCTGTCTGTTGCTTCCCAGTCTCGAATCCTACTGTCTTCCTGTGCAAGTTCTGCAACAGCTATATGAATTCCCAGAGCCCCTCAGGTGTAGCATGTTCTCTCACCCTGCCATGGTTTTTTTTCCTAAAAAGTCTCTTCCTCTTGTCTTTACTTGGAAAGATTATTAGCTTTTAGCATTCTTTTTTATTTTTATTTTTTAAATAATTTTTAAATTTAATTTGAGAGAGAGAGAAGGGGAGGAGCAGAGAGAGGGAGGGAGAGAGAGAATCCCACACAGACTCCATGCTGTCAGCATGGAGCCTGATGCAGGGCTCAATCTCATGAACCATGAGATCATGACCTGAGTTGAAACCGAGCTGCAAGCTTAACTGACTGAGCCACCCAGGCGCCCCTAGTTTTTAGAATTCTTATATAGTTATCTGAAGTCTTTTTGCATTGCCCTTGCTGGAGAGATCAAAGGTTTTAAACTTTTGCTGAAACTACTGAGAAAGAGGCACACTTTTTTTTCAGGAGTTGCTAAGTTGGTGAAGTGCACGTCTATGGCTACTGGGATCCAATACACAGAGAGGGTGTATGTAAGCAGGGAGACGACAGTGAGAAAGGAAGAGGTTAGAAATAGCGACTTGCCTGTGATGTCATCTTAGTACCTGCTCTCAATCTCATTTGGGATTTTCAATTGTGTGAGCGAATTAATATTTTTGCCCTTAAGTTAGTTTGAATGTGGTTTCCGTCACTTGGCATTAATTAAAAAGACTTAATAACAAAGGAATTGTTTGTATACACACCTTATTTCCAAGTAATTTTTAAAAAATACTTTTCAACCATAGCTCCTGGCATATTACACCAGGTACACCGGTCTTATTTTTCATTGTATGAATCACTGAGCCTCCATCATAAATCAAGTATGTGATTCCCAAGGTCAAAAGACTACTGATACTAAGAATACCATCAAGGTTTTTTCTTTCTTTTTTTTTTTTTTCCTGGAGTAGACAAATTGATTATAAACTTTATTAAGAAAAATAAACAAGTGAGAACAGCCAGGAAAACAGTGGGGAAGAAAGGGAGAGGGGGGCATCTCTAGATATTAAAACTTACACAAAGCTTCTATAATTACAAGTGCTATATTGGCACATAGAAAAACAGACTGACGGAATAGAACAGAAAATCCAGAAATATAACTAAATTAATTCCTAAATGTAGTTTACAATAAAGAGGATGTACTAGTTTCCCATTGCTGCTGTAATGAATTACACACATTTAGTGACTTAAAACAACACAAATTTAGTAGTCTTGCAGTTTGTTCTATAGGTCAGAAATCTAAAATGGTTCTCAGTGAGTTAAAGTCAAGGTGTCTGCATGGACGCATTCCTTGTGTAGGTTTTAGGAGAAAATCCACTTCCTTCTCCAGCTTCAACAGAGCTCTTGTATTCCATAGCTTATGCCTCCTGGCTCCTTCCTTTACCTTCAAAGTCAGCAGTGTAGTATCTTCAAATCTTTCTCTGACTCTGACTTCCTCTTCAGCCTCCCTCTTCCACTTTAAAGGATGCTGTGATTAGAGGAGCCAACCTGGATAAGAGTAATCTCCTTATTTTAAGGTCAGCTGATTAGCAAACTTGGTTCTATCTGCGAGTTAATTACTCCTTGCCTTGTAAACAAATTCACAGGTTCCAGGCATTGGGACATGGACATCTTTCTGGGGGGGAAGGCATTATTCTACCTACCACAGATGGAATCTCAAATAATGGCAGAAGATGAATTTGTAAAATAAATGATAACAAGGTGGGTTATGGAAAAAGATATATCTGAATTAATTCCCCAAACCATACACCAGGATAAATTCCACATGTATGAGATTTAAATATAAAAATATGAAACCATACATGTACCAGAGGTAATATGTGTGAATTCCTTTATAAATAGAAGTGGATAAATATAAGTGGGTAAAGTCCTAAATATGACTGTACATCCAAAAGTAATAGCGTAGATAAAAGTATATTTTTGTACACATGTATTACATATGTATATATGAATGCCTGTATATATGTCTATATATATATATACACATATATATGTATATATAGAGAGAGAGAATTTTTTGAGATGCAAGAAAAATGACAAACTGAAAAAAATACTTTCAGTTTATCTCACAACCATTCCTAATATATAAAGACCTAGACAATTAAAAAACCCAACAATTATATAGAAAAAATCAGCTAGAAAAATGGATAGTTAAAAAATGTAAAAGGTTTTTAAAATATGGAATGATGATCATACTTGGTCATAATAAGAGAATTTTAAAATATGGAATGATGATCATACTTGGTCATAATAAGAGAAATGCATATTAAAATTCACTAAGAGGGGAGCCTGGGTGGCTCAGTCAGTTAAGCATCCGACTTTGGCTCAGGTCATGATCTCAAGATTTGTGAGTTCGAACCCTGAATTGGGCTCTGTGCTGACAGCTCAGAGCGTGGTGCTTGCTTCAGATTCCGTGTCTCCCCTTCTCTCTGCTCTTCCCCTGCTCACTCTCTGTCTCTTCATCTCTCCAAAGTGAATAGACAATAAAAAATTTTTTAAAAGCTCACAAAGATAAAATTTCTCACCTGTTTTATGGGCAAAAATCCAAAAGTTTATCAACATGCTCTCTTGGCATGGCTGTAGGAAAATAGGTACTCTTATACACTGCCAATGTGAATGCAAAATGATACAATGTTTATGGAAGGAAGTTGGAAACATCTAGAAATTACATATGCCTTTACCCTTTGACCCAGAAATTCCACTTCTAGGAATCAATCCCAAAGTTACACTAGCACAAACTGAAAAAGCATCTGCTCAAAACTGTTGAAAGACTTTTTATCTTATCAAAATACTAGAAATACCTCAAGTATAACTCAAAAGAGGAGTGGTTGAGTAGACTATATCATAACCATCCAATGAGGGCATTAGTCAGCCATTAAAAAGAATGGAAAAGGGGCGCCTGGGTGGCTCAGTTGGTTAAGCGGCCGACTTCGGCTCAGGTCATGATCTCGCGGTCCGTGAGTTCGAGCCCCGCGTCGGGCTCTGTGTTGACAGCTCAGAGCCTGGAGCCTGTTTCAGATTCTGTGTCTCCTTCTCTCTGACCCTCCCCGTTCATGCTCTGTCTCTCTCTGTCTCAAAAATAAATAAACGTTTAAAAAAATCATAAAAAAATTAAAAAATAAAAAAAATAAATAAAAAGAATGAAAAAATCTCCAAGCACTACTATGGATATCTAAAATATATTGTGAAGTGAAAAAGCAAGGATGAGAAAATGTGTATGGTATACATTTATCTTAATATGCTATCTAGATAAAACAATGAAGAAAAAACCCATAACATTAAAAAAAAAAAGGTTACCTCTAAGGGGAGAAAATAGGGTGGAGAGGACAGAGATACAAACTGGACTTCTTTAATATACCTTATTGGTATATTTGATTTTGGAACTATGTAAGTATTTTACATAATTAAACACTTTGGTTGATTAAAAAAATCTATTCACTGAAAAGACAAAAAAACTCTAACAGCCCCACATACATATATTCAGTTTGTGGTGTAGCCATACAACGAAGAAGTATTTCATTCCACATGACTTTAAAACCCAGGAATTGGAGTGTATGTACCTAATGGGGTATGCCCTATGGACAAAAGAAAGTGTAATCAATGAAAAATTTTTAAAAATCTTAAGCTGTTATCAGTAATAATTTTTAGGCATAGTGTTGGCATTTTATTCTAAGAATGTTATATGTTAATAATCAGTAGTTATGTGATGACTTAATTCAACTATCCCTGTGTCCTTTAAAGTCAGATTGTTATCCTCAGAATAGGAGACAGGAAATAAAAATATAAGGTAGGAGAGGTTAAAAGCCCTACAGTCTCTAATTTAAATAGGAAGATACAGTAGGTATCTTAGTCCATTCAGGCTGCTATAATAGAATACCATAGACTGGGTGGCTTAAACAATGGAAATTTATTTCTCATACTTCTGGAGTCTGGGAAGTCCAAGGTCAATATACTGGCAGATCTGGTGTCTGATGAAAGCCTAGTTCCTTATTTGCAGATAGCTGTCTTCTTTTTATTATTTTTATTTATGTTTTTAATTTAAATTTTAGTTAACATATTGGTTTATATTGTAATATTGGTTTAAGGAGTAGAATTCAGCAATTCATCACTTACATACAACACCCAGTGCTCATCACAAATGCTCTCCTAAGACCCATCACCCATCTAGCCCATTCCCTACCCACCTCCCTCCATCAAAACTCAGTTTTTTCTGTATCATTAAGAGTGTCTTGTGGTTTGTTTCCCTCTGTTTTGCTTCTAAATTCCACATATGAATGGAGTCATATGGTATTGTCTCTGATTGACTTATTTCGCTTGGCATAATACACGCTAGCTCCATCCATGTCATAGCAAATGGCAAGATTTCATTCTTTTTGATGGCTGAGTGTGTGTGTGTGTGTGTGTGTGTGTGTGTGTGTGTGTTCACCACATATTCTTTATCATTCGTCAATCAACAGACATTTGAGCTCTCTCCATAGTTTGGCTATTGTTAAAATTGCTGCTATAAACATTGGAGTGTATGTATCCCTTTGAATCTGTATTTTTGTATCCTTTGGGTAAATATCTAATAGTGCAATTGCTGGGTCATAGGGTAGTTCTATTTTCAGTTCTTTGAGGAACCTCCATAGTGTTCTCCAGAGTAGATGCACCAGTTTGCATTCCCACGAACAGTGCAAGAGGGTTCGCCTTTCTCTGCAACCTCACCAACACCTGTTGTTTCTTGTGCTGTTAATTTTAGCCATTCTGACAGGTGTGAGGTGGTATCTCATTGTGGTTTTGATTTGTATTTTCCTGATGATGAATGAAGTTGAGCATTTTTTCATGTGTCAGTTGGCCATCTGGATGTCTTCTTTGGAGAAGTGTCTATTCATGTTTTTTGCCCATTTATTCACTGGATTCTTTGTTTTTTGGGTGTTGAGTTTGAAAAGTTCTTTATAGATTTTGGATACTAACCCTTTATCTGATATGTCATTTGAAAATAACTTCTCCCATTCGATTGGTTGCCTTTTAGTTTTGTTGATTGTTTCCTTTGCTGTGGAGAAGCTTTTTATCTTGATGAAATACCAATAGTACATTTTTGCTTTTGTTCCCCTTGCCTCTGGCAATGCGTCTAGTAAGAAGTTGCAATAGCCAAAGTCAGAGAAGTTCCTGCCTGTTTTCTCTTCTAGGATTTTTATGGTTTCCTGTCTCGCATTTAGTTCTTTCATCCATTTTGAATTTATTTTTGTGTATTGTGTAAGAAAGTGGTCCAGTTTCATTCTTCTGCATGTCACTGTCCAATTTCCTCAGCACCATTTGTTGAAGAGACTGTCTTTTTCCCATTGGATATTCTTTCCTGTTTTGTCAAAGATTAGTTGATCATACAGTTGTGGGCAGATGGCTGTCTTCTTAGTTATATATTTATGCGGTGAAGACAGGCTAGAGAGCTCTCTGGGGAACTACTAAGGGAACTAATACCATTCTTATGACCTAATCACATCTCAAAGTGGTACCCTGCCTAAAACCATCACCTGGGGTGTTAGGATCTCCACATATGAATTTTGAGGGACATAAGCATTCAATCCATAACCATAGCAATCTTGATGTAATTTATCTAAAAACTAAATCCTAGCTTTGTGTGATATTGTAATTTATAATAAGAAATATATATTTGGTCTTTGTCTACTGTTCCTGGCACAGAGTTCCTACAACCCTTGGAATTTTTTAAGTGGTAAGAGTGAGAAAGGTGTCATTTGTTGTTATAAAGGTGACTTTTGGACCTTAACTAGGGATGGTGGCTATTTGCCAGGGGAACCAACCTTGTGACTAGAGAGTTGGGACTTTTTAAAATTTTTTGTTTTTAATCTTTATTTTTAAGAGAGAGAGACAGAGTGAGAGCAGGGGAGGAACAGAGAGAGAGGGAGACACAGAATCCAAAGCAGGCTCCAGGCTCTGAGACGTCAGCACAGAGACCAACGCGGGGTTCAAACCCACGAACCATGAGATCATGACCTGAGCCAAAATCGGACGCCTAACCGACTGAGCCACCCAGGCACCCCAAGAGTTGGGACTTTCAATCCCACCCCCTCACCCCAATCCGAACCTCCATGGAGGGGAGTGAGGTTGGAAGTTGAAACAATTGTCAATGGCCAATGATTTATTGTGCCTATGTAATAAAGCCTCTATAAATTCCCCAAAGGACAAGATTTAGAGAGCTTCTGGGTTGGTGAACCTGTGCGGACTTGGAAGAATGGTGTACTTGGAGGGGGCATGGAAGCTCCAAACCCTTTCCTGTACCTTGCTCTATGTATCTCTTCCATTTAGTTGTTCCCACATTATACCTGTATATAATAAACCAGTGACCTAGTAAGCAAAATGCTTCTCTGAGTTCTCTGAGCTACTTTAGCAAATTAATCAAATGCAAGGAGGGGTTGTTGGACCCTGCAATCTTTAGCAGGTCAGTCAGGAGTACAGGTGATGACTTGGGCTTATGAGTGGTATCTGAAGTATTTGTGTTGAAGTGCAGTCTTGTAGTGTAGACTCTGATGCTATCTCTAGTCAGATAGTGTCAGAACTGAGTTGAATTATAGACACCCAGATGGTACCTAAAAATTAATTGCTTGTTAGATGTATAGGGGAACCCACCCCTTACCCCCCTGGTGATATTGTGTGTGGAACTTTTACTTAGTCTAATGGAAATGCCTAAAAACTATGACTAACCAAAGAGCAATGATGCCCCTTTCACTCAGTCTTTTTTCTTGAAATAGCGTTTCCCACTAAAATAAACCAAAGTACTTGGAACAAAAAATGTACCACGTAAGTTTGAAACATTTTACCATATTAATAAGCAAGGAGGTTATCAAACACTAGGAGGGTCATGTTAAAAGGATTCAGGAATTAACGTAAAGAGGATCCTACTGGCAACAGATGGTACAATTCTAATAATACTAGAAAAAAATGTATAGTCGTTTGAGCAGTGTTTCATATATGCTAGTATGTAAACTGTTATTTTCAAAGTTTCTTTATATTTACTGATTTTTGTCTGATTATTCTTTATTTTAAATTTATTTTAGAGACATAGAGAACGTGAGTAGGGGAGAGGGGCAGAGGCAAAGAGAAAGAATCCCAAGCAGGCTCCACACCCAGCGTGGAGCCCAATGCGGGGCTTGATCCCACGGCCCTGGGATCATGACATGAGCCAAAGTCAAGAGTCAGATGCTCAACTGACTGAGCCACTCAGGCACCCTGCCTGATTATTTTTTTTAGTTAACTGTGCAAGTAACCATACATGACAGTAAATCAGTGTTATCAGAAAAAAAAAAATGAAATGAGTTGATCATCAGTAAGGATGCAAACTACAATAACTTTAATACCAAATATATTTAAATCAATGGGTTCTTAATAATACTTAGAAATAATACTTAACAAAAAATAAGTCAATAGCCACCAACAAAATGTATTGGTCCTAGAATGCTAGGAAACCTACTCTCATTTTTAGAACTGGTTAGAAATAGGAGAATAGAGTGGGTTCAAGCATTTACTGTGCCTTTCCTATTTCATACCTTTGGGTAAACAAGTGGTAGATGAGGGGAAATTTCCCTTTATAGAAATATTCTAGGAAACAAATGAAGGAATGATAGAATTGTGGTGTTACCTTTTTCACTGTCCCTTGTACCCCATTGATCCCCATCAGTGATCCAGACTTTGAGCATCATCGGCAGCTTATAAAATTAAAAGAAAGACTGTGTACCTGCTTTTGTTTTAGTTTATTTATTTAGAAGGAGGGTCAGAGAGAATCCCAAGCAGGCTCTGCACTGTCAGCACAGAGTCCACAAACGGTGAGATCATGATCCCAGCTAAAATGAAGAGTCAGTCACTTAACCAACTGAGCCACCCAGGTGCCTGAAGACTGTGTACCCCCTGATGGAAAAATACATCACCTATAGAAAAGTGTAAAAAAAATCAAATCTAAATTTGACAGAGAACACGGGAAACTACTAACTATACTACCGGGATACAATTAGCAAAATCCAGACTGAGGAAAAGTCTAAAGTCAAATCCCTCAATTTTTCCAACAAATAAATATTGAGAGACTAAAATGGAGGAGGCTATCAATGAAAATAGATTGAAAAGATTTATCAACCAAATGTAATGTGCCAAACTGGTAAATAAAGGGAAAGAATCAAGCATTAATTTTGTTTTCTATTCAAACTGTGACATCCCTTTCCCAGCCCCTAGTGCCTGCCATTTGATCATCCTTTTCTCTTTAAAAAAATTTTTTTTAGTGTTTATTTATTTTTGAGAGACAGAGACACAGAGTGTGAATGAGAGAGGGGCAGAGACAGAGGGAGACACAGAATCTGAAGCAGGCTCCAGGCTCTGAGCTGTCAGCACAGAGCCTGATGCAGGACTTGAACTCACAAACTGAGAGATCATGACCTGAGCTGAAGTTGGACACTTAACCGACTGAGCCACGAGGCACCCTTGATCATCCTTTTTTCAATCTGTGTTTTTGAACATTGTAGGTACTTTATTTTTTAATTAAAAAACACTTTTTGTTTATTTATTTTGAGAGAGTGAGAGAGTACACATGCTGTGCTAGTGGGGAGGGGCAGAGAGAGGGAGAGAGAGAATCCCAAGGAGGGTCCTTTGTCAGTGCAGAGCCCAACAAGGGGCTCCATTTCACCAACGGTGAGCTCATGACCTGAGCACCAAAGCAAGAGTCAGATACTTAACCGACTGAGCCACCCAGGAACCCGTTAATGTGGTTACTTTATTATTCCTATTTTACATATGAGAAAACAGAGGCTTAGAGAAGTTGAACTCATTTTTCATGGTCCAGCAGCCAATGTTTAGCTGGAGGCTTATACCTGGGGACAAGATTCCCTGTTCAAGGCTGTTACTTTCTTCAACCACTTACTTTACTGGAAATGTAAAGGAAGAGATGACCTTTTTGGTTACATGTTCTCTTACACTGTAAATATAGTTAAGTAAGGGGCTCCATAGACTTTAGAATGAATAGCACGAATAGGAATTACATTGAAATCTGTACCCCTTTTATAGCTGAGGGATCGTGCCTTTGCATCTAGACTGGAGTTTTGCTTTAAATGGATTGCCGTTTCAGGATTGCTTCAGGGACCAATAGTGGTATAGATAAATGTTTTAGTCTAAGAATATTAACCTGAATATAAAAAAAAATGTGCTATCTAGGGACATAATGTACTTTTGCATTGAAAATAAGAAAGAAAAAAAATTAAAAACTAGAGCAGAGAGGTATAAAGGTGAAGAGGAAAATAGGTTATGGAAATGAGAAGTCGGCTGGGAAATAAGCTTAATGAATAATTAGTGAGAGGGGCTGGGAGGTACATTTAAGGTTGGACTCACTTTGCAAACTGCATACTTTATAAAACTTAGAAGGACACCAAGTACTTTTTAAAAAATATTGATGACAGCAATTCAAACATTACTCATATGTCATAGAAGCCCGGGAGGCTACTACATGGATGTGGTGATGATGTTTATCTTATATCTACTTAGCATATGACCTTTATGTTTTGCATTCAATTAGGGCTCATTGAGGACCATCTGGGTAATGCTGGTAATTATCTCACACTGCGTAGAATTTCGCAGTGTTGTACCAATATTCTGTCACTGAATATGACTATTATTATAAAACAGGAATGAGTTGGAAACTTTAATCTCCAAAAGCCATTCTTTAATCTGTGAACAACCTAGCACCTGAAGGAAGTTTGGCAAATGGATTTTTAAGTTGTGTTTCACAATATCTAGATGAAGTTTGGGTATTGTTTTTTTGTTTTGTTTCATAAAATTGAATATTAAATCTTATACTCACTGCACGAAGTATAGAATAACAAAGTAATAATGACAATATTTTTAGCATGAAAAATGCGAGCTCAGTAAACTTTAAAGGACTATGGACTCAAAGTTCAAACAATTTCAATTTAAATCTTCCTTTGTCACATGGCTCACATGAATCTAGCTCCCTCAGTCCACCCCTCTGTCATAAATTCTGGTATTTTCTCATATCTTCCATTAACAGTCAGACTTCACAGCACAGAGATCAGAGAATTGTGTTTCCTTTACCCCTATCTACTTCTTTTCCAATAATTCTGCATTCATTGAAGTCTGGTATGCTCATTACCACAAAGAAACTTGAGTTATTCTTTAGTTCTCCATAAATAACAAAAACAAAAACTGATAACATTCTGTAATATTTTTATTAGTTGTGGATGAGATACTGGTTTGTGTAACTGGTTGATAAAACTACTGATCCCAGGGATTAACAAAGTGCACTGAATATGTCAGTTGCTCAATTAATGAAGTTTAGGACTTGATCAAACATGTGCCCCATTCTCAGAACACATGAAGTTTAACCCAAGCAGCGATTATTTTCATTTTGGCTCTGAATTAAGGCTTGATTAACTTGCCTGGCTTGTTCTGCAGAATAACAGGGCCCCACCCTGCAGTCCTGCAGCCCCTTATAGTATGGGATTTCCTCTCTACAAGGCCAAAAAGTCATTGCATTTGCTATTGTGATGACTTATTACATTAAGAACTCTCCACCCTGTAAACAAGATAATTTAAAACACATTGACGTAAATTAAAAACAAAAATAATCTCATATAAATAGGAGAAACAATAATTTATCAGTCTCTTAAAAAGATCTGTTTATTTGTGAACCTGAACTTGAATTTTATACATAGCCTTTACTTTTGTTGCTGTTGTTCTCAAGTTTATTTAGACATTTAATGTATAAACCTCTTTGACTTTCATAAACGGTTGTACTGATGACTATATTTTCTTCCTTCCTACCTGTGTTATAAACAATATAAATATTTAACAATTCGTCTATGCTTTAATTATCCAATCTGAGCTATCCAATATGCTAGACGTTAGTTATATGTGACTAATGAATACTTGAAATGTGGCTAGTGTGAATCGAAATGTGGTGTAAATGTAAAATACACACTGAATTTCAGATGTAATACAACAAAAAAGATGATAAAATATCAATATTTTTGTGTTATTACATATTTGAATGACAATATTTGGAATATGTTAAGTTAAATAACATATATCACTAAATTAATTTTGTTTCTGTTTACTTTTTGAAATATTACTACTAGAAGATTTTGAATTAAATATGTGGCTCACTATGTATTTCTATTGGAAAGAACTTTTGTAAAGAATACAGATCGTTATTAATGTATGCCATAACTGGAGTAGAGAGTTAATGAACAAAAGAGAACTTGTGTAATCATCTACAGGAAACCTTATGGCATTGGCAGGCATAAAAACACGATAAGGATCCAAGTATTCTTTCCTCTAGGAAACTGATGCATTCAGTGATAATCTTAGGTGCATTTCTGATGTTATACATATTCCAATCAGGGAAAGCAGAGTGATTATTTTCGTAAGGATCCAGACAAATTCTTATCCCAAACTGGGGGTACTTAGCATCCTTCCTCCACCTGGAGCACTCTGGCTGGTCTCTCATTTGTTCCCCACCACATTGTGTGTTGTGTTTAGTTTGTCTTTCATTATTGTTATTGGTGTCTTAATAAATGTGCAACAGTTTGAAGGTAGAGGCCAAGACTCATTCATCTTCATATCCACCACAGTGCCTGGTACACAATAAGTATTTAATAAATGATTGAGAAAGAAGAGAAGAAAGGAGAGAGGGAAAGAAGGAAAAGCACTCACTGGTAACATTTCAAAGGCTGGGTGGGGGACGAGTGAGAGGTGTGATGGATGAGGAGAGGCTATGGGAGTATTTCCAAATTCCTATTCCATTTGTATATGTCCATGTCCTTTATCTCAGTCCTTGCTCCCAACAATCTCCGCCCACCCCAACCAACTCCTTGTTTGAATGAACAAATGTTTTAAAAAATTTTATCATCACTAAACTGTTCTCCGGGCAAAGGGTTTTCTAGATACTGATTCCAAATGAAACTTCCTAGATGCACATTGGAAAATGTAACTAAGTGAAGCACATTTATCAATCCTTTGAGGATACAAATGGGTGTTGTTGTTGTTGTTGTTTTACATGTCTGTTTGGTTTTGATCTTTGTACCAGCATACATTCTTTTTTACTGCACTTGTGATATTTACTAAAATTAATTCACACTGAGCCCTGATGAAAGCTTCAAGAGATTTCAAAGGATTGGTATACTACGGGCCACCTTTTCTTACTAAAATACAATCAAATTACAAATCAATAAAAAAATAATTAGAAGTCTCCTAAATATTTGAACATTAGGAAACTCATTTTAAATTAGACATGAGACAAAAAAATGAAAGCAGGAAGTAGAAATATTTAGAACTGAATGGTTACAAACATACTGTATATCAAAACTTGTAAAATACAGTTAAAGTAGTACTTAAATAAACTATTATAACTTGAATTTCTTTAATTAGGAAAAGAGAAGAAAGTGTGAAAAAAAAATGAACTAAGCATCTATTTTGGTTAGTTTGTCTATGGTAACCAACAATCATGAAACTTAGTGTTCTACAATGATAAAAATTTCTTCCTTTCTCACATTATATGTAGCTTGGTGTCAGCTTCTGCTTGGCCCCAGTGTTGCTCTGGTCTCTGGCTCTGCTCCATGTGTCTTCTCATTCCAAGATCCAGGCTGACAAGACCCTCTTTGGGGACCAGTTTGTTATTGTTTTTATGGCTAAGGTGAGGAACCAGAAAGCTGGTGGGAACTCATTTGTACCTCAAAGCTTTTACTCAGAACTGGCATGTTGTCAAAGCAAGCCCATGCCCAAGCCAAAAGTCAATGGATTGAAAAGCATTACAAGAAAATATATTACTGACTGCTATCTTGATAAAAAATATTTAGTTTCCTTCCTTCTGCAGTCCAACTATAGTCACCCCCACCTCTAAAGAAGAAATCCTGAATATCTCATTCAGTCTCAGCAAAAAATCAAGATCTAGTGTCTGATGATAGTCTTTCTATTGGGTGGAGATTTGGAGATCTTTCAAATGAAATGCACTTACCTCAAATATATAATCCTGGGGCAGTGACTGATAGCTCAACAAGCATTCCCAATGGAAGGAAATGTTACTTGATTAGGCCTTTATTTTGCTCAGTCCAATGTTTTCCTAGGTGCTGAAATTGTCTCTCTGAAAGAGCCTTCTTTTCTATTATCCTCCTAGACCACATCTCATAAGAGCACTGGAATAATACGCATCTTGAGAAGCTGAGTATCTTGGTAAGCTTATATTTTTTTTGGTAGGCAAGTGGGGATCCCAAAACTGTTTTATCCTTTAATAGTAAGCCTTTTTTAATCCAGCCTATTGGCACTTTTGGTAAAATATCTCTTTAAAATGTGAGTTTTAAAATTTTATTTAATTTTAATCAGCCACATGTGCAAATAGCTATACTGCTGGTCTTTTGAAATGTGGCTTTCTTTCTAGATTTACAGATAACCTAATAGGCTTTAAGGAGACTGTAAGTATATCTTTTTTGCTAAGCCATTTTATTCCCACTATATGATATTCTAGAGTTTTTAACAAAGATTATGAATGTCAATGCTCATTTTGGGGCATGGATCTTCATCTGAGCCTTAATGATGTCTTTGTTGCTCAAAGCATTTCTGTTTATCTTTTACTAATTAGAAACAGGTCTGTTTTTCAACTTTGCGATTCCTATAATTCCTGGTTGCTCTCATTTCTGTTTTTCCCCTGCTTGTAAAGCAGTCCAGCGCTCTTCTGAGTTCACCTAACAATCCTGGGGGCGAATAATAACCAAGTCATACTAGTAACATTCTATTTTGAAACCTCTTTTCCCAAAGCCACTCATTCTTAAGTAGATTTTCTGTTAAGTTATTGCAGATGAGAGTCTGCTAAATGCTTTGCCACTACACGCCGTGGCTCACTACTTTTCCATCCTCCAATGATCGTTCCTTTATGACTTGTCTTTTGGTCCCAAAGTTAACACACAGATTTCTGTTGTTGTTGTTGTCGTTGTTGTTGTTGTTGTTGTTGTTACAGGAGGGCCTCACTTTAAGATACCAGTATCTGTTTTAGTCAACTTTGCTATAGTAACAAATAAGCTCAAAATCTTAGGGCTTATAACAAAAATTCATTTTTTGCTCATGTTGCACAGAATGTTGGGTCACCCACAGTTCAGCTAGATGCTTTAAATAAGACGGGCTCTGCTCTGCTGTCTTCCCATTCTGTGACTGAAAGTTCGGCTTCTGTGCCAACAATTCTCAATGCCTCTTAAAGCTTCCACCCAGAATGGGAAGTAAAAGAACTGGCGCCCTGTCCCTTCTGCTCATGTTCCATTTTCTAAAGCAAGTATAGAGTTTAGACTACAGTAAGTGGACAGAGAATTACAATCCTTTTATAGGGAAGGGTGACAGGAATGGTTGCGAATAATAACAGAATTTACCACACAATTCCATCTTAAATGATTTGAAACACAGGATAAGCCACCCTCATAAAAATGGAAAGAAAAATTTAAAAAATAGAAAAGAAACATCAAAAATATATTAAGTAGGGGCGCCTGGGTGGCTCAGTCGGTTAAGCGTCCAACTTCAGCTCAGGTCATGATCTCACAGTTCGTGAGTTCAAGCCTCACATCGGGCTCTGTGTTGACAGCTCAGAGCCTGGAGCCTGCTTCAGATTCTGTGTCCCCCTCTCTCTCTCTGCCCCCTGCCCGGCTCACACTCTGTCTCTGTCTCTCAAAAAGTAAATAAACGTTAGCAAAAAAAAATTTTTTTAAGAATATATTAAGTAAACCAAATCCTTAAAAAAATAATAAGAAAACTGAGAAACCTCTGGAAAGCTTGGTCAAAGAAAATGAAAGAGGCTAGAAATAGAAAAGGAGGCTATAACCAGAGATATAGCAAAGATTTTATCAAACATTCGAGGAACAAAGGCTTTGATCCCATACAAAATACTGTAGAGAATGTAAAATGGAAAAAGAAATCTTCCCCTAAATAAATTCTAGAAAGCTAAGTTAACCTTGGGTACCAAACCTGGCAAGAACAGAAAGAGAAAGACAATATTTAGAACCATCTTATTCGTGAACATGATGTAAAAATTCTATGCATAATACTAGCAAAAAATACTAGGAATATATTAAAAGGCAAATATATTGTGAACAATTTTATTCTAGCAATGCAAGCCTTGTTTACCATAAGCAAGTCAGTGATAGTAGTTTTTAATATAAAAGGCTTAAATTAAAAATATTAGTTTATTATCTCAATAGAGAGACAAAAAGCTTTTGATGAAATTGAACACTGGTTGATAAAAACACTCAGTAAGGAATAATAAACTCTAATGAATAAATAGCATCTAGACAAAATACTCAGAAAATATTTCAATAGTAGAATATTAAAAATTTTCCTTTTCAGATAATAAAAGACAAGTCTGCCTTGAAGCACCTCTTCTGTTCAATTCTATGATAAGGCAAAAAGGCAGGAAAAGAAGTGAGAGGTGTAAGAATTGCAAAGAAAGAAAAAAATATATTATTTGTAACATAGAGTTTACCAATGTTTCTGGATACAAAACCAAATTTAAAAATTACTTTTCTAAGCATAAGCAATAAAGAAGAAAATGTAATAATAATAATAGTATGCCATGTATAACACCCTCAAGAAATATTAAATATCGAAGAATAGGTATAACATGTGCCAGACCATAATAGAAAAAATACAATTTTATTGAAAGATATTTTTAAAAAACTTGCATAGAGAGATATATCACTTACGAATTCAAAACCTCAATACTATATGAATTTCAAAATCTCAGTGGATATTTTTGTGAAACTTGGCAAATTAATTTAAATTTCAGATTGAAAAGAAAAGCCTGAGAAAAGCCAGAATTCTCCTGAAGAAAAGGATCAATGATTGATCTTCTATTATCAGTTTTCAAGACTGATAAATTCTTAATAATTAAGATAGTGTACATTGGTACAGAGACAGACAAATGAACCATTTGGACAAAAAAAAAGTATACAGAAACATACCTCTGACAGTATGGAACATTGTTTTATGGTATGGATTATACTGAGATCCTTGGGGAAAGAATATGTTTTTTATTAAGCAGGGCTAGATAATTGGTTTTTCATATACAAAAAAAAAAAGGATTTCTTACCCCACAGCTTACAAAAAGTCTTCTCCTTCCAAATAGGCATTAAATTGATAGAGTTAGTTCACTTAATTTTAGATGAATTAAGGATCTAAATGTAAAAGTCAAACAATAAAACATTGAGAAGACCATATAAGATACTCTGACTTAAGAAATATATATTAAATAAGATATTCAAATTATCCCTACTCAATTAAATACAAAGTT
Source organism: Panthera tigris (assembly GCF_018350195.1). Taxonomy (NCBI): domain Eukaryota; kingdom Metazoa; phylum Chordata; class Mammalia; order Carnivora; family Felidae; genus Panthera; species Panthera tigris. The sequence continues at coordinate 110,061,762 of NC_056666.1, read as the reverse complement.
GACTATATTATAATTAGAAGTTATGCTCAGTGAAACATGCCATAAGAAAAGAAAAACCACAGATTTGAAAATGTATTTGCACAACACAAAATGCAAAATGGATGTATACCAAAAATATAAATAACTCCTACCAACCACCAACCCCAAAAACAATCCAAAGAAATGAAAAATGGACAAAAGACTTGAGAAGACTTGATGTTACAGAAGAGGAATTATAAATGACCAGTAACTTAAATAATATTTATCCTCATTAGCAACATGGAAAATGCAATTTAAATACTATCTCTAACGAGATAGTATTTCATGTCTAGCAACTAAGAAAAAATGTTGGGTATTGGTGAAGCCATGGAACAACCAGAGCATTTATGCACTGTTTGTGAAAGTATTAATGGGTATAACAACTTTGGGGAAAAGGTAACATTTTTTAGTAGGATGAAAATGTACAGACCCTATGATAGAGCAATTTCACTGTTCACTGTTTGGTATATAATCTAGAAAAATATTTGCATATATTCACTAGGAGATACTATTTATAAATACCAAAAAAAAAACCAAGCAAATAACAGCAAGAACTCAAATCTAGAAACTAACAAAATACCCATTATTAGTAGACATGGTAAACACATTCTGACATCTTCCTGTTACAAAGTACTATGTACTTGAGAAAAAAATTAATAAATTACAATTATTCACAACAATTTGGATATACTTAGGAACATAACATTTAATGAAAAAATAAATTTAGAGATGCCAGCATAGGGGTGCCTGTGTGGCTCAGTCAGTTAAGCGTCCAACTTCGGCTCAGGTCATGATCTCGTGGTTTGTGAGTTCGAGCCCCATGTCAGGCTCTGTGCTGACAGCTCCGAGCTTGGAGAGCTCGGAGTCTCCCTCTGTCTCTGCCCCTCCCCAACTTGGGAGCGTGCGCATACGTGCACGCACGCTCTCTCTTTCTCTCTCTCTCCCAAAAATAAATAAACATTAAAAAAATTAATTAGAGGTGCCAGTGTACATGGTAAAACTCTAAAGGTAAGAGAGTGATAAAACAAAATTCAACATCATGCTCCCCCCTATGGGAGAATGGGTAAGGTGAAAGGCAAATGGGAGACAACCATGACAAAAATAAGGCATAGTTCTTCTTATTGAATTGAGTGGTGGGTAAATTGGAGTTCTTTCCATTTCTTATGTACATATAAATACTTTGTAACTACTCAGTACTCCATCATGAGATAACAATGAAGTATGCACAATACTGAAGAGTTAGCCACACTTCAAGGGACACCAGTACGTTGATGTAGATGATAGACTTTTTTCAGGTCAATGGAGACCCAGAGGACAACATGTGGACAAGAGCTCTGCCCTGACAGAATATAATGAGCTTCTCCTTTAGTATGCCATCTGGGGGAAGAACAAGTCCAGGAAGACCCCTCCTTTTGAGAAGGCAGACACAGCCCTGATACAGAATTTGAGCTTTGTACTGACAAAATATTTTCATAAATAAAACTATTTTGAGCTGAAAGAGGCTGAATTATCTTCGGTTGACAAATTTCCTCCCATCCCACTATTATCAATAAGAATAGGAATTCCAGAGGTGAATAATATAAAATAAAATGGTATTTTGAGACAGCTAAATCATTGGGTATACTCAGTATTACCCCCATTAAAAGTACTGCAGGAGTAAGTTCAAGGTGATATTGTAGCCAGTAAGGAAACTGTCCCCAATCCAGACTTGAGAAACAGGACATCAGAGAGGGCTTCCTGAGATCATTGGCAAAATGACACCAAACAGAACAGTCAAGGAAGTTTTCTAGTCAGAAGAAGAAGCGCATGTAAGAACCACCCTCCTATCTTCCACTGACCCCAGTAATCACTGATAGATGTATGTGGTGCCCTACTTCTCTATGAATTAGAGTGATAATCTCTTACTAAAGGCATATTAGGCCCAGGAGAGCTCTGGGCATCTATTTTCTAGTTTCACACAGCCCTGTGAGCTTCTTACCTCATAGCTCTTACCACTATCTATTACAACATTTTCCTTATTTGTCTTCCCCTCTAGGTTGAGAGCTCCTGGAACATTTCTATTACTTTGCCTGTAATGCCCAGCTGGAGGTTGGCACAGAGTGTCAAACAATGTTTAATAAATGTTGAAAGAATAAAAAACAGGACAGAATGATCAAAGGGAAATGGTGTACCAGTGAGCCGAATACATCCAAAAGGAAAGAAATCTAAGAATGTGCAAGAAACCAGTTCAGAAGCAAACTGGAAATAAGATATGTTTTAATTCAAAAAAGTCCTTTTCGTCTCCATTGACCTCTTGCTATTTAATCCATCAAAGAGCTGTGCTATCCTTTAGTAAATCATTACCAAATGTTATTGGTTTATTGGTTCTGGGAATCAAGACCGGCTTATCTAAAACTTAATATTACATTGAAGTTTGATAATGTGATCTGATTCTAGAGAGGTGATCCAAAAAGGTGATGAATTTTCTATATAGGATAGCATATTTAATTGTATTAAATTGTACTGTTAAATTGGTGATTCTTATAACTGAATTAAAATTATTGTTACCACATTAAGCAGTTCCTATTGTTCCGGGTGGCACAACTCTAACAAATCTAAATGAAAAAGCACAACACAATAAAATTTTGGATTACCTTCTGGGCTTGTAAAGAGTGATATAATGTAACTCCAGGGGTTTTGCAGCAGGTACTATTATAGCAGCTTATTACTGGGCTCTAGCTTTGAATGGACCTTGGGTTTTCCTTTTAAGTAGGAGCCTGTATTATAGGACAAAAGAGCTTTATCTCTTGTGACGGGAAGGCTAAGAATAACTGTTCTTTATGAGTCATGCAAACACATTCCAAAAAGGGCTTTCTTCTATTCAACATCTGTAACAGCTCTTCCTGTCCTTTCCCACCACCTCAGCCCAGGTAGAGCCGACAGGCAATGGATAATGGGCAGCGGTTATTTTTACTCTATTGAATCCCAATAAAGGAACAAAAAAATAAATCACAAGAACAAATAGTATTTCAGTTCTCTGTCTTCAGAGACAAAATGTGGCCAAGAGTGACCTTTGGGGGACCGGAACTATAGAAGAATTTTTTTTTAGCTCATAGTTGGTGCCAATTTCTCACCAATAGAGAGAAATCTAGCTCCCTGGTTGAATACTCATTTTAGCATCTTTTGTGGAGATGATCACTTGATGTTTGGAGAAAATGTTTTGTCCCAGGTAGCCAGTCTTACCCAGGAAGCTCCCTAATGCCATTTTTTCTTCAGAAATGAATCTAATTTGTATTATTTTAGAAAGCTGACATGCCACATGAAGATACTGTTTTCATATATTTAAAAATCAGAAAGGAGATTTATTTCTTTTTTTAACAAAATCTTAGACTTATCTATTAAAAATTGACCAGACAGACTACTCTTCAACTCCAAATTCAAAGCCAGGGCAGAGGGTAATAATTTTTTTGATGACGCTTTTGGGTGAAGAGTTCTCCTGCCCTTCAGCTGGGGGAGGGAGGAGGCTGGCTCTGATGGGGTCTTAGGTACTCATCTTTGACATAAAACTGCAGAGTACTGAGGAAGGGATATCTGATTTCACACTTCCCAAAAGCCACTGTGTTTGCTCATGTTTGACTTCCTGCACTAGAGGCAGAGTGGACACAATACTGTGTAGCTATATAGTTCAGAAGAAAGGTTTGCCTCTCTCTCTCTCTCTCTCTCTCCTTGCTAAAATTCTGAAAGTAAAAAGCAGAGGGACACCTGGATGGCTCAGTTGGTTAAGCATAGGACTCTTAGTTTCGGCTGAGGTCATGATCTCGTAGTTTTGGGAGTTTGAGCCCCACATTGGGCCCCAAGCTGTTAGCATAAAGCCTGCTTGGGAGTCTCTCTCTCCCTCTCTCTGCCCCTCCCCTACTTGCGCTCTCTCTCTCCCTCTCTTTCTCAAAATAAATAAATAAACTTTTAAAAACAGGAGAGAGATGGTATGTATTTATGTGGATTATAAATAAAAACCAGTATACTAGAAGGGACCAGCTGTGAGTGTTTTTCACTTAACTTAGGAAAAAAGAGATTGTCTCACAACAAAGTTTTCTCCGTGAAATGGCAATTGTGCAGAATCATGAGTTCTCTCATAAAGTAGTCAATGATATTTGTTGAATGAATGAACACCCTTCTAAGAAGAGAAACAAATATTCAAATATTCTCCAGCTGGATATTTATGTTCCCTAGTGGCTTGACCTCAAAGTGAAACAAACAAACAAACAAAAAAACCCCACCTGGCTGGGATATTATAGTTTCTTATATCAATGCAGCAAACCAGCACACTTCGGGCAGCTACTGTGCAGAATAAATAACAACAGCTGCTTAATGAATCCTCAAATTACAGATTTTTTCCCCCTTACATCGCAGCATGGTGGAGCTAATGAAGGGCAAAATTTACACAAATAATTAAAATGATGCCAGCTTGTACAAGAAAGAGGAGGGGCCCTGACTAGTCAAGACTCAAAAGACCAGCAGCTGCAAATGCCAATTTGAAAAGACACAACCTTTCTCACTCTTGAGGGGCGGGCTTCTTGTCTGACAGCAACGCTTTCAGGGAATGAAAACCCTCTCAGGCCCAGAGAGTGAGCCAAACATCGGTAGGGCCCTTCCGTGGCAGTTGTACTGGTTGCCGTGATTTTCTAACTGGTTCCAGTTCTTTTTGTTGGGTTCTGGTGCTGCAAAGCAACAGAAGGAAGGAGAATATGCCTGCAGGGCTTTTGATGGCGCACAGAGTTTTTTCTCAGAATGTTTTTCTGTTGCCATCTGCATCAAAATAACATTTTTTAAACATTAGTTTGAATGCCTTCAATTCACACAAACAATTCACATAAATAGTTTAATGTCCCTCATTTTCCACCTCCTCCAACTGCCCCACGTTCCCCAACTAAACACATATTCTCTTTGAATACTTTATTCTTTTTACTTATCCATGTGCCTGCCTCCTTCCCTTCTCATCCCGATGTCCAGCAGAGGGAATCGAAAAAAAAATTTTTTTTTTGCCAGTTATAGGATTGTCAAATTATTTTTAGGCACACTTTAGGTAGACAGGACCACCTTATAATGATCTCAATTTCCACAAGAACTATGAAATTTGAAAAGTTGATTGAAAAGTATATTTTTTTCATTATTCTTTTCACTCCATTAGTTCCCATTATAAAGTTGGAAAATACTGCTTTTGGAGAAAATAATCAGTCCTGGAAGGTAATTTTTTAAAGGTCATGAAAGGAGTACTTTTAAAACCAGAAGCATGAAATTCCCCGTTGTCACGGGAGGTATTACCTTGTCTGAAAATTCTTATTGACATAGTTAATAAGATGTTCTCTAGTGTGCTCAGTTAAGTACTTTGTTAAATCAGCTATTTGTTTCCTTTTATAGCAGCTGGAAGAGATGGCATTTCAAATGCAAACAATTTTCCAGGCCCTGGGAAGGTTATGAAAAGTAAGTTTAGGTTGTTTGAGATTTTTCTTGCTTCTGGACATAGGCCTATATTGCTATTGTCTTCCCACTGAAGGAATAGATTTTCCTGTGACTTTTTGTGACCACTACCATTTTAGGCTGACCCTTACATTGATCTGTACAGTCATGCAGTCCTACATGGTGAACTCACCTAAATGGTGAGCATGATAATGATGGTTGGGTGCAGACTATACCCCTCCATCATCATGAATCTCTGTGCAACATCTACTTGTTGAACATCCACTGAGCTCTACTGAGGCACCAAAATGATATTCGAAAGGGGTGCTCACCTTCAATGTCTAGCTTGACTAAAATATGATAAGCATTTATACCAGTTTCAGTTGCAAGTGACAGAAAAATGCAAAGTAGTTTACACTAGAAATAAGTCTATTGATAAATGAATGAAATCTATAGGAACAGGACTGGCATCAGTCTTGGTTGGATTTAGGTCCTCAAACAATATCAGGTGTATTGAATTAGTTGTACTCTTTTCTATGGGTTGACTTTCTTCCTAGACTGACAAGATGGCAAGATGGTCCAGAAGCTCTCCATATCACATCCTCTCGGGTGGCAAGGAGACAATATTTCTTACTGATAATTCCTGCCCAAATCTGGGAATCCTTTCTGATAGAAACAACTCTGCAGGATTCAGTGCTCTGATTAACCAGGCCTGGGTAAGATTCCCAGAAAGGGAGTTCAGTGGCTTGATTGGCCAGAAATGAATCACATGTTTCACCATTTTCCTCAGAGTTAGAAGCCAGTCTCCTGGACTGAGCTCTGGAAAAAGTTATTCTCCAAAGGAAATTCATATCTCTTCAGAAAAGAGAGAAATGAATAAAAAATATACACTATCAGTATTATACTGGCTATTTAAAAGGCGTATTTAAGTATTTACGATGTTCTCAACATGGGGTTAAGCATGTATATGCCTCACTTCATTTAATTTGTTTCTTTCATCAACTTTATGAGGTGGTTACAACTATGATCTACATTTTATATATTTAAGAAGTCAACAGTTTCAAAATTTAAGTAACCTGCCTGAGGTCACACTGTTACAAATAGGTGAGGCCGGGATCTGAGCTGCAAGGACTGATTTTGGAGCCTGCACCATGAAGCACTGGGACATACCATCACTGAGAAAGACAGTGACAACTATAACATCTAATGCTTGTTGGTACTTACTATGCAAAGGGCTTTATGTCAATTAGGAGCAAAGTGCTGCACCCAAGCAGTATACAGCACCTTATCTTCCTAGAAAGGCTTTACACAAATTCAGAAATGGACACAAGAGTTTAGACTCCCCCTAGAGTAAAGTAAGCCTAGGGAAGCAGTTTGCAGTGGGGGAGGGGAACTTGGGGGAGAGGCAGTGCTATGCCTTGAGGAAGCTGTTTTCAGTAGCAGAAAGATATAAGCATATTTATAGGCTGAAGAGAAGCCAAGAGAGGCAACACTTGATAACACAAAATGATAAACCAAAAACAAAACCAAACAGGAAATCGTTTATGCAGCAGAGTCTCAGGAGAGGTGGGAGGGAAGGAGATTCCAAGCTTTGATGGAGGTGTTTAGGTTTGGATAGAAGGGACGACACCTTCTATAAGATAGAGGGCAAGAATGGAAGAGAGGGACAAAGGGAAATCATAGCTTCCTTGTAAAAGAAAATTCATTTCATTACAGCTTACCCAGCACTTCACATGAAATAAATAGAATTCTACCTTTAATTCTGCTTTTATTCCATCTTCCATTGGGTCAAGACTCTTGTAATAGTGCCAAATCACCCACTTTGGGGTTAGTTTTATACAGCATTTTGAAGGCATTTAGCATATTCCTTTATGGAACTCCTGCCAAATTTGCTTGCTTGTTTATTTACTAACTTTGATTAAGCAGGTTACAGGTGCTTTCCCTCTGTCATTCTGGTGTTTTTATGGCGAATGTCCACAAAAGGACTAGTCACATAATTTATTATGGAAAAACATGTAACTTGTTATTCACAAAACTTATGTATATAAATTAATGTAAATAGGCAAGGAATATGTTTCCATGAGAGAGATAAGGATAAGCTAAGTAATTAGCTACAGTTTGCAATGTAGATAAATTGGCAGCTGGAAGGGACAACCCATTACTTTATAATTAATTGACTTAGATCTTTTTAAAATTAATTAGTTGGGAAGTACAGCTGGGTAGAGACTGATGTACAAGGAGCCTTCCGTACTCCCATCAGAAATCAAGGTCAAACAAGTGATTATGGCGATTTCACCTTTCAACTACTGTTCAGTAGTAATTCAATCAGGTAATTATTGCTTAGATATTCCTTAAGTGTCTTCTCCAGGTTCTACTGGGTCTTTCAGTAAATCCACAGGTAACTGTATTTTCTAAATATTGACTTATCCTAATTATAGATCTATTGTTCTGTAGACATTAAAGAAATGCATCCTGTATTGAATGCTTACTACATGCCAGGGCCCATGATGAGTCACTTATATACTTTATTTCAGTTTTCCTCATAGGATCCCTATGAATTAGGTGTTCAAAGAGGTGGTATAGTGTAATGGTGAAAGGTGAGATTCAAAAGCCTGACCACCTAGGTTTAGATCTGGCCATTCAATTAACTGCTGTGTGATGCTGGACAAATTACTGAACCTCTCTGTCTCTCAGTGTCCTCATCTGTAAGATGGTGATAAGAGTACCTTCCTCATGAGTGTATATGTATTAAATTAGTTAATCTGCATAAAGTGTTCACAGTGAAACCGGGCCTTCACATAGTGCTGTCATTATTTTTCCCATCATGCTCTGCCAGTAATGATAATAGGCACATTTCTGAGTACTTACCTTCCTCTAAATAGTGTACCTGTATTAACTGACTTAATCCTCCTGAGAATCCCATCAGGTAGACATGACATAAATCAAATGAATCCTCATTTTACAGATAAGAGAACTGAGGCACAGGGAAGACTGCTAACTTTCCCAACATTACCTAACCACTTAGTAGAAGAGCCGGGATTTACTTTCAAAATCTGTCTTCAAAACTCATGCTTTTAACTACTCTGCCATAGTGTCATATTCTTCCAGCATTATCTGGAAGACATACCTAATGGAATGCAGTTCCCAGAAGGAGCAATGTTCATTTATTACTGTCATTATAGGTGCCCTTGGCCTGGAATGCTCTGCTTCCCTTGCCCACTGTTGAACACCCTGTTCCACCTTAAATTGTCAACAACAAAATCTTCAGAGATTCTTCTCTTAAGGAGAAGCCATCTGTGATGCAGTTTTCTGCATCTTCCCCTGTGGACCCACAGAATCCTATGCTTATCTCTTTTATAACATTCTTATACCATGTCAGTCTGTTAGTCAAATAATCAATAGATATATTTATAAGTTCATCAATGACTGATCACTGAGTCCCTTTTCTCAAGGAGCATATGTCCTAGTGGAGAATGATAAATTTTAAACCTGTTGAAAAATTTAAAGATTAAGATAATTTCAGATGTTATGATGGGTTAGTGTAGAAAGGGGCTGGCTGTGCTGGTCCAACTTGGTTGGAGATGAGAAATAATGGCCAGTAGCCAGGCACATACAAGTCAGTGTGGAGAGCATTTCAAACAGAAGGACCAGCAAGTGCAAAATCCCTTTTGTGGGATCAGTTTTGCTGCATTTGAAGAACAAAATGTGCAACTAAGAATAACATTAAGATATGCATAGTCATTATTTATTCACATGTTTACCTTCCTACCTAAACTGTGAATGCTTTCTGGTTTAGCATTCTATTTAGCAGATTTCCTGGACAATGGTCTTTTTTTGGCTAATTGGCTGAATAACATCATTGACACAAGTGAACTGTTATTTAAGGTAACTAATTTCTTTTTTTTTTTCCCTTCCTCCTGCCTTTTTTAATACTTGCTACTCTTCTGAAATAATTGCCAAAATTCTCTCTTTTTTTACTAGTCCCCTCTACACATTTCTGTTTTCTTTTGGTTCTAGCCTCCCCTACATCTATTTCTCCTATCTTTTGATTCCCCACCACCCCTTTTTTCCCCTTGATCCCTTTTGTTGTCTCAGGTAATCCCCTCTAGGCTACAGGGGTCTGGAAGAAGGTATACTCTTTGGATGGGGATAAAGCTGCTCATACATATCTTAGCTTCTTTACTCTGAATCCTCTTTTATAGACCTTGAAGAATTCCTTATATTTCGGGGTCAACACCAAAGCTCAAAACATAACCTCGTCCTGAGATCCTCTTTTGGTAAATGAATGCAAGCTGGTTTTCTTTTAAGCCATTGTTCTGGATGCAGCCTTTAGAAGAGGAGAGAATAAGGTGAACCACCTTGATGCTTCCAGCTCACCTGGGGAGAAGTTTTGATTGCTCTTAGAAGCTTGATTGCTCTTAGAGACTGAGGTTAAAGAAGTTAAAAAAGCAAAAAGGAGAGACCAATTTTAATAGTTAACTATAAAGGATTCCTAGAGTTCCTTTTCTTCCATCTGATAGAGAAAAGAAGCAACTCCTGTGCCTTTGTCTTGCAGGAAAGCTTTCTTCTGCTCCCCAGGAGTTTATACAGCTATTCAGGAGTAAAAGATAACCAAGGATGAACTCGGACCTCCCCTGGGGCCTTAAAGGCCATCTCTTTAGTTGCTAATCGGCTGAACCCACACATCTTAGATATATAAATTTTAATCAGCTTCCCTCCCATTTCTCCCCTTGTCTTCCAGGGACTGGGTTCCACCTACAAAGAGTTTTGGAATCGATTTTGAAAATATAGGAGATCAGCTTCTTCTTGCCTGTGATTGTTCTTGAGATGCCATCTAAGATGACCTACTTCCCCTCATCTTCTTCCCAGGCACTGTGGATTTCTGTCTGGCCACTGTCATTTCATAGCTGCAAACACAATGCAACCCCATGACCTTGCGTTGCAAAAGAAAACCTGGTGCTTTTTTAAAAGCTACATTTTAGTGTTTGCTTTAGCTACTAATTGAAATGGCCTAGCATACCTTTAATTATTATAAGATCTTATACACCAAAGGATCTTGGTGTACAAATGTCTTACGTAATAGGGTGCTTTCCAGGAATCAAAAGATGGAGAAACAATACTGTACAGATTCTACTCTTGGGCTCTGGACTCAGACTGGGTCAAATGCCTGCATCAATGCTTAGAGCAGTGCCATGTTTAGAGTTACTTAATATCTCTGTAGCTCAGTTTTCTTATATTTACATGAGAACAACAGTTTCTAGGGTTTGGAGAAGGAGTCAATAAGATAATACATGTAAAGCACTGAGCATAGTGTCAAACCCAATATAAACATTCAATAGAAGTGATGATTATTTTGGTCATTGGGATAAAGGAGTAGAAAGGGAAGAGATAGGCTCTGAATCAGAGTATATGAATTCTAGTGGCCTCGACTACTCATCCTCAGCTGGATGTCCTTGCTGGTGTTCTCGGCCTCTGTACCTGCCATAACCATAGCTGTATAGGCAGCTCCATGAATGGTCCCAAGAGGCACAGAAATTCTAATTGGTGAGACTAGCCATGGGTTTTTTTATTTGCCAATATCAGTAAAATGGTGAATTAAAAAGAAAGCATTCAGAATTACAAGATCATCCATGGGGGCATTACGAGAAAATAAGAAAGAAACCATCAAATCCAATTGAATTGAAAAAAGTGTTATGCATCTAGTATTGTATGGGGCTGTCTTGAGAGCCTGGGGGAGGGCAGGAGGAGGGGAAGGAGACCTAATCACTTCCCTCAAAATTACAATACAGGAGTAGTCATTAAAAACAAAAATTAGCACGTCATCTGCTGAAGGGCATATAGTTACTGAGAGGAAATGGTGCACCTTACTCTTATGTTCCCTAGACCTTCTGGTGTGCTGTAGAGTGAAGGCACAATGCCTAGTAACATTTACTGTATGGTTGGAGAGAATATGCAATTTTTAACGTGGAGGGAAAGGTAAGTGGCATCACACCCAGACAATGAGATAATTATAGCAAAATAGTCCAAAGCATTGACTCTGGAGACAGAACGCCTAAATTCAAGTCCAGACTCCCTTGCTTATTAGCCGTCTGATCTTATACAATTCATCTTAACCTTTCTATGTGCTTTAATTTTCTCATCTCTCAAGTAGGAACAAGAATAGTCCTCCCCTACAGAGTTGTCAGCATTAAGTGAGAAAATGCACATAGCCCCCAGCTCAAGAACTCAATGAATGGTAGTTTTTATGATTATTAGCAAAGAGTACTTTTGGTTTCATTGGATCTTTCTTTGTAAAAACTCATTTTTTTACCTGTTCACAGGTATGAGTGAGATCAGTTTGTCTTCACCAAATCACTTTTAGGTGCCAAGTTACCCACTGAGACAGCAGAGTTAAGACTGACATATTGGACAGGGCTCTTGAAGTTTTCCAACAGAAGTCCATTTTTTTGTTTGTTTGTTTCGAAAGCAGAAGCGGATGTGTTTTGCAAACATTTGACTCATTTCTCACACGAACCTCAGTATTGATGTCCTCACTCCACATAATGTGCAGCCATGAGGAGATGAGAGGTGAGAAGTGTTCGTGTCTACTAGTTAAATAGATAACCAGACATTATAAACTGAGAGGCCATTTCTGCCTCCACCGGCTGGCTGGGTAAGTCACCTGACCTCACTGAGACGGCTTTATCCAACTTTAAAATGAGGATAATGGGATTCCTCTACCCACACAGGGATGTTGGGTAGCTTAGTTATTTGATGTTTGCAATATGCTGGGAGATAAAAGGCAGTATGGAAATATAAAATATATTAAAGAAGAACAAAGTGAGATGTTAAAAGTGATGGCCAATGCAATAGAATGAAGAGATTGGGCAACAGAACCTGGAAGGTAATAAAGTTGTTGTAACACTAAATCATAATATTGATACTAGGGTTTTGAAGGGCTCATTCAAAATAGCTCTTTTGATATACAATAGTGAATTTCTGACTATTGCAACACTTTCCTTCTATTCCAAATGAACACTGGCTTAAAAGAAATAAAAGGTGCTTATCTCAATCAAGGTTAAATCTTTCCTATATTCTTCCGTGAATTAATATGACCTTGTAATACTAACCCTTGGTGTTGAGCATATCCTCCTAATAATACTTATTTTGTTTTTATGGCATTTGTCTTAGATGAAAGGTCAGAGACGGTCTATCCAGGAAAATGAGCTAGATAAAAAATTTTCAATAAATAACTTACAAAGTCATTGTTTCTCATCTCTCAATTTAGTTCAGAAACCAGCTTGACCTTTTTTCTGCTAACGGCAATAAAAGCTGACTGGATCAAAGTGACCTTTTTTCTTCTTCTTCTTTTCTGTTCCTATTTCTGAGCCATCTGGTTTGACAGCCGCACGAGCTGAAATACTTTCTTTTGCAGTCTTTAGAAATGCCCCCTAGAGGCAAATAACCATTTGGCAGAACCAGCAAATACAAAGTATAAAAGAATATTTCCTGCTTGTTCTTTTTAAGGTCGTGTGTGGAGGAGTCAGGGCAGGGGGTGAGAATACCCTCTGCCTGCTTGGCAGGTTTATAGAGCCATTTCAGGTGGGAGATACATTTTCAGGCCCAAAGGAATTTGATCTCATTTCTTTTCTACGGCCAATAATGTAATAGCACCTTGGTATTCAACCATATGTGTCAGCAACCTTGGATAATTTTAAAAGTTTGCAGAAATCACCCTTCATGCAAAAATACATGTGTGAATACTGACCTAAAGTTATTGCTGAAATCCTAGTCCATGCTTCTTGATAATCACCTTTACCAAAGTCCTTTGGTGATTAAGGACATCCTGAAAAATAGGACTTTTGAGGGGCTGGGGGCTGAGATCTGAGTAGCAAATACAAATCACCTCATTCACTCAAAAATGCAGCTTTGGTTGCTTGGGGCATGATTATCTTGTCTTGATGGCATTGTATAGATCACACATTGTTGTATTTTGTACATTATGTACTGACCATGTCTCATTAATCTTTCACATCAATATCTCAGCATTACAGAGATCAGGCTAAACCAAAGATTAATCAAACAGGAGATATTTGAGCTTTTGCTTCCTTGGGTTTTGCACAGAAAAATTGGGGATTAGTTGGAAAAAGCAAGCCAACTAGCCTTTCATCAAAATTACTCTGGGTCAATATCAGAAAAAGACACTGGAGAGACAGGGAAAAACATACTAGAAAGGAGGGGTTTCTGGTTTGCCATTCCCTTGGAACAGTGTACAATATATTAAAGTTGTTTTTAAATTTGCTTCAGTAAACTGCCTGCCAAGTTCATGTACAAGATCTCAAGTTTGCCATGAGGAGTTATTTCCAATTTTTTCAAACAATAAGCTATAAATAGCACGAACAATGACAGGATTGTGTTGATTTCCTCCTGACGTATGCTGGCTAAGGGTTTTGGTCAGAATCCTGAGGTGGACAGCAGGAATTCTGTCTGAGCTACAGGGTGATCCATCGCTTTTCTGAGACTAGCCAAGGAGGCAGCTTTCAGGAAGCAGTCCTCCTCTCCAGGCACTTGCTGTGGGGGTTCTGAATTATTTACTGTGTGAGAGGGCTCCTGGCTTTGAGCACGGGGAATGTGCTTCTTCAGGCTGCAAAGGCTTAAAATAGGTGCCTTCTCACTATTTATGTACAACTAAATTATCCATCCCTCCTCCTCTCCCCCAGACATGTTTTTTTTTTTCCTCCTGGTGGCAAGGGACAATAACACTTAATTTCTACTTATTAGGAGTTGCTCTCAGGATGGTTCACTTTCCCAGGGGAGGGCTTGTGTAATGGGCGATGCAGAATCACATTCATAAATTCATCGTGATTTATCTCAGTGCTATTACAAATGGCAGGTGCCCAGAAATTAGTATGGCATTTAAGCACAGCCACATAACTGGAAGATTGCTTCTGGGCATACTGCATGGCTCGTGATTTTTCCATGTTCCTAAAGCGTGCGCCTTAATGATTCATTAATTAGAAGTTTTTATCTGAACCAGCTGTCCTATCATTAACTGGTGCATGTTTCACCCAGCGAACTGAAGGCAACTGGTGTTTTACTCTGATTCCTTGGGTGAATACTGCATGATATGGACCCTGATTGCTTTCTTTTCCTCATGACTATTCAGCCAATCCTTTCGTCTGGCCATGTCAATGATGGTAGGCCTGCATGCCCTCAGCATAATGGGAGATCTTAACTGACCTCAAGGGAATCTGGGAGGAAAACGAACGATATCGTGAGACCAAAGGAAATTATGTCTACTTCCATTTGCCTTGCACAGAGGAGTTTAGTGAATACTTGGTTTTTGTATGGTTTTATTATTATTTTGTCATCAGATTAGAAAGTGGTGGGAGGTCATGGGGAAAAAAGTCTGGGAAAGTTAGTATTTTTCCCTAATTCTGGAAGGAAAAGCTTCAACTCATTTGCTATCAATTCAACAACTCAGGCCAAGGTAGATCCATCTTTGTCCTACCTGAAACCCCTATGTTTAGCTTGGTTTAAAGGCACTTATTGAACATCTGTCACATGCTGTGCCAAGACTTGTGCTGTGTGCTAGGAATGGAAAGATGATCCCTTGAGGATCCCATTGTCTTAAGGAGAGTCAGTCATGAAAATATACAATTTAAATATACCAGGTGTGCTTCCATTAGTGCTTCCTAGAGTTGCTGAGGATATAGTTTGCTCTTGGATATGAAGAGAAATTAGCTGGGCAAAAATAGCTTTTGCCATGTGTGCTGTTTGGCCTACTTTTCAGACATTATTGGATTGACAGTGCTTCAGAGTTAAGTTTGATTTTTACTTCTCAGTGTTCCATTCGGGCAGTTTCCTTGAGCATGCAGATAAAGGACATCCTTAAGTAAACTTATGTTTACTGACTGCTACACCTCATTCTGTTGAAAGGTAGACTCAAGTACTCTCCGAAAGGAAGAATACCCATGGGTTTAGGGCAGTCTTCGGGGTCCCACCTGGACCTTGTCTAACATGCTTTCTAGGTATTCAAAGTCAACCATGGTCTGTATCAGGGGTTGCCAAATTTTTTCCATAAAGGTCAGATAGTAAGTAAATATTTAAGGTTTTTCAGGCTGGGCAGTCACTATTACAACTACTCAACACTGCTTTTGTAGCCTGAAAGCAGTTATAGGACACATGTAAATGATGGATGTGACTGTGTTCTAGTGTAACTTTACAAAAATAGGAGAATGCTGGATTTGGCCCTTGGGTCCTAGTTTGTTGAGACTATAGCATTAAACAAATATATCTGGCTATTACTTAGTCAAAAAATATTTAAAAATTTTAAGTAAATATCTGAACTTCAGATATTGAACATTAAAACTAGGGATCTAAACTCATTCTTAAGTTCTTAGTGCCTAGTTTATGTCAAAAACTATGTAAGGTTTGAGGATAAAAAAATCAATGAAAGTTGGTGCTTAATCTCAAGGAGTTTATAATTTATCAGGAAGACCTATTTTGCAGATGTAGAAACACAGACCCTCAGAAATGACTTGCTCTTGGTTAAATAGTAGCAAAGCCAGGACTCCGCATCAGGCCTCTGTGAGCTCAGGCATCTTTCCTCAACAGAGCATTTTGTTTGAAGATCTTTGGGTCAGAATGAAGTCTGAGGAGGAAGAGAGGATGTATGATTCATCGAGGTTCCCATACTCTTGAATCTTTGCATCAGTCATCTTTTAGAAATAACTAAAGGAAGAGATGGAAGCTATTTTCTTAAGAGCGCTCAGTCACATCACAGCTCATGTTAACCACAGAATTGCCTGACTTCCCTTGACGCTAAGAGCTCACTGTGCATTCACCATAGGCATCTACCAGACTTCAAAACAGTTTTGTTCTCATTTGGCCAAAGGATCTCATATATTCCTCAGGTCTTTGTAATGCTCATGGGTAGAAAAACAGTTATCATTGCTAAACTGAAGATGTCATTGAATTATTCTATAAATGAAATACAGCTACCAAATCCAACAGTCATTTTGCAATCTCATTCCTAGTGATATCTCTGCAGCATTTGATAGTGTTGTCCACCACCCTCTTTTTGAGAAATTCCATGACATGGAACTCTCTTCTCCTAAAACGAAAAATTTCCCAAAGAACACTCCTAAACCCTCTATATTTTGCATTATTTATCCTCTCCTTCAGGCCTTCCTGCTTTTGGGGCTTTAACTCTTACTTCTAATAAAGAAAAAGGAAAGGAGAAAGAGAAAATATTTATTTGGCACTAAAATGTTCTAAGGATCTAGAGATAGAAAACACAGATCCTTCCTTCAAGGATTTCATAGTCTTATAGAGAGAGAGAAAAAAAGAAAAGATAATAACTCTATAAATTGTAGATGCTAGTAAAGCTGTGTACTAGGGGGTAAAATGTGAATACTTGGAATGTGGAAAGGTGACTGTGAAGGCTCCTCAGAAGAAGGAAGAATCTGAATATAAATTATCAGGGTGAAGAAGTTTGACCCCTCAAGACTGAATTTGCTGCTTCTAAGTTTCTCCCCAGACTGTGACAACTTGGACTAGCTTGCTCCTACCCATTTCCCTATTGCTTCCCTGACTAGAGCAAAAGCATCTGGAGGTCAGGGATGAGCCATGTTCATTCATCATAGTGTTTTCAGCATGAGGACAGTGCCCGGCACCTGATAGGGGCTCAGTAATTGTTACTGAAAGACAGAGATTATTATTCCTACTTTATCCCTGAGAAACTGAGTGTTAATAATTGAAAACGAATTTATGCATCATTCATCATCAGGGAAATGCAAATCTAAACTACAATAAGATATCATCTCACACCTGTCATAATGGCTAAAGCCAAAAACACAAGAAACAACAGGTGTCAGCAAGGATGTGGAGAAAAAGGGACCCTCCTGCACTGTTGGCGGGAATGCAAGCTGGGGCAGCCTCTGCTTAGAGGTTCTTCAGAAAGTTAAAAATAGAACTTATGTATGATCCAGTAATCATACTACTGGGTATTTAACCCCCAAATACAAAAATACTAATCCAAAGGGATACATGCACCCCTGTTTATTGCAGCATTATTTACAGAAGCCAAGTTATGGAAGCAGCTCAACAGTCCATTGATAGATGAATGGATAAGTGGATTATGTATAATGGAATGTTATTCAGCCATAAAAAAGAATGAAATCTTGCCATTTGCAATAACATGGATTGAGCTAGAGAAAATATAATTCTAAGCAAAATAAGTCAGAGAAAGACAAATACCATATGATTTCACTCATATGTGGAATTTAAGAAACAAAACAAATGAGCAAAGGGGAAAAAAGATAAAGAAAGAGACAAATAGAGAACACACTTAATTTTGGGAACAAACTGATGGTTACTAGAGGGGAGGGAGGTTAGGGAACAGGTTAAATAGGTGATGGGGATTAAGGAGTACACTTGTCACGATGAGCACTGAGTGGTGTATGGAATTATTGAGTCACTATATTGTACACGTGAAACTAATATAACACTGTATGTTAGCTATACTAGGATTAAAATTTTTGAAAAATGAATTTATATATATGACTGAACATTGAGTATTAGGAGATGTTGATAGTTACACATGGGCCTTGATGAGTCCTTCACCATTTTTGCTTCCTTTCAGCTAATTTAACATCTCAGGTCCTACCTTCATTCCAGAATTTCAATTCCTCCTCTCCAATTCTTATATATATATATATATATATATATATATATATATATATATATATATATATATTCTCTTTGAATGTCCCACCTCAAACTCACATCACAATAGAACTCCTTATCTTCCTCCTGGGTGGTGGTGATTCTTTCTCTCTGTATGACATCCATATATATGATATACATACCCATTTTCTTGTTGTAGTCTTAGACTCTAGCATGTGGGATTTAAATATGTAAGAAAATAGAGAGCAGGGATCATTTGTCAGACAGAGCTTTAGAGAATTTTGGCACATGGAAGTTCCCATACAATGATAGTTAGCCCTCAACTCTGAATAAAGCTGACTTCTAGACTAGCACCATCCAATAGATATGAAATGTGAGCCACAAATGTAAACTACCATATGTAGTTTTACACTTTCTCATACCCATATTTAAAAAGTAAAAAGTAATAGGTAAAATTAGTTTTAATAGCATATTTTATCAACTGCTCAATAAACACATATGACTAGTGATTATTATATTAAGCATTGTAGTTCTAAAGGGCCTTTCACAAAAATTTTAGAAGCTACAAAATAACATTAAATTCTAAGTCTCTTCCCATCATTTGCATCCCATTTTTTATTCAAAACCTTTACTATTCAAATGCAATTGATTGGAAGGCAGGTGGTGGTCATGAGGGCAGGTCAGTAACAATGCTGGGAAGGGAAGCTATCAGGAAAAAGAGATTAATGCTGCAATTATAACCCTTTGTCTTGATGTATATTTGTTCAGAGAAATCTCAAATATATTTGACACACATGTTTACAGAGGTGACATCCTTACAGGAGTGATGTATTTACAAGAATACTGTGGCCCTTAGATCTCTAGTCTAAGATCTAGAGAATATTTATTTAACAGAAGTCTTCTAAACCAATTAGGTGGGAAGGGAAGCCATGATGAAGTCTCTGACCTTTCAGTCATTTTGCTTGGGGACCTTCTCTGGTGGTGAATAGAAAGGATTGGAGAAGGTTAAAAGTTTCCTGCTCACTTTGCATTTACTGCTTCTTCCATTTCACTCTACGTGGTTATTAATCAATGTCCTAACATTACCTATTAATCATTGTCTTCGAGCTATTTCCCATCTCCTAAACTCAAAACCATAATGCTGAGTCTTTCCTCTCTCTCCAATTTGATCCAAAGTCTGTCAATACCTTATTCATAGAGTTGCTTACATCCTCATCCTTCTATTTTATCCTTAATGTCACTTCTGATGTCTCCAACTCCATCACTTCATAGTTTGACCAATGCAAGGATCTCCAAAATGATTTTTCTCTCTTGAGACTCTTTTTGCTTCCCATACCCTCTCACCATCAAATTTCTTTTTCTTTTTTTTCTTTCTTTTTCTTTCTTTCTTTCCTTCCTTCTTTCTTTTTCTTTCTTTCTTTCTTTCTTTTCTTTCTTTCTTTCTTTCTTTCTTTCTTTCTTTCTTTCTTTCTCTCTCTCTCTCTCTCTCTCTCTCTCCCTCTCTTTCAAAATCAGCTTCTATCAAATTTATTTTCCTAAGACTCTACTCAGAAAGCACTTCCCTCTCTCAAATTCCTCTTTGCCTAATTAAAATGAAAACTAAAACCTCTGATTACCACACTTTATAAATGAAGAAATTTAAATGGATTAATGGTAAGCTATTTATCTAGAATCACACAATTTAAAAATGGAAGAGCTGGATTTAAACCCAGGCTTCCTGACTTTTAATAGTGTATGCTTTCTACTACACACCCTACCTGTAGAATAATGTCCAGGGTCTTTTATCTTTATTCCAGGCTTTGCCCAATTTAAATCTTTTATAACATGTCAATCTTCTCTTTACCTCCCATACTCAAACCCATCAACATGTTATTCTTTAAAGAGACATTCATTTAGCTATTGTATGACTATTTATTAGGCATATCATGTATACAACATCTGTTAGATACCTAAAGGGATTAACCATATAGGCTATGTGACGGATAAGGTTGGCAAAGTTGGCAGAGGCCAAAGTACTGACAGTGTTGAAGATCAGGCTAGGAGTGTAATTCATTAGACAGGGTAGTACAACAGACAGCTTCTGATTAAGAATGTGAGATGACAAATTTGGCTCAGTATGTATAACACATTAAAATCAGAAGAGCCTGGAACAGCCCTGAGGTTGCAAAGTATTAAGAATAAAGGCTACAGATATTTTTTGTCTGACTTACATGCTGGTTGTGTGTGGGGGGAAGGAAATGCACCAGTTTGTCAAAGTAGGAATGGGAGAGATTGGTGGAGTGGAGGGAGATTATTTAAACTCTTTATAGATCTTTGTAACGTTTTAGTTGTTGTACTTGTATGTACTCCATTATAATTCATAAAAATGAAGGAAACTTAAAATAAGTACTTCATTTTATACCCAGCCAGAGTTTCTCACTACTTGCCCCATAAAGCATGAATTTGTCTATTTAAATGAAAGAAATACCTCATCAGGCTTACTGCCTATACCAAGCCTATTTGTTATTCTTCCTATAGTAAATTTCTCCCCTAAATTACCAAACACCTTAGAAACCCTGTCCGGAAGGTCTTACAATGAAGCAACATGTGCAATAATGGCTAAGTGCATGGGTGCTGCCAGTCCTTGCTGCCATTCTCATAACAGACATGGCCGACCTCACCAGCTGTTGCCACAGATCCTGCTGTAATCTCAGAGTGCTTCTCAACACTGGCCTTAAAGTTGTTGCTACCAATCAGCCAGAATGAAAGGAAAAATGATACTCATCTTCCTTTCCTGGTATAGTAAAAAAGAGCGCTTATCTGAGTTTGAATCTCATTTTTATTACTGTGTGACCTGGAACAGGTTAATAAGCCCATCTGAGCTTTAGTTCCCTATAAAATTGGGCCTCGTTTTGTTGATAGTTTTCTTATGAAGATTAAGTGAAATCTTATGCTGGCTGAAAGAGCCCTTCATCATCTTTCTATATTTGCTTCTATCTAGCTAAAACTTTTGGCTTAAAATGCTTACTGTTGCTCTTATTTATGCTTGGCCTGGATGTACCACTGAATGAAAGATATTGATTCAGTTTGATTGGGAAATCAATGACTTATTTTCTATCCGTTGCCTCTAAGGCAAAGACGTGAGGGTCAGCTCTGATGCTTAGTCTCCTCTCCCAAAACTCATGGTCGTGAGCCAGTCTCATCCGCTGTCATATTGATGCCTTTTTCTGGTCAACTGTCATTCAGATGTTATTCTCATATTACTTTCATCTTGGGCTTTCTTAGCAGATTTTAAATTCTTTAAGCCTCTCTCTCTCTCTCTCTCTCTCTCCCTCTCTCTCTCTCTCTCTGTTTTTGTGTGCACTATATATACAAAGACTTTGGCAAGTGCCTAAAAAATACCATATAGTCTGAGTTCTATGAAGAGTATATGCTATCAGGGTTGATCAGGGATATTAACCAGTCCAGAATAGAACCTAGAAAAAGTCAGCTTCCCATCCATCCATCCATCCATCCTTCCATCCATCCATCCATCCATCCATCCATCCATCCATCCAATACTTATTGAGCACAAACTCTGTGTTAGATCCTGGAATAGCCATGGACATTTAACAGTGAACAGGCTCTATTCTGTTCTCTCATGGGGTTTGTAATGAAAGAAGATGAATGAAAAATAGTTGTCATCAAATAAATAAATAATATGATTTTAGATATTGCCAAGTGCTATGAAGAAAGGTAGAGAGCGTCTGAAGAGAAGACTGTCTTGAAGCCAGCAGGTGAAATTGCTTGAAAGCACTGGTTAACTAAGAGGTCTAGCAAACAGTAAGCCAACAATATTTGGAGGAGTCATCAGATCTCTGGTGATTGATGATAAAAGAGTGGCCAGTAGAATATATCCAAAAAGGCCAGATGCGAAGGGATGTCTCCCCTTTATCTCTCTTTTAGCTTCTTTCTGGGAAAGAATTTCTCTCACGAGCTGGGCCAAGTTGGTGGACGTGAGGAAAATGGCTGGATCTAATTAAGAGAAGACTGCAGAAGCAGTAGGAAGGATTTTCTTTCCAAATTGTACTTAACCCATTACATGTTTGGCAGGTTTTCATAATTGTCTTAATTTCAAAGACAGATCAAAGATCAAGTATGATTATTGCACAAAAGTAAAAAAAAAAAAAAGAAAAAATCCCGTCCTTTGGAGGTGTTAAAATGAAGCCCCCTTACAAATTCTCCACACAGATTACAGACTTCAGTACAATGCTTAGGTGGATGACTAAACTACGGCAACAAATTAGGTGCAATTAAATATTTTCAACTTTCCCACATACCTGAAACCAAAGCTGTGAAAAAAAGGCCTATCTCAGGTAATTAATTGCCATGAAATATTTAATAACCTCTCCTCTGCTACATTTAACATGAGGCATGAGTGCTTTGTTTGGACTTAGTCACACAGTTCCCTGGAGCCATGGGCATGTTCCCGCAGAACACTAAAGGAAACAACCTCCAAAGCATGGCTTATTTAATTTGCAACTCTTGCCCCACCGCTTCACACCCAAATTCTTTATCCTTCGGGCACACATCATATAACCACAAGGCACTGCAGTAACATCCACCTTATAGGCAGGACTTTCATCTACCCACAGCTTCCTCCTTTTTTGTGAAACCATTTGGCTATCTCGAAATGACAATAACCAAGCTTCTCTTTTTGTAGCCTGACATGTCAAGGACCCTGCTGAATTCAGGAAAGAAATGATTTTATGCACCATTTTGCTCCAATAACAGAGTGGGGGCTCCTTTAATGTTAAGATTCTTTAGAGAAGGACATTGAATTAAAAATATTGACCCTTGGGGTGCCTGAGAGGCTCAGTCAGATGACGGAGTCTTGATTTCAGCTGGCGTCGTGATCTCATGGTTCTCATAGTTCATGAGATCTCACGGATTCAAGCCCGGTGTCAGGCTCTGTGCTGGGTGAAGCTCGCTTGGGATTCTCTCTGCTCCTCCCCCGCTCGCCCAGCACTCTCTCTCTCTCGTGCCCAAAGTAAATAAATGCACTTAAAATTTTTTTTAATTAAAAAAATAAGTATTGATTCTTGAGCTTAGGTGCCTGGTGACTTTCGAAGTGTGTAATGCTGTGTGCCAGCTCTCCCCCAGTCCCCCAATTAAAGTATCGAAATATGTAACAGACGGGATGGTGGATAAATGTCGATTGCAGTTGCCAAATTTGCAAAGGCAGATCTCATTGGCTTTGGATTTAGCATGCTAGATGACAGTGGAAATGGGTAGTGTTATTTGCATCTAAGAAAGTATTTGCTGAGCCAGTTGGGTTAGGTCTGAAGCTTTTGCTGGTGAGGAGTTTACACATCCAATTTCTCACAGAAAGGAGGTTAATACCAGCTTCAGAGGTGGGAGGAACCTTTTAAAACCGAGCTTTTCCAAATCTAAACTGAAAAAAAAAGTTTCCTTAAAACCATAAAAAAAAGAGTTGAATTTTATTTTATGCCTTAAGATAAACTGCATTTCTTCATCTCAATTCATTTATGTATAAGTCTGAAAGCTTTTTGTTATCCATTTGACTTAAAATATATAACAAATACAGTTATAATATATGTACTTTTCCTTAGCACAGCTGGCCAGAAAGTGACAAATTCTTTTATTTTGCTAGTGTTTTGTTTTCTACTCCATTTACCAGATTTTCTGGCTTTTCATTTTGCCCACCTGCTGTTGCCCTACTGTGTACATACTGAGCCTCTCCTCTCTGTTCTAACACAACTTCTCTACAGAGACATAGATCTATCATTCCGTTTGGTTTCACAAACCTTCAACACCACCCCGGTTTGTTCTGGTCTTAGCCAGGGACTGATTTTTGTGTTTTGGAAGTACCCCAGCCATGAAAAACCTTCCGCATTCTCCAGAAGAGATATCTTTCTTTCTCATTCCTTCAGAAGCATATCTGGGAAAGTTCAGGGGAAATGATCAGTGTCTCGGAGCAGAGTATCTTAGAGAATTGAATTTGCAGTCAGTGTCCGTTTCCCAGAATGGGGAGGGGTGGTGGGGTGGGAGGGAGGTCTCTTTCGTGTGTCTTAGGTTGTATGAGGAAAGGGGAGTTTTGTCAGTCAGCATTTAAAAGCTCAGTGAAATGTACATGAAAAGAAGCATGTAGAAGAGCTATTTTTTAAGATGCCAGGGCTGCTCTTTGTCATTAAGACTTGAAATTTTCAGGGGCACCTGGGTGGCTCAGTTGGTTGATGTAGGCTCAAGTCATGATCTTGCAGTTCATGAGTTCGAGCCCCACGTCAGCCTCTGTGCTGACAGCTGGGAGCCTGGAGCCTGCTTTGGATTCTGTGTCTCCTTCTCTCTCAGCCCCTTCCCCACTTGTGCTCTATCTCTCTCTATCAAAAATAAATAAATGTAAAAAACAAAAAGACTTGAAGTTTTCATGTCTTCATGGCTTCTCCAGAGAAATCCAACCCATGGGAGCAGAAGGAAACCCTTTCTGGAAATTCTGAGGGTTCCCAATTGATATTGAGTTTTAGAATTTGCAGCTTTGTGTTTCAAAGAACACCAAGTAGTCATACTGGGTTATTTCTTGCTCAGGCTGGCTCTTCTGGGCTTATCAATTTCAAAATCCTGACTGTATAAGGATTACATGGATATTTCTTTAAAAGTATAGGTTCCTTGCCCCGCTCCCAGAAATTGTGATTTAGTTGGTCTGGAATAAGGCCCAGAAACTTATAATACAAACAAAAATTAAAAAAAAAATCCCTAGGTGACTAATGCTTTGCACAGCCAGGTTGGGGAGGCCATCGCTCTTGTCACGCTAACCAGCTTGTTTTGGAACTGAACCCTGACCTCAGCTTCATTAGTACCACACGTTGGATACCACAGCTAACTGGTTCCATTTGGGAATATATAACCTTGTCTCTGATCTTGCTGGAGGGCACTGATGTGAGGAAATAACCCTTACAGCTATTTGCAAGCATAGCTCAATGTGTGATTTCAATACTGCTCTTTAGTTCCCAACTATACAATTTCAAAAAGTGTTTTAATCTTCAAGAGAATATCTACATTTGGATGGAGAAAAAAGGAAACCTGAGCTGCTTAAAATGTTTTTTCCCAGTAAGAGTGATTTTACACATTTTAATGAATGACCCTCTCAAAAATTTGAATTTAAATCTTGTTTTTTTCCAAGCAAGAATTACATTGCTTTTAATGATTTATCATAATTGTGTTAGAAAAGTTCTTATTATCTTTTACATTTTTTCCCCTCTAGGTTAGGATGAAGGATAATAGGTCCTGGACAAGGGCTATATGCAGTGTGTGTGTTGTGTGTGTGTATAAATGAAATCATTAAACACTGATTGTTCATTATTTTATTCAAAGGCAGGCAGACCTGATCCACTGCAAGGTCATCTCATTATTTGCGATGAGCATGTTTCGGTATGCTGGGTTTGTTTTGGCATTTCTTTTAACCATTATTAATAGAGAAATTCAAAGAATAGAGGATTCAGTTTGTACCAACATGAGACTTAAGACCAGGATAACAGGTCAAGAGAATAACTTAAAATTCAAGGGGTGCCTGTGTGGCTCAGTCGGTTAAGCATCCTACTTGGGCTCAGGTCATGATCCTATTGTTTGTGGGTTCAAGCCTTGTGTGGGGCTCTGTGCTGACAGCTCAGAGCCAGGAGCCTGCTTTGGATTCTGTCTCCCTCTCTCTCTGCCCCTCTCCCTCTCTCTCTCTCTCTCTCAAAAATAAATAAACATTAAAAAAGGAGAGAATAACTTAAAATTCTATCCCTTAAAGAGGGCAAAAGATTTTAATGGGCCAATTGATTTATCTAAGTCTACCTGGAACACATTAACCAAGATGGTTTACTGAGTAATCTCTCTCAGGCAGGAACATGGTAGACATTCTAAAAAGAATTTGGGAGCTCAAGAAATCTCTGTGCTCAGTGAAGCTGAGCCAGGCCCCAAGCTCCAGATGGGAGCAATGCAGACTGATTAGCATCAGCGCCAAGAGAGATAAGGAAACGTACCTAGGTGCTGTTTGGCTGTGCTCTGGGTCATTGGTTCTTCAGTGTGCATAAAAATCCCCTAGGAAGTTTGTTGAAAATTCAGATTCCTGGGTGCCATCCACTGAGATCTTGATTCATTAAGCCTGAAACCAAAATAATAATAATAATAATAATAATAATAATTTGAATTAGCTAACTCTGTGATTTAGATCACACTTTGAGTTATACTGCTCTAGATAATTTTTATGGTGAAAATAAAATCAGATTTAAAAGTAAATATTTCCCCTATTTATAAAAGGAATGCCATGATTATTACAGAAAATATGGAAATGTCAGAAATACAGAACAAAACAACTCTTCAAATGCCCCTAACCTGAGCAGAGTTGCTATCTGCTAAGATCTCTTCTTCCCTCTTTCTGCAGACCCCAGTGGGTTCCCCTCCCTCAGCTTCCCGACTTAGCACCTCTGTGTGGAAGTAATTCTCCATTTTATTTTATTTAAAAAAAATTTTTTTAATGTTTTTATTTATTTTTGAGACAGAGAGAGAGCATGAGCAGGGGAGGGGCAGAGAGAGAGGAAGACACAGAATCTGAAGCAGGCTCCAGGCTCTGAGCTGTCAGCACAGAGCCTGACGCGGGGCTCGAACTCACAGAGTATGACATCATGACCTGAGCTACAGTTGGACGCTTAACTGAGCCACCCAGGCACCCCAGTAATTCTCCATTTTAGTATGTTCAAATGCTAGTTCTCCCTTTAAGTCACATATCTCCTCCTTTGATTAGTCCCACTTAGATATCCTACTATCATTTCAAACTTAAACACTTCTAGAACCATCCCATTTTAACAATAAAAACTAGCTCCGTTCCTCTTTTTTGTTAAGAGGAAAATATTCTCCCCAATATATGCTAGAAACTTCTTTAATATTTCTCTCTTTTGCATCATTGTTTTCTAAGTCCTTTTAACTCACTTTTCCAAATGCTCCTTGCAATCTTCCTTTCTATCCAAGGCACACATCAAGTGGTGTGCACTTGAATGGCTATACTGAGTTTGAAATGTTGAAATATTTTCTTCTACCCCTGCCCTGAATTCTCTAAGTACTCACCACCACCTCATCACCTATCCTTTCTCTTGCCCCCCCACCCCCAACAACCTTGCATGATCCAGCAGCTTCAGATTTATACCTGAGCCTGTTTTAAGGACCCCCCCAGAACCCTCACTCAGCCAGCTTCTCTTCTCGCTGGTCCGTAGCCATGCTGCACAGGTTGCTAAATTTGTTGGTTATCATTTTTGCTTTAGTTCATTCCTCTACCCCATCCTAAAAGGACCCTCTGTACCAAAAATACTATAGCCATGATTCATCTACATTTCCTAAATTCAGTCTCTCAGAACTTGAATTGTTTTATGCTTCGCTACCACATCCACCTTCCTAAAAAATCTGCTGTCATCCTCAGTCTCCCTTGCTTTGAAAACCTTATTGGAGTGCTTACCTAATTCAATTCCATAAACTCTCAAGAGCTTAGTGTGTGATAAGCACTAACCATTTCATGCACTGAGAAGTTACAAAGATCACATTACTTGGCCACTAGATAGAAAATTTAGGAGGTTTAATATGAACGCCAATAAAAATTGGAGAAGGCATAAATGTGATAAGAGAAAAGGCACAGGACTCTATATAATTCAGGTGGACAATTTTGTTCTGAATATTATCTGATGTTCTTGGGGAGATGGGTGCTTGTTTTACTCTACAGCTTGAAAGTCTCTTTCTTATCTGTTTTTCCATGGTCTCATGCCTCCTTATGTCTCAGTAACAATCCTGACTTTCCCTCCTAGTTCCATAACCTGACCCTTTTTTTTCCCATGGAAATGACCACATTTCAACGACCAATCAAATTTCTTAGACAATAGGGATGTTAAAATTTTCTTTATCATCAAACCTTCTTGTCAGCTGTAGTGGGTATGCAGCTGTGGTATTTTAGAACTTATGACATATTGAAAAAGGTTAAAACTGTTTTTTACTTTGCTTTCTCCATTATACAAATAAATAATTTAAAATCCCCTTTTTCCCAACAATAAAAAATACTACTTGCATTTTTAATCTATTTTAAATTTTATTTCTATGAGTATTTCTACAGGTATGAGACTATAAGAACATAGCTTATTCATATTAAAATTAACATTATAAGAATTTTTCCTGTAACGAAAATTGATTTGTAAATGTAATTATTGCCATCGTAACATTTCCTCACACTCAAATAACTTAGTCTTTCCTCGTTGTATACTTAGGTTGTTTCAATTTTTACTACCATTATAAACAACGCTGTATTATCTACAGTAAAAGTAGTACATAAAACTACGTCTCCTATTATTTTCATTATATATATTCCAAGAAGTGGGTTTATGGGGGCATTTAAATAGTTTAAGGTTCTTATAGAATACAGTCAATTCCTTTCCAAGGGATATTTTTAAATCAATTTTTATTACTACCAGTAAAAAAAAAAAAGATACTTTACCACATCCCCTTCACAAAAGTATTGCTTTGATGCTAATTTAATAGGAAAAAATTCTGTTTGTTTCTTTGGTTACTATTCAAAACTAGTATTATTTTTCCTGTTTGGTAACCAGTTGTCATTTTTAGAACACTGTAACATCAGTACAAGTGCTAACAATTTTGTCTTGAACCAAGGTTGAAAATGAATACTTAGTGCAGTTGGAAGAGTATGTAGCTCAAAGTCAGGAGACAAAGTCTTTTTCTTTCATGCCAATTATTAGCTGTTGACCATAGATCAATGACTTAATCTGTCTTTGCTTCATTAGAATATGGTAATGATTTATTATTATAGATGTTATGAGGTTAACATGAAGGAACTGCTGTGGAAGTGTTTGGATGTAAATTTAGAAATGACATAAAAATATAAACTGATACTATTTTTGCCTTTTCCATTGGTTGATTACAATAAATATCACTGGCCCATTTTGGATAAGATTTGACAGCCATATTAATTCTGTTTTCACCAACATCTGTTGGTACCAACTACATGCCAGTGACACAGTAGTTACTGATGTTCTCAGAGGTTAGAAAGATAACAGAAATGAAAGGACAAGATACATACACACAGATACATACATATTCATATATATATATATATATATACATATACATAAATACAATGTAATAAGTGTTATCATAAGAATATGTAAAAATATGTGAAAGCAGGGAAAGGAAGAGCAAAAAATTGGGGGAGGGTTTCCACAGAATGAACATTTATGTTTAAGGTAAATAGGAATTCATTAGGTAAAGAAAGGAGAGGAATGACACTACAGGAATGGAAAGAACAAAATGCAAAATGGCATTGAGGGGTGAGAGAGTAGAGGAATAATGACATATTGGTATTTTTGGAATATATAGGGAGTCCGTAGGAGTGTAGAGACTAAGAAAGCTAGAATGTGGTTACAGAATTTGTACCTAACAATTTTGTATTTATGATTAACACTTCTAATCACTACTTCAAAATGGCAAAATTGGCCAAGACATAGGTATTCCTTTCAAATAATAATTAGTATAATTTCTACTTTTCAGGTGGGAGAGTCAAGATGAATGCTTTATTAATGACGGTCTCTGCTTAAGTTCAAGAAACAATCACTAGTAAATATTGATTCAGTTAGTGTCTGCTACGTACTAAGTACTGGAGATACAGCAAGGTTACCATCTCTTGATGAAGATTACATTCTAGTGGAGAAGACAGTCATTGAACAACAACAGCAACAAAAGTTAGCAAGAAAGGAACTGTACTAAATTCCATGAAGGAAATAGATAGAGATCTTTATTCAAATAGATTTTGAGTGCCTAAGCAGTGTCCTAGGTTCTGGCAATTTAGGGATACACATAATAGGCAAGGGTCCATATGCTCATAGAGCTTACAATCTTTCCAGCAAGTGATGAATTTAGAGAATTAATAAGAAAATAAATTTAGACAAAGTGTTAAAAGGAGGTCCCTCTACAGAGAGGCTATTTAAGCTAAGATCTGAAAAAATCAAAGAGCTAGGGGAAGAGCATTCCAGCCAGGGGAAAGAGAAAATGCAAAAATTTTGAAGCAGAAAATGGCTTAGCCTACTGGAAGAACAGAAAGGAGCCCAGCATGGCTCTAGTTTAGCGAAGGAGATGGAAAGTTTAATGAGATGAGGTAAGAGATGCCAAGTTCACTCAAACTGCTCAGTAGAAAACTGGCTTATAGAGAAGAGTTAGAAGCAAGAAGAAAGTTTAATTTAGTAGGCTATTGCTATTGTCTAAGTGAGAAATAAGGTTGGCTTAGAGATGAATGGATGTGAATGCATTTTAGATCTATATATGGTGTGATTTCCTGATGAATTCAATACGGGATTGATGGAAAGATAGAAGACATGGGTGTTTCCTACATTTTTAGACTGAACAGCTGGTGGATGCTGGTGGCATTTAATAAGATGTTGAAGAATGGAGAAAATAATAGGTTTTATAAGAGGTTTAAATACATTTTGAGATGCATATAGGTATATATGTGCAAATTTCAAGTAAGCAGTTAGAAGCCTGTATTTGTTACCCAGAGAAGAGATTGCTTCTGGAGACATAAATTTGAGGAGTCATCAACTTCACAAGTAAATTTAAATTTCAGATCTAGAAGAATTTTAATCAACAGCTAGGAAGAGGGGATGAGTAGAGAAAAAAAAGGACTCACAACAAAGCTCAGAGTTGAACACTGGAGGTAAAGCCAACAAAGGAGATTGAGAAAGAACAGGTAGAAACATAAGAAGAAAAATAAGAGAAAGAGTAAAATAAGAAAGAGAAAAATTAAAAAAAAAATCATTGTTATAGAAGCTATGGAACTGCGTGTGTGTGTGTGTGTGTGTGTGTGTGTGTGTGCGTTTGAGTGTGTTTTCTAGATTGACTATTTTCCTCTGCATCTCAGTCAGTTCAGCTCAGTGGGGCTAATTCTCTCCTAACACACCTGACCATCTTCATTAATTTTAGGTTGGAAACGGTACCAGGCTTGTTCAGTTGAAGTTTTTCCATAACTTGCATTAACACTCCCAGGAAAGAAGCATGTGTCCCCCCTGCCATCCAAATTAAGACCAGTAAAGAGAAGGATGATTGACACAAGTGTATAACTGCCAATAGCCTTCTTTTGTTGCCATGTGAGGTGAAACTGGCTAACAAACAAGATAACAGACGAAATATAAGGTGAGAGGTAGAGGAAAATAAACAAATTTCTGATAATATTGTTTGAACTTCTGGATCCAATGGTGTCTTTTTTTTTTTTTTTTCAACGTTTTTTTATTTATTTTTGGGACAGACAGAGACAGAGCATGAACGGGGGAGGGGCAGAGAGAGAGGGAGACACAGAATCGGAAACAGGCTCCAGGCTCCGAGCCATCAGCCCAGAGCCCGACGCGGGGCTCGAACTCACGGACCGCGAGATCGTGACCTGGCTGAAGTCGGACGCTTAACCGACTGCGCCACCCAGGGGCCCCCCAATGGTGTCTTAAACTAGAATTATTCCTTTAACTTCTTGGATAAAGGAGCCAATAAATTCCTTCTGTGTTTAAACAAGTTGGTTTGAGTTATGTTCCTATTACCTGCAAGCAGAAGAGACAAGGCTATTACAGAAGCCTACGAGAGGAGGTGTCCCAAGAAAGGCAGATTGGTAAACTGTGTGAAAAGCCATTGAAAGTTGAAAAAGATAAGAGTTATTAATTGGATTGGGCAAGGATTGGGTGACATGGAGTTATTGGTGACCTGGATGAAAGGTGCTAGTGCCATACATAGTAAGATTGGAAGTCTATCTGGAGTGGAGAAAACACTAAATTGGAGGTAGTTAGGTGGGGACGGTGAAGGTGATAATTTACTTAAAAAGATATGCAAAGAAAAGCAAAGAAATGAAGTGATGGCTAGAGGGGATTATGGTGCCTAAGGAGAAGCAAGGGATATCTGAAATTTATCTCTGATCATTCATTCATCAAATTTTTGTCATAGGATTCTATATGTTAAGCTACCTTGGCCCTTGAAAAAATTTTTAAAAATCTACCATTACCATTCCTTGTTTCCCAACTAGAGTATTGATGGTATGTTTTAAAACAAAAATTTTTTAAAATAGTATAAGGAAAACCCACACAGGCAGCAAAGATGTATAAAAATAAGGTCATTGTTATCTGACTTATAATGTTTTGTATTCTGCAAAATCTTTCCCTCAAATTGCTCAAAAAAATTTGGGACCCACGAGGCGGACCTGTTTCTTCCAAGGAAAGAAAAGATTTTTGCTTATTTTAAGAAGATACATGTCATAAAGAATTATTTGAAGTCGATTAGATCTTCTATCAGGTCAGGTTTTTTTTGGTAAGAAATGGTCATAAACGGACATAAAACCTCAGTTCAAGAAAAATGAAAAATAGTGCTTGGGATGTGCCAAATAGTATGCAAAGTAGTGAAAATAAAGAAATGAAAATAGTCTTTGATACCTAAGAAATTAGTATCCAGTGTGGGGACAAATAGCAATTTAAAAATTTGATAAGAATAATCACAGAAGTAAACAAAAGACTTCATAAAAGGGATATCTACATGAGAGTACAGTATGAATCTTTCCAAAAGGAAGTGGAGTTTAACTGAGTCTGGGTTGGTGAGTAGGACTTGGAAAGACAGTTGGCCTCTCTTACATGGATTACTTGCTTCTATGAGCATGATCCAGCCTGTTTGCATGCAAAGCTCTTCAGATAGTAACATGCAGTAAAAGCTCAATTAGGGGTGATTTACCTATTATTATTAGTTGACTCCTATCTGTCTATAGACATACAAAGTAATAAATTAATGTTGGTTAGGAAAAGGCAGGAAATCACGAGTGTGGAAGGAGCAAAGCTTTGGAGTTTGGCAGATCAAATTTGAAATGTACCTCAGCTTCTTATTAACTCTGTGATTATATTAATTTACTAGGGCTGGCATAACAAAATACTACAGACTGAGTGGCTAAAACAACAGATATTTGTTTTCTCACAGTTTTTGAAGCTAGATGTCCAAGAATAAGGTGTCAGTCTGTGGCTTTGATTTCTTCTGAGGCCTCTCTCCTTGGCTTGCAGATGGTTGCCTTCTTTCTGTGTCTTCATCTGGTTTTTCCAGGGTCTCTTTGTGTGTCTAAATTCTCTTTTCTTAAAGGATACCAGTCAGATTGGATTAGGGCCTTTCCTAACAGCCTCACTTCAACATAAACATCTCTTTAAATGCCCTATCTCTACACAATCACACTCTGAGGTATCAGAGGTTAAGGCTACAACAGATGAATTTCAGGGGGACGCAATTCAGCCCATAAAAATGACCTTGGAAACTTACCATGGTAATTACTCTGAGATTCAGTTTCTTCATCTATAAAAAAAAAGGGCGGGGGGATAGAGCAGGGTGTCCTAGCTTATATCTGGATGGGTTTCAGAATTTGGCTATTTGTAGGACTAGTGGGCTGGTGACCAATTCTATTTTCTACTTTCATAAATTGATATGCTTTGGTATTTTCTGGCAAGTGGTGAAGAAGGAGGTTTATTGTTATTTGTTTGTTTTTGATTTTTCAGCTTTGTCATTTAAGAACAATAAAGGAGCTGAAAGCCAGTGTCCCTTTGAATTGGCATAAAGTCCTAATATAAGGGCTGAGTGATTTTTTTTGAGACTTTGGGTACATTCAGTCCTCCTTTGGGACCCAAGGGTAAAATTCTATGCAGCCCTGGGGAGAAGGTTATTCTTCACACTTTTGTAACCAGTATGACACTGTTCTTTTGTTTCCATTAAATTCTTATCTATTAGTTAGCTTTGTTGCTGTAACAAACATCCCCCAAATCTCAGAGGTTCACCAAAACATGTATTCCCTGCTTAAGTTACATGTCAGCATTTGTGGGTCAACTGCAGCTGCTGTGGCTTTGTTTGGCTCCACTTGGCTCAGCTCCATGTGTTTTCTTATTTCAGTCCCTTTATGGGACATGCATTTTCATAGCAGTGAAAGAAAAGCAAGAAAGCTGGTGGAGACAAGTGACATCTGCTTCTACTTCTGCTCAAATGTGGCAAACATCTGTATATTGCAACAGGCTACTCGCCAGAGCAAGTCTAATGGCTAAACCTGATGTCAAAAAGGCAAGAAAATATATAATAACTACAAAGAGGATAGCAATGGGTTGAAAGACGGAAAATAGGGAGAGAGGAGGTAGATATTGTAAACAATAATACAACCAATCACATGCTACTGTTTGCTGTTCATTTGAAAAAGCCTAGCCTCTATCCACATAGAAGAATTATGCTAGTTCATGTGGTAAATCATGTTGATATATTTTCCCAAATTGTTGATTTATTGCCCCAGTGATTCTTTTCTTTTTTCCTGTCATTTGGAGCTATGTAAGTGATGGGAATTTTCATAAGGTAGAAATATCGTATCAATATGTCAAGCAATGTTCTTCAGAATCAATGACACATTTACAGTAAAGTTCAAACATAGGCACAGACATGGCAGGAGAAATTTTCTGCCAAAGTCTCAGAAAGTCAAACTGGCAGCATATATTTATAAAAAGTTGTTTAGATTGTCTTGAATTTTGATAAATAATGCATTTGTGTGTTCCATTTTAAATTTAATTTTTGGAAAGTTAAACACTGAATTTGATTTTTAAGGTTTCATATTATTACATGTTTAAATTACATGACTGACATCTTCTGCTTTCTTTTTATGTTCACCATGGAAATTCTCAGTTATTCATTCACATATTCATTCATTCTTTCATTCATATATTATCGAACATATATTAAACACTGAATAGGCACTGTCTGTATTTGGTGTTGGAGAGACAAAGATGAGTAGTCATATTCCAGTCTGGAAGAACTCACAGTCTGGTAAGGCATATAGACATGTAAAAAATAATTACACTATGTAAGACTAGTGCAAAAGGTGGCCGAGTGAAATGGAAAAGAATGTTCTCTAGAGCCCAACAGATCTGGGCTCAAATCTCAACAGTTACCAGGTGTGTGACCTCAGGCACTTTATAAAAGCTCCCTGTGCCCCAGATTGCTTATCTTTAAAGATCATTGTACCTACTTTATTGGTTTTTATGAGGATTAGGCATAACATGTATAATACAACAGCTATAGTTTCAGAACATAATACATGCACAATAGAGGTGATGTTTATTATATCAGGATATTTATTGGACAAGCTACAGGAATGCAAAATAACTCGGTTTTGAGTGAGACTACATCTGGAAAAATTTTTCCAAAAAGGTGACATTTGAGAAAGAAATGTATTCAAGGCAACGGGCAAAATAGCTTATGGGAAGATATAAACAAAATGCATAGGGGTAGGAAGAAACAGAAGAGTTGTGAACAGTGGGCAGGACAGATCATGAAGTTTATGTGCCATAGTAAAGAATTTGAACAGATGGGGTCTTTCTTTACAGCTATAGTCACCAGACTGTCTTCCATCTCCCTCCTCCACTTCAAACTACCACCTATAATTTGTGACAAATAGTTTCAAAAATCTTTTACTGTGGTCATTAGGAGATTAAATGTTATTGTCCCTCTCCCTTCCCCCACCCCAAACATTCCTACCCTCCAGTCCTACCTACACACATCTCTTGTCCAGGTTCTCTCTCACCTCTGCCCTGAGAGTTCACACTATCTCTCCCAGAATGATACATTCTTCATGACTTCTCTGTTTCATCTTGAGGTTTCTATTTCCAGAAGCTAGTTAAAGATCTTTTTGATGAGCTCATCCTAAAAACCAATTAGTTTTATTTTGGAAATATAGACCTCCTTTGAAATTGTTTTACAAAATATTCTGTCTCTTTGATGTCTTCCATTGTACCATTTCCTTCACCACATTCTATCTTGGAATGGCTTATTTCCATTTCTGAACATTTTTTTCTCTTCAGCGAAGCATTTCATTCCTCCAATCCTTCAACATGGGCAGGTGGAATTTGAAGCTTGTCTTTCAGTGAGCATTTCCTGCCTTTAATTCTGAAACAACCCCCAAAGTCACTCAACTGTAAAAGTACTAAGCACTGTTTTATAATGCTTTGCCCCCTTCTGGCACTGGTGGAAAGAAGTGCTCTCTAAAGTGCATCCTGCTGTTTCAGGAAAGCTCAAGAACTGTGCACATCAAGGAATCAATACCCTGCCTCTGGAATCTTGCATAATCAATATGCAAGAAAACAGCTTTAGAAGCAGCTTTGCAAACCTCACTATGTGATAATGCTGAGATCCCTTTGTTCTCAGCATTATCATATTCTCCCTCATATCCTCATCCTTTGTTTTCCCCATTTCTACTGTTCAATCTTTCTATCCCTTCTCTCTCACTACTTAAAAAAGTTTTTTTTTTAATTTTTATTTATTCTTGAGAGAGAGAGACAGACAGACAGACAGGCAGACAGAGCATGAGTGGGGGAGGGGCAGAGAGAGAAACACAGAATTTGAAGCAGGCTCCAGGGTCTGAGCTGTCAGCACAGAGCCAGACTGGGGCTTGAACTCATGAGCTGTGAGATCATGACCTGAGTCAAAGTCAAATGCTTAATCAACTGAGCCACCCAGGCGCCCCTCTCTCACTATTTTTTAATTGTCCTACTGCCAAAATTTCCACGTGTTTAATTTTCCAATTGGAACTTTTCTATTCATGTAATTTTCCTTTCTCTCACATTTTTATTTATATGGTCTTCCCATTATGATGTCTCCAATATTTTTGGAGACCTCAACATTTCAATAGCCTGACATTTCATTTTAGACAATCTCAGGAACTTTTAGGTAGCACATTTATTCTTAAATTCAACTTTTTTGAGGCATAGTTAACATAAAATAAAATTCAACATTTTAAATAAAGGGTATAATTTGATGAATTTGGACAAGGGTATACATCTACGTACTCACCTGTGAAGAGGTAGAACATTTCCATCAACTCAGAAACTTGCCTGCTGTCCCTCTACTATCAATCCTGTCTCTCTCCAAACCAGTTCCTGTGTCAATGACGTGTGTTTTAATTTTGCCTTTTTGAAAGTTTTACATAAATGGAATTTACTGTGTATGTTTTTTGGGTCTATCTTCTTTCACTTAAACTAATACTATTAAAATTAGTTTATTTCACTGCATGTATCAGTAATTTATTCTTTTTTATGGCTGAGCAGTATTACATTGTATGGATATACCGCAAT
This sequence comes from Panthera tigris, assembly GCF_018350195.1. Lineage (NCBI taxonomy): Eukaryota > Metazoa > Chordata > Mammalia > Carnivora > Felidae > Panthera > Panthera tigris. The sequence continues at coordinate 110,024,473 of NC_056666.1, read as the reverse complement.
TGATTTATCCATTTGCCAGCTAATAAACATTTGGGTTGTTCTGAGTTTGAGGGTAATATAAATAAAGCTGTCACAATCATTCACATACAGGTTTTTGTGTCACCATATATTTACATTTCTTTTAAATAAATATGTATGAGTGAGATTGCTGGGTCACATAGCATGTCAGTTATATATTTGACCATTTTCTCCCAATTTCTAGCTAATCTTTTCATTCTCTCAAAAATGTCTTTAGAAAATACTTAATTTGGGGAAACATTATTTTTTTCTTTTAGAGTCTGTGCTTTTTATGTCTTATCTAAGAAATTTTTGCCTAACCAAAGGTCACAAAGACTTTTTCTTGTATTTTCTTCTGGCAGTTTTATAGACTTTGTTCTTGCATTTAGGTCTTATGCTCCATTGTATAATATGGATTATTTTTCTTTAATAAATATAAGACCCTTCAGAGTTTCTATTTTTCCCTCAGTAAGCTCTGATAGTTTACATCTTTCAAGGAACTTGTCTGTTTCTTTTAAGTTGTGAAATGCATTATCATAAAGTTGTTCATGATATCCCTTTATTATCTTTTACTATTTATAGGATCTGTTTGGATATTGGGAATATATGACTCTCTCTTTTTTCCTTGATAATTCTGCCTAAAGCTTATCAATTTTACTGCACTTAACAGTAAGAAATCCAGCTTTTGTTTTTGCTTATTTTTCTCCATTTTTACTGATTAGAAAATCAGTTTCACTGACTCTTACCTATAATTGTAAAATGTGAAAAATCTGAATTAATATGATAGCTTAACTTCCTTTTGTTCCAGTTGGTTTGTTAATTACAAGGGCAGTTTAGACTTAGCATATTATTCTTTAGACCTCTAACCAACTCAACAATTTAGGTGCTTTTCCTCATTACTTAAGTGGTAATAAAACTTGCAACTTACAGCAATTTTTAAGATGGTATAAATTGCGTTACATCAAAATAATCTAATAGATTTGGCATAAGAGCACATGCCAGCCTTGAGCATGAAGATAACTTTATAAGCAAACATTGCTACTTTGATCAATTCTAACTAGAATTTTACAGGCTTCAGACCCTGCCAATGAGGTTCATAAGAAAAGTGTATAAATACCCTAAAGACATTCTTGTCTTACAATTTTTTTTCCAATTGATTCTTATCTGAAGGACTCAATTTGTTTCATAGACTCCTGTTAACTTACTTGTGGTCTCTGGTTAGGTCTGATTGACAGGAGCAATATTATAAAGTGGAAAGTGGGACACATACATTTTTCTTAGCTTTACTTCGGTGAAGAGATTCTAAAAGGTAATAGAATGACAGATATGTGGATCTTCAGGGAATAATGGAAAAGCTGAAATATATTATTATCACAGAATAGATTTTGTGTCATTTTTGGTTCTCACTACAAAGAAAAGATGTAAAATGCGATTTGCTAACTTTAGTCCTTCATAGTGTAAGACATTCTATGTTTTAAACCCCAGAGAGGGTTTCTTTCTTTCTTTCTTTCTTTCTTTCTTTCTTTCTTTCTTTCTTTCTTTCTTTCTTTCTTTTTTTTTTCTTTTGGTACTTATTTCATAGACTCTGAAGCCTAAGTGATTATTAGATGAAAACTACCTTTGATCTATTATATCAGAATCTCAGGAAAAAGCCACTGACATATACTGTCATAGGCTGCTGAATTCAAAATGCTATTTAAATTGTTGCTGAGTAGGTTAATTTCATAAAGTCAATTTTAAGTTGTGGCTAGAGACAAATCTTGACAATCTTTGATTGATATGTCTTTTTTTCAAAACCCACTTTGCCCCCAAATTAGCCTGTTTTATAATTGATAGCTGTATCTCAATCACTTTTAAATGGTATGCATGAATTTTTTAAAGATGTTATATCTTTTATCATCATATAAGTGCCTTTCTTGGGAACACTTTGGGACCATAACATGCTTTTTACTTCAGGGATATGTAAAGCAATACTTCCCATACTTAAATATCCAAATTGCATGTTACTCAACACATATTTGAAGTAACCCTTGACTGGGCTTGTGTGCTTTTGAAGAATAGATCCTAGGCAAATAAAATTTACATTCTATCTCAGAGTTTGGGGTCTAGATCAGTGATAAACAACCCAAGACTCACCTAGCAAATTTCAATTGCAAACTTTTATCTCATATAATAAAAATTCCAGAAATTAATTTTATGTTTTTTGTTTTTTTTTTCAAGAAGCTATAGATTTCAGGGATTACCAAGTAGGATAGTCAGCCCCATACTGAGTCCTATAGCATGTTGAGGATTCATTGAGCTAGGACAGAGTGAATCAATAGTGAATCAGTAGAGTGAGTCAGGACGGAATGAATCTCTAGCTATCTAGGAATGTAGTGGCCCTTTGTGCAGTTCTGGGTTTAGAACTTCCCTGCCCACTGTGGGCAAAGCAGAGGAAAAATCCTACTCCCATGGGAGGAAACTCAAGATGATGACTGGCAGAGGTCCACACCTCATTTGTCTTTGTCTCTGCCATAGTTTTACAGGGTCACGCACAGAGTAACATTCAGTTGTGGTGAATGGAATGAACTAATTCTAGCCCACCTCTACCATTAACTGTATTACCCCAAGACACCCTGGACAACTCAGTTCAGCATATTGAAACCCAGTCTGAATGGAACTGGAAATAATAATTCCTACCTTAAGAGGATATTTTGAGGCACTAAAACATAACGCATTTATAAAAATTTATCTTTCTAATGGGACTCAAAATACTTTTATTTCATGAAAAGAAAAGTTTTGGGGCCTATACATTGTATTTATCTTGATTTGGACTACACACACACACACACACACACACACACACAATCTAATTTCCAAAAAGTATAATCCCTAACAATACTCTCTTGCATTTTTTACTACCCTTTATTTTTTACATAGCTGTGTTTTACATATGTATCTTAGTTTTATCTCTCAGTAGCCTTGTGATATAAATAAAACCAAGGTGTCTCTGTTCTCCAAAAGATAGAAAAACTAATGCTTATTTTTCGGGAGCTTCAGAAAAAGAAATGGTTACAGGCTGGACAGATGAACATGTTAGGCTCTTTAAGCCCTATTTGCACCAGTGGCCACAGCTGGCATATGTGAGAGGACAGGTCTGGAAGGGAAATGGTGCTCCTCAGAGTTGTGTATCCTCTGAAAATATTCCTGCCTCTCATATGTAGCAGACAAGAGACAAGTGTAGGGGCACAGAGAAGTAACCTCAGAACTAACCTTAGTAGGGTTAAGTACCCATTAGCTTTAACATATCTCGTGTTTCCCTGCAATCTAGCCTCCCCTCTGTAGCTGGAAAGTGATCTAAAACTCATACCTGACAGTATTGCCCACCTCTGTCCCCACTCTCCCTCCCCCCAGGGCTTAAGACTCCACTTTCTTATTGTCCACTTAATGACATCTAAATTGCCTGGCACGGAATAAAAAGAACTTTATCACCCAACTCCTGACTCAGCCTTGCAATTTCCAAACCCCACCCTATCAACAAACATACCCACACTACCCCAAGCCAATTTATGCTCACGCATATTGAATTATTTTTAGTTTTGGGAAAACTTCCTTCTCCATATATTCCATATACTCCACACACTCACTTAGTCCTTTGTTCCTTGGATCAGACCTATTCATCCTAAAGTTCCAGCTCACATGTCATTTCCAACCGGAATACTTTCTTGATTGGCTAGGACCAAGTTAGATGTCCCTCTATGTATTCCTATAATTCATTGCACTTATCTTCCTCATACGGTCCTTTCCTACTATATGGAATGTTTCGTTTATATATCACTTTCCTCCAGAAATGTAATCTTCCTGCAGGGGAGGATACCGTTGTATCTTAGAAACCTAGAACTGTTCCCGGTTGGTCATAAATGCTTAACTTGTGTTGAGCAACGGATGGATAACTGAATGCATCATTAGTTGTAAGTGGTATCCTTGGAAAACTGTGAGTCCGTGCTTATATGTCAGCAAACCAAGGGATCAATTTTAAATAACTTCTTAATATCCCATAGGTTGTACAAAAAGCAAATTATGTTTTATTTTTTGAATGATTTCAGGTTTTAACGATAAAAATAGTTCTGTATCTTTATGGCTACACATTCTAAGATACATCTTGGTGAATTGAGAATTAGCAAGAAGTGCTGCAAAACTGGATAAAATATAAACATGTTCAGTGAGACTGTCTCCTGTGGCCCCCATATTTCCTTTCATAGAATTAAAAGGCTTTATCATAAATATTTACTAGAATTCTAGAATTTTTGAGCTGTATTATTTGGAACTGCATTAGATTAAAATACTTCATGTTGAAAGTAGGTCTTGCCCATCACTTATGAACTAAATCCAGCTGACAAATGCTGTTTTTCAAGAAAAAAAAATATGACTAACACTTCAAGATGTTTGAATCAGAACAAATGTGTATGAAAAAAAATCCACAAAATGGTGTGTTTGAGTAGATACTGACAAAAATTAAGAAAACACAGTTTGCTTAGTAAAACTCATTCAACACTAATAACCTGTATAGGTTATTAAGAGAAATGAATTCTCAATAAAATGATAGATTACCATATATTCGTCAATATTACCATGACTGAAAATGTCTTGTGAGCCAAGAAGCTGTTGAGTCCCAAAAGGGAGTATTCTCTGAAAGTATCAATATGAGACCAAGAATATATTTACTAAATTGATTCAGGGGCAACCAGAGATAACCTGATTTTGGCCTCAATTAGAGAAGAAAATAATTATGGAATTTTGGCCCAATCTATAATTTTCTAGCTAGGTGCTTTGAGTTGCACATATAAAGGCTCAGTGTTATCAGTACCATGGATATTCCCAGAGAGCTTTCTTTTGGGAAGATGCAGTACATTCAGATAAGTGCATGTAAAATTATAGATATACCAGCAAATTCTTTAACGGGAAGAGTCAGAGTACTTTGCTTATGGAACAAGTTGTCTTCTCTGCTAATTGCATGCTATTTATGTTTGTTTTGATGTTTCCTACCTGTTAGCTCTTCATGATCTACTCATGAATAGAATCTCCCCAGAGAACAATCAAGGAATATGAAATCCCCTGGATATTTTGTTTTAAGGGTGACCAGTGACTCAGAAGAGGAGTTTGAGGGTATTTTTTCAAAAGAAGTCTTTGTAGACTGATGAAGAAAGGACAAAAGCAACTCTATAAATTTTAAACGGTGATGATCATACCCCATGAGGACACAGGGGAGTTGACTTGCTAGGTATTTTAATAGAGTCCAGAACAAGACCATTCTAATCTCTGAACATTTGGAATGATTATAGCAGAAAATGTTGAAATTAACTCGAGAAGGTTATTTTTTTCCCAGTCCCAATTTGAATTGGGTGTCTAATAATAGTAAACCAAGGCCCAAAAATTACCATTAAGCATACACTTTTAGAGTTTTAATTAAAAAGAAGAGGTATTGTAAAAATAATATAGCAAATATATGCAATACACTTTTAAATAATTGGAATCTCATCAAGTTAAGATAATTATTTCATTTATGTATATTCCCTATTAAATTTTTTATTTTACTTAGGTGCAGGTATTTCTCATTCTTCCTTTTTAAAAAAAACATATATTGGGGCACCTGAGAGGCTCAGTCGGTTGAGTGCCGACTTCAGCTCAGGTCATGATCTTGCAGTTCGTGGCTTTGAGACCCGCATTGGGCTCTGTGCTGACAGCTCAGAGCCTGGAGCCTGCTTCAGATTCTGTATCTCCTCTCTCTGTTCCTCCCCTGCTCATGCTCTGTCTCTCTCTCTCTCTCAAAAACAAATAAAATTTTAAAAAAATTAAAAAAAGAAAACCATATATTGATCAGGGGCGCCTGGGTGGCTCAATCGGTTAAGCCTCCAGCGTCAGCGCAGGTCATGAGCTCACAGTCCATGAGTTTAAGCCCTGTGTCAGGGTCTGATAGCTGATAGCTCAGAGGCTGGAGCCTGCTTCAGATTCTGTGTCTCCCTCTGTCTCCGCCCCTCCCCCACTCACACTCTGTCTCTCTCAAGAATGAATAAATGTTAAAAAAAAAAAAAAACTTAAAAAAAACATATATTGATGGGCCATGTGACTGTGTGTGTCAGATACTACTTTAGTCCCTAGATTTACAGTGCTGATCATTCAGCAAATGCCTTTTCTCATAGTTATACACCAGTGGAAAGACATAGACAATGAGAAGTAAATGAATAACAAGATAAGCTTAGATTATGAAAAATAATATAAAAGAAATTAAAAGGGTGATACAATAGAGTGATGAGGAATTAGGTTTGGTGATAAGAGACATACTTTCTGAGGAGCAGCCATTTGAGCTGAGCCCTGAAGAATTAAAGTAGCTGATTATGCAAAGACAGTGGAAGAATGTTTCAGGCCTAAGGCTGTCTTGGGAATGCATTTGGTGTGACTGAAGAAAAAGAAAGAAGCCAACGTGTAGAGTTTTTTCCTAAACCACTCCTCAATTTTTGGATTTTGAGGTAACTCTTAATTTGGAAATGTTATAAATAATGCTGTAATGAACACCTTCCTATATACAACTTTTTGCTGTTGTTGAACTATTGCTTTAGGTTCAAATAATTGAATAGGTTTATGATTTTTCATGTTAATTTTTAAAAAGAATTTCATTATTGTTCCTGAAACTGCTAGTGGTTATTCAGATCACTATAAATTCCTAGTAAGTATAGGTTTAGCCATATTTCAGAACTGAAATATAGAGACAAATTTATCAGGGTTTTCTTTTAACAACACAAATAATGCATATTATTTCTTAAAGAGCTAGAAGATAAAGATAAACACAAAAAAGCCACAATCTCACCATCCATATATAGCTAACCACAGGTAAATATATGTACTTCTATTATCTCTTTTTCTGTGTGTATGTCTCTCTGTCCTTCTCTCTTTCTATTTATTGATGATTGTAGACAAATTTGTCCACAAATTATATATTCACATAAATAGAACATTTGTCATGTTTGGTTTTTATACTGAAGTGCAAACTATTTGAGCACAGAAAATGTAATAATTTTTTGATTCCCAAAGAGATTATCTCAGTGTATCAAAATATCTATTTTTAAACTATCTAGATATTGGGCATGAACATTTGGAAATGCAATATTGTGAAAGAAAAATTATTTTTATTAAGCACATAACCATAGACTTTAAGCCTTTCAAATACTCTAATATTTCAACATATTTGGAGAACTATTAATTTTCCTAATTGTTAAGAGCTTTATTCAAGGGTAAAGCAGATGAAAATTTGGTAGTATCAGTCTCATTTATTATGACAACCTTACGGAGCTCTTTATTTTTATTTAGAAGTTATGCTGATCAGCATATATGTTGTCAAATTCGTGAATATTGTAGGTAATACACACACACACACACACACACACACACACACACACACATTATGCTAAGTGAAAGAAGCCAGACAGAAAAGGTCATGTACTGTATGATTCCTTTCACGTGAAATATACAGAATAGGCAAATCCATGGAGATAGAAAATGGATTAGTGATTGCCCGAGGATGAGGGGAATGGAGAATGATGAATGATTCCATAAGAAGTATGGGATGTTCTCCTGGGGTGAAGAAAACTTTGAAACTAGAGAGAGATAGTAGTTACACAATATTATGAATGTATTGAATGCCACTAAATTTTACACTTAAAAATGGTCAGTGTATGGTATGTGAATTTCTCCTCAGTTAAGAAAAAACTCTAAAGAAATTCCAACGTGCTGGTTCTACTATTTAACAGTAATACAATCAGTCCACAATAGATTCTGTGAAGACTAAAATATATAAATCAGTCTCAAGAAGTGCTTTCAGAATATTCAATCAGATGATTAGCAACCTCTGCTCTAATTTCAACTCAGTCACAACTTAGACATCTGACATTGAGAAAAATCTCAATTTCTCTGAGTCCATTTTCTTTTTCATAAAATAAATTGAGTGAATCAGATAATTTCTAATAGTAAACTTCAGAAATCTATGATTCTTTTATTCTGTATGTATCAAAACCACAATGGGATCTTACCTCACATTTGTTAGGATTCTTTAAGAAGACAAGAGATACTAACTGTTGGTGAGGATGGGGAGAAAAGGCAACCTTAGTACACTTTTGTTGGGAATGTAAATTGGTTCAGCTGCTATGGAAGACACTAAGGAGGTTCTTCAAAAAATTGAATCTAGAACTACCATATGCTCCAGCAATTCGACTTCTGGGTACCTACCCAAAGGAAATGAAAATAGGATCTCAGAGAGATACATGCACTCCCACATTTATTGCAGCATTGTTCATAATAACCAAGATATGGAAACAACCTAAGTGCCCATGAATGAATGAATGCATAAAGAAGATGTGGTATATACATATTTACAAGGTAATATTATTCAGCCACGAGAAAGAAAATCCTGCTATTTGTGACAACATGGTTGGACCTTGAGGCCATTATGCCAAGTGAGATGAATCAGACTGAGAAAGACAAATACCATATAATATCATTTATATGTGGAATATTAAAAAAACCAAACTCATAAAAGCAGAATGTGAAATGGTAGTTACCAGAAGTTGGGGGACGGAGGAACAGAAGTGATACTGTTTAAGGGCACAAACTTAGAACCAATAGATGAAGAAGCTCTGGAGATCTAATGTACAATATAATGATCATAGACAATAATATTGTATAAACATCAAACTTCCTAAGAGACTAGATCTTAGTTGTTCCCACAACCAAAAAAAAAAAAAAAAACAAAACAAAAAAACGATAATCATGCAATGTGGTGAAAGAGTCTGCAAAGATTACAATGGCAATCATATTACAATATCTGAATGAATCAAGTCAATATGCTGTATACTTTAAATTTACACAATATCACATGTCAAATAGACTTAAATTAAAAAAAAATTCAGTGATTCTGAAAACAAACCCCAAGCTCTCTTCCTTTGAGTTTATCTGAATTTGCCCCTATTTGTCTTATCCTGCCGCCAACTGAATGGTCATGATTAATGCACCTTTAAACAGGAGCTTCTTGAAGCTCCTTTTCACTACCTCAGGGGCAGCTGCTCCTCAGTGATGTCATACTTCCTTCCTGACCTTGGGAATGCCATTTAAAAGCAACCATTTCCAGGGAGTAAAAAACACAGCTTACGAGTCTCAAGTCATGCTACCAAAATAGTCCATTAAAGTGTGCTTTTCAGCTTAGTTACCTCATAATGAATCAGTCTCTTCTCTGGACTGTGTTGATGACTTTTCCCCACCTTTATAAATTTCAGTATAAACGTGCACCCGCCAAAGGCATTAGGAGGGAACTAAGGAAATCCTATAGCAGAACAATGACAGGAAATTGACATAGCCATTAAGAAGTCTGGAAAAATTAAGTTAGAAGAAAGTGGGGCCTGGCTTATTGCCATTTTTGGAATAAGGAAAGAATTGCAGACAGGAGTGGTTTTAGAAAAATAAACATAAAACTTGAAAAAATTAGCATGGCTGTGACTAAGTGTATTGAAATAAAGGTTAATAGCTTGAGAAAATAAGGAAAATGGTAGAAAATCACTTTTCGGGGTAGGTCATAACCATTGTAGATTGAAGTTCTAATTTTTTTGGTGTTTTTAAGACAAGGGGTTCCCTGGGCTTGGGACCAAGGGATGGCCAGCTTTCTCAGCACAGAGCTGATTCACCAAATCAGGGAATTAATGAAAGGAAAGGTTTGTTTTTCTTAAACATCTGTAAGGAAATATGTTGTTAAATATTTATGGGTCTAGAAGCAGTCTATAATCACAAATCTTAGATAAATAAGTGCAATGTGTTAGGATCTGACAACTTGGAAAAAATGACCTCATTCATGGTATGATACAATGGGAAACGATTTTTACATTTATTTTAAAGGAAATTCATCAATGATGGTTTTGACCTCACGTCCATGTATCAGATGCCCATATCTAAAGTCAATTAGGGAAATGAGTAATAATGAAAGAAAATCCTCATGAATGACTGGATGAGGCATGTGAAAACAGATCATGCCTAAATTTATCCTTGTGTTGTTAAAGCTCTTTCTTGCTTTTGCCTGTTCATTTTCAACTATTTTCTGCCAGACTGAAGATTATACATAACAAAGCTTTATCTCATTAAAGAGTACTTCATACAATAAATCAGAGAGATTGTTAACTTCATAAATTTTCAGAGTTGGGAGAGACCCGCAAGTCAATCAAACACAAGTGTTTTCTGCAGTTAAGAAGCCGAGGCTGAGAGCACTTATATAACTTACCTGAAGTCACACATCATTAGAATAAACAGGCCTACATACCAGGTTTCCTGATGCCCTGTCCAGTGCTGCCAGAGAGGACTTATTGGATCAATAAATCTTTACATTTATTAATTAACTTTGAATCCTATAGTCAAAGAATGTGAGTGAAACAGCCTATCATTTATTGTCCCCAAAGCTATAGTGAAATATATGCTTCATGTTAAGCAGACAATGGCTAATTCTCCAGAAGCAGAAAAAAAATGCTGCAAGAGACATATTCTTGACACTGATAACCATTACATAGTCAGATCGTCAACCCAATGGACACTGGCCATGATCCCTTGTCACTTGGATTCTATGAGCCTTGGAGCAGTCAACTGTTTCTGCCTGATTCTTTAGTCAGCTGCCTCTTCCACTGTCCAAGCCTTTATTTAGATTTCAAACATGTATAACATAAGTAAGGAGAAAGGTTGAAGTCCAGATTAAAGAAAGGGAACCCTGTAATATGTTAGGTTCACCCATCTGCCCCATGCAAAAGGGAGAGAACAAGGTCATTTTTCTCATTTTCTGTGAGATGAAGAAAGCCCCAAGGAGCTCCTAGTAGTAGTATTACTTTATTCCTGCATCTAGAACAGGAGCATTCCTTATCTGTTTTTCTTAGGGTCAGCCAGACCCAATTTAATAATTGAATATCTGACTGCATAAGTTCATGCATTTATTTAAAAACATGGATTGAGTATAAGATATTTAATCTTTTTAAGTTCTGGGTTCCTTCCCTAAAATAAATTAATAAATTTACTGAAATAAAATAATAAAAATAAAAAGGGACATTGTTAGGACTGGCTTCAACCTCATGATGGTTGGATGAGTACTTGGATGCAAAGCTTCAGGCACAGTGCCTGGCTCATAGGAAGTGCATAAATATCAGTAATGGTGATACTGAAGAAGAGGAAGATGAGGAGGACAATCACCAAGTTCTATTCCAGTGGCTAACAGAAGCATTTATGACCTTTGGCCACAATGCATTTCCCATAAAGAAAGCTTCTTGTCATGGCAGGAGGAGGGCAGAAGTTTTTTTGATTATTTAATTTAGAAAATCTTCACAGTAGACTTACTGGAGGGGGTCTGCCAATAACTGAAAATAAATGGATATGAATTTTATAAAATAGTTGAGTCCAGGATAGATCTTATTATTAATAAAACACCCATTTCCAAAAAAGGATTTGAGGTAACCTATAATAAAAGATACAGGTCCATGGCATCATTACAACAAAGATTCAGGAGTGAAGGCCAAGTGATGTGGAAAGATGCTTGAACCAGAAAGCCTTGGTTAGGGATGATTACTACAGTGGCACATAAAACTTACCACAGTAGTTCCTGGCAGTTAAAATCAAAGCACCCAAATAATTCTCTTTATAAATAAAATGAAGCATATCAGTTTATATTGGATACATTTTTTCCTGGCTTTCTGCTGTGAGGGGAAATTTATCATGTACACATTGTCCACAAGAGTAGTTTTTATTAGATGAAGGTATCTCTTTTATAAACCTCCATAAAATTTGAGGACTTAGAATTTAAGATTTGCATTCTTTGAAGGCATTCTCTGTTTCCACAGGGAACAAAAGTAATCAAAAGTGATACAGTCCAGGAATTTGGCTTTCTGATAATTGAAGAAGAAAGGTTTACACTGATTGGTGAGAATATCACTTAAGCAGAACAGTCTATGTTGGGTATTTATTCACTAATAAATCTTAGATTTTACTTGAATTAGGAGAGCAACCAACTTGAGATGGAAGTCATCATATGTGCTTAAAATGTAGGTATTCTTAATTGCTTGTTAAAGGACATCCATCGGCTTTAGATAAAATGCTTGGTGTGTGTTTGACCACGTCACCTATTTTGTTATGAAAATTAATTAGAACAAGACTTGATTCTTAAATAAATTGAAAGCTGACCTTCACAGGTGGGTTGCAGGTAGGCAAGTGGGCCAGGGAGAGTAAAGAAGCCTCCCAGGAATCTATCTGAATCTCAAGTGCTTGAAGCTCCTTCCCATTGAGCAGCAGTTCTTACCTAGGGGTCCACAGCAAAATCACTTGGGGATTTTTTTCAGAAGACTCTCTTCGCCTACCCACCAAATTTGAATCTCCAAGAATGTGGCCTGGATATGAATATTTAAAAACAAAGTCCCTAAGAAATGTTGGTGCAAATCCTCTATGGGAGCTCTGGCCCTTAGAATATCAAGAGATATTTGGTCTGAGGGGATATGTCTACTGTCTAAAGACTCCTAAGGTGCTTTACCTAGAATATTTTGTTTTGCAGAGAATAGAACTTCAGTAGTTCTAATAATGTGAATTAGTTGCAACATATACTGCAAGAAAACTAAATGGATTTTCTGTAGAATGAGATTCATTTAGAATTATTAGTTAATCAGTTAATTAATTAAAATGTATTAATTAATTTAAAATATATCCTTCTGTATGTCAAAATACACCAAACACCTTTGGTTTGATAAAAATGATGTTAAGCTTGGTAAGAAGTTTAGGTTATATTATTTAAGGCCACTCGTAGAATGTACAGTCATATCGCATAATTGGGCCAGAAAAGATTGTTTAACTTCCCACTTGGCAAGGCAGGAAGGCACACATCCTCTAACAGATGACTTACATTATATATTGAAGACCCATTCCACTTAAAAAAAAAAAAGACGTGCAGTGGGATACAAATTATTCATAACAACTTGAATAGGAGAAAGGCTGGGATAGAATATCCCATTTTATCCCATTTCCTTTTGGTATTTGATCCACCAAAGGTACACAAAAGGTACATTTCTATCCAGTTTAATTCCTGTGCTGGTTTGAATAGGAAAGCCTTCTAGGCTCTGTCTACACTCCTGACCTTGGGATCTTAGCTAGACTTTCAAATTTACATCTTCTGCCCCCAAACTGCTTAAGATCTCCACACAGATATCTAATAGGCAAGTTAAACTTAACATGTTTATGACAAATCTCTCGATTCCTTACTTTTCCCACCAACCCATTCATTTTATACTCTTACACATTTTACTTGTTCATTCTTTTTTTTAAAAAAACTATTTTATTGAGGTATTATTGACATACAAAAAGCTGTACATATTTAATATATACAACTTGATGAGTTCAGAGATAATGTATATATACGTGAAACCATCACCACCACCTATGCCATGAATATATCTATCACCTCTAAGATTCCTCCCACTCTCTTTATTTATTATTATTATTGTTATTATTATTATTATTTAACAACACTTAACATAAGATCTACATTCTTAGCAACTTTGAAGTATATAATATATATTATTCACTATAGGTGCTATGCTATACAGTTGAACTAACTTACTTATCTTGCATAAGTGAGGCTTTGTACACTTTGGCTAATATGTACCTATTTCCCTTTACTCTTGGCCCTTGGCAACCATAATTCTACTCTCTACTTCTGTGCATTTGACTATTATAGATTTCTTATATAAGAATTTTCATGCGCTGTTGGTCTTTCTGTGTCTGGTTCATTTCACTTAGCATGGTGTTCTCTAATTCATCTATGTTGTTTCAAGGGCAGGATTTCTCATTCTAAAATCTTCATATTTGTCCTACTTCTCTCCATTTCCTTGCCACCACCCTAGGCAAGCCACTACCATTTCTCACTTGGTTCATTCTAATAACCGCCACACTAATCTCTCTGCTTGCATTCTTTCACCCTAGAATTCATTCTTTACAAAGCAGCCCTGGATATGCTCTCATTAAAGCCCTGTTGATTAATAGCCTTTCACCTAGAAGATCCTTTGAGAAAATCTTTAGCTGCTACACTCATTCAAATGCATTAAAGACTAACATACCCCAGTATTGGTGAAATAAAAAAAATACATGGGAGGTAAGGAGAGTTTTGTAATCAGCAAAACATAGGATGAATGGAACAGGTCAACAAAATTGACATTTATGAGTAGCCCACTTCAATTCAAAACTAATGAGAGTTGATTTGCAAACTTTAAATGGAGGTCATCAGTGTAACAAAATGTGTAAAATATTCTGCCTCATTAAATCACAATAGCACCATAATTTTTCAAGAAGGGTTGAAGGAAATGGTTCAGAAGAATAGTTGTTTGTTAATTCAGTCTGTTCTAGAAGAAAACGTTTCCTAAAATTCCTCTTTGCTGTAGTGTATGTATTTAATATCTTTTTATTTTTTTCCCTGAATCCTTTATCATACATGATACCTCATTTAATCATGCTGCCTTAGATGTGCCAACCCCAGTATTTGTAAGGAATGAAGCTCCTGGGTTGGTGCATGGGTTTATAGTTCCCGATGGCTTGCAGGTGAAGTGTGAAATGGGGATTGGTGTCAGGTGGGGCAAGGGTTAGGTCACATACCTTTGAAACTACCTTAAGGAGTTTAGAATTTATCCTGAAGGCAAGGAGAATAAATGGACTCACACTTCATTTTCATTTATTCTTAAAAACCTTGTTGCTAAATGAAAACCCATTAACTGAAAAGAGGAATTCTATTACTTTTAATCTGGACATGTTGTTATGTGTTCCATCCCAAATCAAAATACATAAATGATTTTTATATGAGATAAATATATATCACTTGAACACTGAAGATTTTCTGTAAGCATATAAATGGATAATTCTGATTCCAATTTCCAATGTGTGTTCCTTACACTAACAAACAGTGCTCTGACACCAGCTAAGTGTCCTACAATTTAACTCAATTTTAACAGTGTCTATTCAGAGATACCATCAGATCCCACAGGTTAAGGGTCTGGCTCTATAAGACTGTCCTGTCCCCATGTCAGATGCCAATTGCAAGTCCAGGTTATCACCTGTGCTTCTTACCAACTGACTATACATCAGAGGTCACCATGACCCCCCTTTGTTTTTGATTTTCCTAGAGGGGCTCACATAACTCAGAGAAACATTTTATTTACTAGATCAGCGTTTATTATAAAAGAATATAATTCAGGAACAGCCAGATGAAAGACATGAATAGGGCAAAGTATGTGGGAAGGGGTACAGAACTTCCCTGGGTTCACCAACTTAGATGCTCTCTGAACCCTGTCCTTTTGGGTTTTTATGGAGGCTTCATAACATATACACAATCAATAAAATCCTTAGCCATTGGTAATTAAACTCAATTTCCAACCTCTCTGCCCTCCCTGGAAGTTGGGGGTGTAGGAGTGGTGGAGGACTAAAAGTTCCAACTGTAATCACAAAGTTGGTTCTCCTGGCAACCAGCCCCATCCTCAGGTTACCTAAGGGTTTTCCAAGAACCATCTCATTAACATAATAAAAGACACACCTGCCCCCATCACTGGAAATTCTTTTTTTTTTTTTAATTTTTTTTTTAACGTTTATTTATTTTTGAGACAGAGAGAGACAGAGCATGAACAGGGGAGGAGCAGAGAGAGAGGGAGACACAGAATCTGAAACAGGCTCCAGGCTCTGAGCTGTCAGCACAGAGCCCGACGCGGGGCTCGAAGTCACTGACTGTGAGATCATGACCTGAGCCGAAGTCGGATGCCTAACCGACCAAGCCACCCAGGCGCCCCGAAAATTCTAAGGGTTTTAAGAGCCATAAGTTAGGAACTGTGGGCAAAGATCAAATATATATAAGGAATATATTTTGATCACCTGTATGACTAAATATATATTTCTTATAAATCATAATATTATAATATGATAATAAATATAATCTTCACATACAATATATAATACAATAGTCTAAAGATTGATTGCACTTGCTAAAGAAAGGACTTGCTTGTGAGTAGTGGAAGAGAATGTGAAGGGGCATAAGATTATCTTGTACTCAAGCTACACTAATAAGGAAGTTTTCACACACACACATGCACACATGTATCAGCTAAAAGCTAAAGTAAAGGCTAACATGAAAATGATACATACTCCATACCTCTTCATCACTTTCATTTGGCTTATGTAAACAAAAAAACCCATATTTTAAATTTATCCAAAACTTGCATTCACATCAGATTTGTCATCCTGTGTCAAGTAAATGTGTAAATGTAAATGTAAATGTGGTAAATGTGTCTTTGCCTAAAATTGTAATGTCTAAATACTACCCCATATAGTGTATTCATTTAGTGTGTTTGGAGGTAAAAAATAAAGCTGTTACACTGAAAAATAAGTTTTCTGAAAAATAATCCTAACTCTTCAAGAGCCATTATGGCAAATAGTCATTAACAGTCACCGTGGGATGTACATCTTTAGCAATGACGGAGGAAGGAAAGGGCCTAATCAGACTTGGTTGTTATGAGTAGAACTGATTGTAGGCAAGCACTTATATAATTGAAAGAAATGAGACAGAGAATGGATGGATTGTAACCCTTGCTGGATGATAGATTTGACAGGACTTGCTAATGTGTGAAAGTGCAGAATGTCAAGAGAAAAGATTTGATGGGTGGTAGGTAGTGCACAGACTCTGAAAGCATCTCAAGAACAGAAGCTGCATCAGGGTACAGAAAGAGCTGACAAAATCTACTTCAGACTTGTTGGTTTTGAAGTCTCCAGAGGAAATGTAAGTGGAGATGTCCAGTAGGGAGTTACACAAGTTTGCAACCCAGGAATGAGATCTTGGCTGAAGCTGGGGGTTTGATAGTCATCATCTCAAATGATATCTGAAGCCAGATGAGTAAATGGGATTGCTTAGGGAGACAGAAGAAAAGGGAAACAGGGGAGACCCTAAGGGCCACCAAATTTTGAGGGATGGGAAAAAATAGAGTTGACAAAGAATATTGAGAAACAGCTGCTAGAGATAAGAAGAAAATGTAGAGAGTGTGAGGTCACAGAAGTTAAGGAAAGAGAGTTTTTCAATGAGGAAGGGTCAAATATTGAGGGGTCAAATATTGAGAGGTCAAATGGGATAAGACTAAAAAAAAACATATGTTGGATTTGCAACAAGATCACAAGTTATCTCAATGAGAATGATCTCAATGGGATGTCGGGAAGAGAAACTATTTGAAATGTGTTAAGGAATGTGTTAAATTGGGGAAAAACTTGAGAAAATCACCTGTAGAGCTGACATCCTTAAATACAGAAGTTGGAATATTTATATTCAGAAATTCCTTCGGGAAGATCTCATAGCACCGATTATTCCTCCACAAACTCCTTAGTTGCACACTGAGAGATGAAAATAGCTCCTACATTTATCTGACTTCCTCTTTTATTTCTCCCTATAAACAGAGACTAAAATGGACTTTATTTTGCAGTATTTACTTAAAAATTAACTTGACTTTTGGCATATTCTAGATTCATGTCCCAATTCAACAAATCTTTTTGCATGATTGGAATATTTTAATTTTAATTTTAATAATTTTAAGTTTAAGTTTAATATGGGGAAATTGGCCCTGTCTTCTGATAGCTTCACACAGTTGATCCTGGGGGCACCAGGAATTTCTTAATCATCCAAAGTCATGTTAGTGGTCATTTGACCAGAATTTAAACAAAGATGCCAAATAGTTTTTAAATCAGTTCTAAAGAGTCTTAACAAAGACAGAAAGTATAGATTTAAAACAAACTGTTGTTTGGGAAGACTTACTTTTTGTTGTTATGGTGGTTTGTTGGTTTTCTCGTTTACTATCAAGATCATGTTCCTAGATTAATATTGGCTGCTTTCCAATGTAATTTATAGATCACTCTACCATCTGAAAAGTAAATTTTGTTATGCTACTTTATTTTATTCTTTCAACAACTATGTGAAGTTGATGTTATCTTAAGTAACTTCTCCATTAGTAAGTGGAGCCAGAATGAAAATCTGAGTCTTCTGATTCCAAGTTTTCTGATGTTAAATTTAGGAACACCTGGACTTATAAATAATAGCAAGATAAAATAATTCAAAATAAATAAGAAAGAAGATGAAAGGAGAATTAAGGGCAAAAATGTTTACAACAATTTTAGGTCATTATATCAGCAAACTTCAGTTTCCTGTTGAAGAAAATGAGGTCAACTGTTGAATAATTTGCCTGAGGTCAGACTGGTGCTTGGTGGTGTTATCGAGGATGCCAGCTCTGTTCATTTCAAAAGGTAAATCATTTTGTTCTGTATTACTTTGCGCAACCAGAGTTACTCTGACTACTCAAATATCTTATCCCCCTGGAATTACATGCTTTTATTAGCCCATAAAGTTTTAGAAGTGACTTTATTTGCATTTGCATTCTATTTTATATACTGACTTATAAAATCCAACTGCTATTTGATCGAGACTCACTGAAGTTGCCGTGGAAAAGTTCTTTCATAGGTGGGGGTAGTCTAATTTTCTGAAAAGCAAGTCATACAAAACAAGACACAGAGAGACAAAAAAAACCCACCCAACTATTATAATAAGTGAAGATGAGAAAGAAATCACTCCCAGGTATATGCTTAAGTTTGGTCTTCAAAGTAACACCATCTAAATTAGCCCTACAATTAATCTCATAAATTCACTTCCACTAATCATCTAATAAATACTTGGGGAGAAGAAGAAAAGGAAGCAAAGATAATTATGCCTAAAATATTTTAGAAGTCCGTGCTCCTTTGTTTCTTATGTTTTCCTTGTTTTTTAGTGGTTTTGTTTTGTTTTGTTTTGTTTATTTTTGTAATTCAATGAACAAGCCTTTCCAAGGCAAGCAGTTTGTACTCTTGCAAATTGGTGCCTATATCCTTAAAAGTCTTTGACTTTCACATTCATTAGCCAAAGCAATAGCTTTTATTGGTATCATACATTAAGATTTGCAAAATCCCTTAGGTATAATATCATCTCTGTCCTTTTAAGAGCCTTGGGTTTAGAAATAGAGAAGTTAGGAATGAGGTTTCTGCTACCAGATTATCTAGGTTTGATTCTATCCCTTGTTAGCTGTGAGACTAAAACATTTACTGTCTTTTTGCTTCAATTTCCTGGGAAATAGGGATATAGACATGCAATACCTATTTCACAAGTTTGTGTTTATATAGAATGTAAGTGAGTTAACACTTCATATTAAAAATTACAATGATCATCTAATTCTGATCAACATTTTAGAATATTCTAAGTGAAAGATATGATTTCTCCTCTTGTTGTGGATTTCAACTAGGTAGTGAAGTTTTTGTAATCAAAGTACTGAACTGCCTCCTCACTTCCTAATAAACATTAAGAAAAGACTCCTCAGACAGGAATCAGTTACTCTGTATGGAATGGGGGCTACTGGGGGAAGTTGCCCTGAAGAAAGATGGGTAGTTTCTCTGGTTCTCCAGTGTGAAATTTTATTGTGTGCTTCACTAATATGTATTAATTTTTGTCACTTCTTCATGTGTTTTATATACCCAAATGATAGCATAGTTTTATTTTAAAGCACAACAAGCAGAATATTGACTAATGATTTCTTTGGAAAAATCTAATGATGACTGCTCTATGGATAGCATATTATAAGTTAGGATTTGCTCTCAAATAAATTATTTTATGTACTGTACTTAACTTGATACATTCTTTTACATATAAGGAAAATAAGATCCATAAATTTATTGATCTTTGTAAGCTTACACAAGGCATTTTCATACCCATCATAGGATATTAGGTAGAATGTAGGTCCAGTCATTGGCATTTCTAAGTCCAAATTTCCTTGTCTGTAACTAGGGATAAAAAATACCCACCTACTTAGTGAATTAAATTGCATGTAATGAGAACCATTCTAGGCACATAGTAGATGATAAGTCAATGTTAGTTGTGCTAATTTTGGATAGCTGAAAGAAAGTCTTTTTCGTTTCAATGGAACATTAAGTATATATCACCGATATATTAAGCTGTGGCTATGATTTTAAAATAAATAATCTAAGTTGTTGTTTTTTTTAAATTTTGTATTGGTAGCCCAATGAGTTTTACTAAGATTTTTTTAAAATATATCTTTCCCAAAATTGGTATTTATGATAATTTCTGTCCTCATAGTTTATGTGACACTTTATCAGAATCCAAAACAAGCCCCCCCACATACATTTTGAGCTATAGTAACCTGATTTAGCAAGAAAATTTGCATGAGGTAAATTTCCTCTTTTGGGGGAAGAACCAGTTCATAAAAAATACAACAAAGCAATACCTTCACTGAAGTAAGCAACAATATGCCCAGGTTAGAAATACACTGCATTTTTGGGGGGGCACCTGGGTAGCTCAGTCAGTGAAGCATCCAACTTCAGCTCAGGTCATGATCTCACAGTTCACAGGTTCAAGCCCCGCATCTGGCTCTGCACTGACAGTAAGGAACCTACTTGGGATTCTCTCTCCAACACTGCCCCCACTCAAAAATAAATAAATGAAACTTAAAAAAAATACATTGCATTTCAACCTAATACAGAAAGTGTGAAATATAATTTTGAGTTACCTTGGCAAGATGTGACTGGATAACTCAAAGATAAAAGGTATAAATGGCTTATAAAATGGTTCAAAGGGATTATGGAACATCAAAGAATTATTGCCAAATAAAAACTTGATTGAAAATGAATCAGAAACTTCAGAGCTAAAGTTACTTAAAATGAACCAGGCTGTGAATTTTTTTTTTTAATGGCAATGGTGAAAAGTGAAGATTAGACTGGTTTTTTTAAAAAGTTCAGAGTCAAGGGCTTGGTAAATGCAAACCTAGATTTAATCCAATCCTGCCAGTGTTAGAATGCAACAATGAGGTTATATGTCTTACCATTTCTAGGGGTGTCAGGTGAAGACTGATTTTGGTCCATGATCTAATATGTGAAGTTGTGTGAGGACAGATAGGGTTGAGTAGTCTGAGTTAATTGGTATGTGCCAAGCTAGGAAGACACTAACCAAGAGGAAAAGTTAGGTTCACAGATTTGAAAATTCAGCTGCACAGAAATGGAAGAGAATCTCATAGAAACAGTTCCAAGGGTGATCTGAATAATTCTCTCAATTGGTATTTTTTCAGCCTGTTCATAGTTTACGTACTAATAATTAAGCAGCATCCATTCAAAAACACACATTCAGCACTCACAATGTTTCAAGCACCATACTACACCATGAGGATACAAGGTCAAGCAAAATGTATTAAATATCCAATACTATTGTACTGAGGCAGAGGGGGGCAGGAGACAGCATTGCACTGCATCATGCTGGGTTTTGATCCCGGTCTTGAGCTTGGGTGGATTAGGTGCCCTGAGTTCAATTTCCTCATCCAGATAATGAGGATGATTATAACACTTGCTCTGCTTCCTTTGTACGGAGTGGATGTTAGGATTAGAGGAATACATTAAAAAATAAATCCTGAATTTTAAGATGTTCCATAAATGCTAGATAAATGGGAAACAGCAGTTAAATAACACTATATGTTTAAAAAGAATAATACATTTCCAGATTTCACTTAAAACAAACAGAAAGTAAGTTGTATGCCTTTGGAAAAGCATGTGTATTATCTACTAACTATTGCTATCTATTATTTATTGATACATAGCAAACTGCCCCCAAATTCACTGGTTTAATTTATTCTATCATCATTCCATGGGTTAGTAATTTTGTCTGCGTTCGCTAGTACAGTTCTTCTGCTGTTCTAACCTGGAGTTATTCATGCAACTGCAATCATCTGGAGATTCAACTGGAATTGGTTGGTATAAGATGACCGTGTTTTTGGTGGTTACTATTGGTGTTAGCTAGTGGGTCTAGGGGACTTCAGAGGGTATTCTTGCTCCATAAGGTCTTTCATCTTCTAGTTGGCTAGAGCAGGCTTGTTCACATGGTGGTCTCAGCATGGTGGTGAAAGAGAATTAGAACAGGAGCTATGAGGTTCTTTGGAGCCTAAACTGAAAAGTCCTCTATCACCATTTCTGTTGCCTTCTGTTGGTCAAACCAAGTTTCAGACCAACTGAAATTTAAGGGCTGGGATGATAAACCCTGTCTCTTGATGTGAGGAGTAACAGTCACATTACAAAAGCCCACAGGGATGGGAGAAAATATTGTGGCCATTTTTGTAGATAGTTTACCACACCATTAATCTGCTGTTTGATACTAATCTCTTATTTTTATTTATTTATTTATTTATTTATTTATTTATTTATTTATTTATTTTTTTGAGAGAGAGAGAGAGAGAGAGAGATAGCAAACACATGCACGTGAGCAAGGGAGGTGCATAGAGAGAAGGAGAGGGAATTTCAAGCAGGTTTCATGCTTAGCATGGAGACCGATGCTGGGCTCAATCTCACAACCGTGAAATCAAGAGTCAGATGCTTAACTGACCAAGCCACCCTGGCACCCCTGATTACTGATCTTTTAAACTATTGATCTGGGAAGGATAATCCTTGAAGAAGGCTCAATGGCACAAATCCCAAAGAAAAAGTCACATTTTCATTAAAGACACTTCATTAAGAGTGGTGAGTCAATAGCAAAAGTGAATTCACTGGAAATCTGTGAAGGAGTTCATGTAACAAATACAGGAATGAGTTAGGAAAAGGCAAGGCAGAAATCATGATCAAGACAGCCATGACTAAGAACAATGTGATTAAACCAAAGGAAAGTAGCATTTAAGCCATGTGATAGAAATAGTCATTTCAGGGTAGAAGTTTAGAAACCATAGAAAAGGGCATCGCTGGAAAGAGTTTTAGAGGAACAGAGAATATAGACAAGAGCTCTCTTGACTGGTCCCAAGTAAGATTAAGCAGGGTGTGAGTTAGGGTATATGTGGCATCATTTCCAGAAGTGTCATGAGAAGGTATTGAATTCGGTCCATGATCCAATACATGAAGTTGTATGAGGACAGATAGGGTCAAATAGTCTGAGTTAATTGGTATATGCCAAACCAGGAAAACGCTAAGCAAGAGGAATAGTTAGGTTCACAAATTTGAAAAGCTACACAGGAATGGAAGAGAATCTCACTAGAAAGAGTTCAAGGATGATCTGAAGAATTTTCTTAGTTGGTATACACTCAGCCTGATAGTAGTTTATACACTAATAATTTAACAGCATCCATTCAAAAATACATATTCAGCACTCATAATGTTTTAAGCACCATATTATGTCATGGAGATACAAGATCAAGCAAGATGCATTCAAGGGCCCCTAGACATGATCAATATGAGTAATAACAGTTATAATAACACAAAGTCTAGGAGTCACAGAGGGGGGATCTCACTCAGTCTTCAATACAGGGCTGGCTTCCTGGAATACTGATATCTAAACTAGGACCACAAGCGTGGGAAATTATCATACTGGGGACAGGAGTGGTGGGCAGAAGATACAGTATGCCTAAAGGAAACTCAGGTCAAGAAATGCTGGGAACATTTATAGAAATGTATTGCCTGACAGTTTGCTTTCAGAATTATAATAACCACAATTACAATTGTTATCAACTACTAAATTCCTCCTACACATGCTGCATATTGTACTAGGCACTCTATATATTATCATTAGTTCAAAAAAACAAATTACATAGAGTATTTGTTCCATTGTGTACCCCCCCCCCAAACACACACACAGTTAATTAGGTTACCAAGATATAGAAAGAAGTTGGTTTCTTTCCAAACCATAGCTTCTTACTATAGGGTACATAGTCTTTTGAAAGACCATGGCAGACAAACCAGGAATTGTATTTAAAATCTTTGCTACTCTCAGAAAGCCCATCAGTTAATTCCAGCTAAGGGACTACCTATTTCTAAAAACTTAACTTGTGCCTTATATTTGTGTCTCAAATTTTCTGATTTTTTTTGACAAGGAAGTAATGATCATATTCAGGTACTTTCAATAAATAGGTAGATGTGGCTATTTAATAATGTTTTCTTTTGAAAATTGAAAGCAGTGTTTTTCAACAGGAATGTGCATATTTCAGCATCTCTGAAGGGATAGTTTATTAGTTTGCAAATAAGCTATTTCTCAAATTTAAAAAAGAAAAATCAGACATTGTTTTTACACTGTTAACAGTAGAGCACCACAGAATTTTCTGTGCTGATAGTGGATAAGCAGATGATATTGATTCTGTGAGGGCCAGTGTTGGGGAGAGGAGAATGTGTGCCAGTGTATCAGAATTTCAACATAGTGGAAAAGATGAACACTTAAAACACGCACACACAGAGTCCTTAATAGAAGACAGGAAATATTTATTTTGCAGAAATAATGGGCATATCTTTTTGGATATTTTAGTATCTGCTGATTGTATTACAGTAGGAATTAGTTGGGGTGCATTTGAGTCCTGATACGGATCCTTATCTCCATTCCTAAGCTCTGCAGGCAATCTTTCAAAATATAGTACTGACAATTTATGAGACTGACTTTGACTTACAGTGGCCCACTTAGTAAGAAATCTTAAACTAAATTCTCCTGATAGCAAATTTATACATTCTTAGTCTCTGATAAGCTGGATATAAGAATCTTTTGGACTTTAGCCTTTATTTGTAAGGTTGCACTTGAAAACATTGTAATGAAGACTGTATCTCTGAGAACCTGAGTATATTTAATGAGAACAAAAAAATCTGCAGTTCACTTATGCAAGCAAAGCCCCCAAGATAGAATTCTGTATCCAACAAGAGAATAACATCAGAAAAATTTCCCTCATCCTTGGTGCTTTGTGAAAGAAGCGACTTTCCCACTGAGAGTCTCTTCTCATGCTTTTTATGAAAGCATCTGTTTCACCTGTGCCCCCAGATATAGTCTATTAGATCTCAACAATGGCTTCTGAATCTCCAGGAGTCACACTGGTCTCCATTTCAAAAGTATATTGTAAGCAGGGCAGTTGGTGGCAATCTGCAAAAATAAATTGTTATGGAGCAAATCCATTTGGCTCATTTTTTTTATCTTGTCAAAATATAAGTCTTTCTTGACTATCTGTTTCTTTGCTTTTTATTGTGGAAACACTATGCATAAGATGTGAATTCTGAATTTTAAAAACTCATGATCTTAGAAGTAATATGTGCATGCATCATTGCAATACAATATCCATTTAAGACAATGCACATGGAACATATAACAAACCACCATACTCATAATAAAGTTTCTCTATTATTATTATTATTATCATTTTTTGTCCATGATACAAAATGCACATAAATATTTTTGTGCAATCTTTTTTTTAAATGTTTTTTTCTGCAGGTATATATTCTTATTAAGAGAAATGAGGAGGGGTGCCTGGATGGCTCAGTTGATTGAGCGTCTGACCCTGGATCTCAGCTCAGGTCTTGATCTCAAAGTTGTGAGTTCAAGCCCTGCTTTGGGCTCCATGCTGAGTGTGAAACCTACTTAACCAAGAAAGAATAAGAAGAATTTTCTCTATATTTGACATTAATGAATTTTTCACTTGTGTAATATGACAGCCAAATACAACAATCTTCAAGCGGCTGACTAAATTGTTTTTGTTGTACTATACTGTCTAATAATAAACATTGTTTGAAAGGAAGGAATCACAGTCTGTGAAATAATTTTGCCCTTTGCCATGCGGTAATGTATAGTATTTCCCTGAGGCTAAAGTGAATAAAGAAAGGGGAGGGTTAGACACTGAGGATGATAAAAGATAGCATGAATTTAACAAACTTTGAAAATTATCCATTAAAGAAGAAAATACAACCTTGGAGATAAAACAAGTAACAGTAGTCCCTTCAGTTTAAAACGACAAAAATAAAAATACTATAAAAAGAGAATAATTTATTCAAACCTGTCACATGATAGCTATAGTAGATAGTGTCAGTGGCAACCCCCATCTCTCCACTTCCTACTTCCCACTTACCCCCAACCTCCTTGTAGGTCCCATTTGCCTGGCTGTATAAGCATTAGCTGCTAAGGGCTCCTACCTGTATATATCTCTGAGGCGTGCCCTCAATTGATGAGAGCCTCCTCACCAGGAGAAGCTTGGAAGACCATAACCACAGATTGATGAGTCAGGGATGTAACAGCCCTCTAGGCAAGATAGTCTGTATGATGCAATCTAAGCTCCAGAACTTCCTACAAGGTTAAGAGGTTAGACATCTAAAGTGCCATTACTGCCTAGCTTTGTCCTTATCTTGCTCTTCTCAAATTGTTACAGGTTTCCTATAAAAGCGGTTCATCAAAAAATCACTTGTATAAGAGTCCTCATCTCATGTTCTGTTTCTAAGGAGCCCAACCAAAGACAATTACCAGTATCACACAGTTACCCTGTTGTGTAGACAAGAATTTGAAAAGTTTAGTGTTTTTTTTAAGTTTATTTATTGATTTTGAGAGAGAACAGGGCAAGAGCATGAGTGGGGCAGAGGCAGAGACAGAGAGAGGGAGAGAATCTGCGCTAACAGTGCAGAGCCTGACATGGGGCTCCATCTCATCAACCGTGAAATCATGACCTGAGCTGAAATCAAGAGCCAGATGCTTAACCGACTGAGCCACCCAGGCGCCCCATACACTAATCTTGATTCAATCATTTATTAGTCATGTGATCTTGGTCAAATCATATAAATTTTCTGAGCTTCTATTGAATATTTTTTAAATCATTGTTGTGATGAATAATATCATGATAATGTAGACAACATGCTTAGAGTAGTATCTGGCATAGTAGGTGCTCAGTGAATGATATCTTTAGCAATGAAAAATGGTTTAATGACATTTGAAGATGTCAGAAAATCAGTTAATTAAGCCTATGTTTGCATTCACTCTGCTTCCAATATCTTGGTCGGTTTTCTTAACTGATGATGGATGTTTTCCAACAGGACCTGCTTAGAAGTTTTCAAACTGGACCTGTTTAACCTGGATCACAGTATGTATGTGAATATCCTAAGTGGAACCTGACATTACAACTGTAGCAGATAAGAAAAGACTGGTATTGAAGCCCCAAATTGTAGGAATTCTAGGCCAAAAGAAGTTGTAAATTGATGACCCATAGAAAAATCTGTCATCCAGACAAGTTTTTTTTTTTCTTGTAAAGTAAATAAAGAGAAAAAAAAAGACAGTTGAGCTAATGTTAAATACTGGGGGCTTGTACCTAAAAATCTAAATCCAGCTTCCTTTTAAAAAGCACAGATTGGGGCGCCTGGGTGGCTCAGTCGATTGAGCGTCCGGCTTCGGCTCAGGTCACAATCTCACAGTTTGTGAGTTCGAGCCCCACATCAGGTTCTGTGCTGACAGCTCAGAGCCTGGAGCCTGCTTCAGATTCTGTGTCTCCCTCTCTCTCTCTGCCCCAACCCACTTGCATTCTGTCTCTGTCTCTCTCAAAAATAAATAAACATTAAAATTTAAAAAGAAAAAAAAAAAAGAAAAAGCACAGATCTTCCTACATGACAGTAATCGGCTGGAATCAAGTAGAAGCTCCTTTCTTTCTTTTTTTTTTTTTTTAATTTTTTTTTAACGTTTATTTATTTTTGGGAGAGAGAGACAGAGCATGAACGGCGGGTGGGGGGGAGCAGAGAGAGAGGGAGACACAGAATCGGAAACAGGCTCCAGGCTCTGAACCATCAGCCCAGAGCCTGACGCGGGGCTTGAACTCAGGGACCGCGAGATCGTGACCTAAGCTGAAGTCGGACGCTCAACCGACTGAGCCACCCAGGCGCCCCTAGAAGCTCCTTTCTTTAGGAAAACATGTGCCCTCTATTTTCAGGATAGCCATATAATTTATCATCAAAGCCATCATACTTTGAAGTGACAGGGTAGAATCAATAATCGTGCCAGAACAATAGGCATAAATCAGAAGTGACCTTGGGCAAACTGGGATATAATCTTACCATAGCCAGTGTCCCTTTTACTCCCTACTGCTTCTCATACTGAATCCCTTTATTCTACTGGATCTCTTGACTTTCACCTGTAGGTATCATGAAATTCTCTTTGAGAGAATTTTATCCTTTGAGTGAGTCCAAGAATCAGTAAATTAATTGATCTGGTTCAGCATTCTCATAAGTGAAAAAAAAAAAACCTAAAATGAAATCTGACTGGTAACCCCAAGATGATATATACTGTTCAAATATTTATATTTTTATTGACAGTTTTCTGTGCATTCAAAATACTTCATAACTCAAAATATATTTTTAAAAATGTATGCAGACTTGTACCTAATGAAAGCAGCAAGAAAAAAATGGCTATTTTCATGTCATTAGAATATCAATCATTTCCCCAGCTCAAGCAGTTTTGTGGATATTATCAAAGAACACATTTGCTGTGCATGGAGAAACATCTTTTGAAAAGAATGATGGGTGACCAAAGAAAAACAACACATATGGAATACAAAGTTGGAGATATGGACACGGCCAGCTTATGCAAGTGTATTTCGAATGGACAGCAGGCTTTGCAATCTGTTGCACTGGAGTTTTAGGGACTTACCACAGACAGTGTTTGTTATTGCAGAACATTTTGCTTCCCAAGAGGAAGGAAGATTAACCAAAAGAAATACAACATTAAAAAATACACAGATGATCCAGCAAAATAAAGTCCTAGATTATAAACCACAAAAGGACCAATATATTTCCTTGGGAATTACTTGAGTGGCCCAAAATCTAATGCGTCCATCCTAAGGATGTTTACTGAAAGAGAAGATTGAGTAATGCGTGCATTGGTGTTTTGGCAAAGCCCCTGCTACCACCCCGCACACTCCCCACTCTCCTGTGGCTTCTTGGACAGCTATAATTTCCTTTTGGCACACTTGACTTTTTGTCTCCTAAAATCTGGCTTGCCTGTGGAATGTGGGTCAAGAAGCAGGCCTTATTTACTCATTGGGAAACTGACCACTAGTGTAGATAGAGTTGAACATACCTGATGAGAAGAAAGACAAAAGGGTCACATTCGCATCCACCCACCATACGGGACAGCCACTTCTGGGTAATGGGCCATTTTACTCCTAACATCACAATGAAAAATGCATGTTTGGCCAGTTGGTGTCTCATGCCTAGAGTAAGCAGGTTAATTGGGCTTCTAGCCAAAAATCTTCTCTAAGTTCCAGAAATTCCTTCTTTGTATGTTAAGATGTCTGACATTCTTCTCTCTCCCTTAAGAGGACAATCCCTTAGGGTTGTTTGAGAACAATTTTGCTCTTTATTTCAACCACAGTTGAGATGGTTAAGTTAGTGTATAAATAATGTTTTCTATGCCATTTAACCTAGTTTCTTAACTCAGTAATATTTTCATTTTTATGTATTCTTTCTGGTATAGTAATTCTATGAAGGAAGGATAAAATATAAAATAGTCTTATTTCATTATGGCTGAAGGAAATAGTGTTATTTTTCTTTCAGATTCTTATTTTATAATCTTGAATACTATGATGGTAAAAACTGGAACCTCATCTGTTGAAGTTCCTACATGTAAACTAGCCATTCCCATACTTCCATCTGGCTCTCCACAAAAACAATAACAATAATAGCAATAATAAAAAATATGTAAAATGAAAATAATAAAATTGAAAATTCTAAATGGAAAACTTATAATTCCTCATTGAATAGCTTATTATTGGCCCCTGATTTGTTTTTATGCAGCCAGTCTTTATAATATCAGTTGATACTTATTGTGGGTTTACTTCATACCAGGTGGTTGACTAAACATTTTACATATATTTTCACATTTAACCAATATGACAGCCCTTTGAAGTAGTACTAATAATATCTCTATTTTATAGATTTTAAATTGAGGTCTATAGAAATAATTTATTGAGGTCATGTAGCTTACTAATGACAGAACAAGGATTGCGATTTATATTGCTGTCTGACTCTAAAGTCCTTAAGTTCCTCAGCCACTGTTATTTTGCCTCTACCATTCTTAGGCTCTTGGACAAGATAGTTTCTCTGATAGGTTCTCTTTGATTTTAAGTTCAACTAAATTCTACTAATACCTGTTGAACACTTACACAATCATAGGCATACTTCTCTTGAGAGAAGTATCTTTGCATTTCTATTTTGAACTTTCCTCAGTGTAAATAAAGATAAGAATACTTACCTCATAGGATTGCTGAATACATTCTCAGTAAAAGATAACTATTAATATTATCATTATTTAAAAATAAGTTCTTGGCATAAGGTGGGTAATGAATAAGTGTTGGATCTATGAATGAATGAATGAATGAATGAATGTGGAAATGAGACAGGGTCTTGTCTATAAGATGTTAATAGTTTCATAGTAGCAGGAACAGAAATGCCTAGCTATCTGTGCTTCGATGGTATAAGGTTCATATTAATGGAACACATAGGTTCTACTAGTGCAAGAACGAGCAAGTAACTAAACTTGGGCATAAATGATAAGGCAGTAAATTCACAGAGGCTTTGCAGAAGGAGGAAAAGGAAAGAAAATAGGAAGGCAGGCAGGGAAATGTGAGGGTGGCTCAGGGGTTAGAGTGGGAGAAACAAGAAAAAAGAAACGCAAGGAGGACATTATTCAATTATTGGAATTCTTACCCCAAAAGTAAAAAAAAAAAAAAAAAAAAATTGAGCTTGGCAGTGACAGAGAATGAAAAGTTAAGAATGAATTCCAGAAGCATTTGAGTGGTTGGCAAGGCTTAGTGACTGATTAAATGCAGGAGGTGGAGAAGGAGAAGGAACTAGGTTTCTGGCCTGTTCAACTGAATGGATAACACTGATGTCATTGAAATGAGAAATAGAGGCAAGTTATTATCTTCCTAATCTTTATTTTCCTGATCTGTAAACTTAAAACAGTTGTAGTCCTTATCGCATATAGTTTGGGTGAGGATAAAATGTTACAACATATGAAGAAGAGCCTAGCACAATGTCTGGCACTTAGTAAATGCTCAATACATAACTCTCTTACTTTGTGTGGGATTGGCAGTAGGAAGGGGTGGAACAGAAAAGAACTAATATATTTAGTGTTGGAGTATTTGAATTTGAGTTACTTATAAGTCATTCTAGGTCAGTATGTGGAAGTCCTGAAAGAACATCTGGTAACTTGTAAATTTAAGGAAAGATACACCCTATTGGTTGAAATCTGCTATTTTTAGTGATGTTTTAAATTTAAATCAAAGACAACAAAATCACCATGGTCCTTCCTGACGCATGGTGATAAGGTTGGCCGATAAGGAATGACTAGGGAGGGTCTGTCGATCCCAGTAGAAAACCAGCTTAGGACTCTTCCAGCCACTTATAACTTTGTGACTCCATCTTTGAAAGCAGACTGTGACTGCATGTTTCTTGAATTCACCAGTCATCACCCAAACCCAGTAAACTACCTTCCTTCCTCCACATTGCACATAAAGGCTCATAATCACTCTTGAATTACTTTATGGGGGGGCGAGGGAGGAGAGTTGATCTACTTTTAATCCAGATTTAATTTGTTATTAGCCATGCTCAACCTATTGCTATTTAATATTTGAGCACAGCTATTTGGTATGTAATCATTTCTCCTATTTTCTGTGTACATATTTTTGAATGCTTGAAATTGACTTCTTAATTTAATATTAGCAATTAAAATTTTCTCATGGTGTTGATTTTTAAAACAACCTATGGTCTTAGGCTCTTTATGGATAAGATATAATTATATCTAGCTTATTCCTTAGTGAAACATCCTCTAATCAGTAACTGGAGTGGAAGGTGGATACTCCTGTACTTCATGGGATTTCTGGTGGCTGAATATATTTGAAGAGTAAGTGAATGGGAAAGATGAACTCTGCCCATACTAAATCTAAACATTTAGCACTCAGCTTCCTAAGAAAAGAAAATCCATGATATCTAATAGCACTGATCCAAATCAGTGAAATATCTGGCTCTAGGATTTTTATGTCATTTTTTATGACAAATAACTAATTTGTATATTAACTTCAATTCCTAAGTTATCACATAGAAATGTAAATGTATTTTTTCATTGTTATGCAGACTAACTCAAGTTACAAAACGCATATAATTCAGTTTCTTTATGAGGCAAAGTGGAGCACAGTTTCAAAAATATATATATGAACTTTCTGAGGAAAGTAAAGCACAAATATTTCCATGTTAACAGAATACTTACCAAATACAAAAAAATAATTTGAAGAATATTTTTGGCTAAGCATTGGGGCAACAGATTAATAGTGCAGCTTGTTGAGTCTTTGCCTGACATGTATTGTGTATGCAAAATGTTGCCAGTAGACTCATATCTTAATTCACCCAACACCAAATGCAGCACAGATTGTTTATATAACCTGAGGATGCACTCTACAAGTGACTTTTTTTCTTGAATTAGCATTTATGAAGCAAAGTACTCAACTATTCACGGTAAATAAGTAAACAGACGTTTGAAACCTTCCTTCGATATGGAAACTATTTAGAGAATCGAATAAGCTTCAAATTTGTTTATGAAAAAGAACATCACTGACTTTCTTCTGCAGTCTTTACTAAGGCACAAGAGAAGATTTCTGATTAGACTTCATACATTTTGAATACTTAAGAGTGCATGTTCATTTTTATTTGTCAAAATCTCAATCCATTTTTTATGTTGCAAGATACCTCATTGAAGATTTATCTTGTAGATTTTTTCCCCATTTTTCTTTCTGTGACCAGAAAGCCACCTTGTTGTCTTTAAAATGGTAAGCCATGTTTGCGAGAATAAATCAATTTCTCTCTGACTCTCTCTCTGTGTGTGTGTATGTGTGTGTGTGTATGCATGTGGACAGGTGGTAAGGGGAAATTATAAGGTTCCCAGAGGCCTTTGGAATTACCATTCCATCTGGTTAAGCAGGTTACCCCCACAGCAGTGTTTATTTGCTGTAAGTGTGATCCCCTTTGTATTTCAAGAATAGAGAAAGAATAGCTAACTGAGACTTGGTGGTGAGACACAGCAGTGAAAGAGAGGGCACAATGGTTTTAAGTTTGCAGATGAACACATCAATTAATTCTGACACTTTTGAGGCAGCTGGCATTTTTAGAGATTAGCTTGAAAGAGTCATCAGTTGAAAGCACCAACCTGAAAGGCATACACCACGCTAGGCTGAAATTGGCTTGGGAGAAAATTCATGCTTCTTTACAAGGACCTGGAACTGGTGCACATCAGCATCATCTCTGTGACTATGAACAGAACCAAAGGCAGTATTGGGCTCCTCTCCTTCGGGGTGGAGGTCAGAACCTCTCCCTATTCAGGCTCCTTGAACCACGGGCTTCCTACTAAATCTGGTGGGTGAGATTTTGACTGGTTTTATGTTTTGTTTGTTTGTTTGTTTAGTAAGCAAAAGTACCTTAATTTAAAATTGGCATAGCAGTTCACAGTAGCTTTAGTTCATGTGACTTCAGTATTTTTGCTTCTTTTGCAACATACACAAGCATTAAACACTATGCTCTAGAGTTGGAGCCAATCCCATTTTCAGACATGGCCATGAACTGTTTGTTCACTACAGTATGAACTTGATCAGGGATGATTTGGGAAATCTACAATGGACTGTGAAGAGACTGAGCTTACCAGGAGGGTATGGAATGCTTTGATATCTGGACAGCAGATTAGTCAGATGGAAACAGGTGACAAATTCAGATTAATCATTTGTTTTCTACAATTCTAAGTCTGTTTTGTCTTGAGGAAACTACCTAAAAGAGGTGCACTGAAAGTAATTTGCAGACTTTATATTTATTTTTAAAAAGAAAAAAAATATTAAACTTCTTTATGGACAAAAATTAGGGTTATATCCTGTCAATCATCACCAGAGTGGGCAGTCCTAGGGTATAAGAACAACCTTACTGGCCTAAGACAAAGAAAGCCATCAGTGATACAAGTACCAGGTTAGTGTATGGAAATACAAAATAAGGAGCAGAAACCAAGGACATTTTTCTTCCTTCCTTCCTTCCTTCCTTCCTTCCTTCCTTCCTTCCTTCCTCTTTCTCTCTTTTTCTTTCTTTTTTTAATGTTTATCTTTGAGAGAGAGAGAGAAAGAGAAAACGTGAGGGGGGAGGGACAGAGAGAGATTGGGAGACAGAATCTGAAGCAGGCTCCAGGGTCTAAGCTGTCAACACAGAGCCTGATGCAGGGCTCGAACCCACGAGCCACGAGGTCATGACCTGAGCCGACGTTGGGCGCTCAACCAACTGAGCCACCCAGGTGGCATGAAGGCATTTTCTTGAATACAAATTCCCATCTCACCAGATGATAGATTTATCCCTTGGGTAATCCAAGGGATAGCTAAACTGTCTCTAGAGTGGCAAATAACAGAATGAAATAAAGATAGCTAGGTGATAGCTTATGTGGTTCTGTCCTGGAGGTGACTGAACTGCTTTGAGAGGCAAGGCCACAGCTACTATAGCAAGAAGTTTCAAATACAGGTCATACTGGTTAAATTTCTTAACCCTTACCAAAATATACTGAAATAAAAAATATATATCCCCTAATCTAACATTTCTACTATTGAACATGTATCTAAAGTAGTGATAGTACTATTATATGAAAAGAGATATAAATATAGGGAGAGATGAAGATAGAGATTTGTATATTAATTTACTGACATAATTACAGAGATGTTTATGACAGAATTGTTTGTAGTGGGAAAAAAAAACTGGAAAATTGAGAACAATAATCAGGAGGGGAATATTTAAACACATTTTGGCACATTTGTGCTATGCCAAAATTAGAACAGTGAATTTTTTACTTTGTCAAGAAAATGACATTAAAAAATATATATCTACTATCAACATTTTATAGAAGAAAAGATATTAGATACAAAAAGGAAGGATGTAGAACACCTGGGTGGCTCAGTCAGTTAAGCGTCCGACTTCAGCTCAGATCATGATCTCACACTCTGTGAGTTCGAGCCCAGCATCAGGCTCTTTGCTGACAGCTCAGAGCCTTAAGCCGGCTTCAGAATCTGTGTCTCCCCCTCTCTCTGCCCCTCCCCTGCTCATGCTCTATCTCTGTCTCAAAAATAAATAAAAAAACATTAAAAAAAAAAAAAGGAAGGATGTAAGCCAGATGTGTTCTTTGCAAGAAAGGACAGCTGGAGATATATAAATAAACACATGTAATGTTACTCTTATTTTCCTCATTTCAATACCAGCCAATGAAAATCTGATCAGGGACCAAGTTTATGACTCATTTCTTTAGTGGAAAACACTATGCTCAATGTCAGGTCACCCACATTCCAGCCACTCACTTCTTCATCTGTAGATAACTTAACCCCTCTGGCCTACCTCATCAGGAAGGTACATCAGATAAGTCTAAAACCCTTTTGCCTTGTAACATCCTATTATTCATGATGTTTTCACTTCTTAGTCTCCATAATTCCTCTACTCCTTGTTTTCATTCATTTATTTAGTAAATGCTTAATCAGACACCTATGTACATATCAGGCATGGTGATCACCAAGGGAAGGAAGCCATGAACACGGTAGGTGAGGTCCTTCCTTTTGCAAAGCTTTTGTTTTCTGGGGAGACAACAATCAGCAAGCCAATGAGTACATGGAAAGAGAAATACAGATTGTAGCAAGTGTTAACGAGGAAATAAATGGCCTGATGGAATGTGAAAGTGGAGAGTTTAGGGAAAGGTAATCTGAACTGAGTTTCCATGGAAGGCCTTTTTGAGGATTGGAGCTGAGACTTGAAAAATCGGTAGGCAACAGCCTTACCAGGAACTGTGTAAAGAGAATATCAGACAGAGATAACAGCAAGATTTATGAGTTGGTAAAGCACTTGGTTACTCAGGGCTACAAAGGGGTCAGTGAGGCTGAAATATAATGAGCAACTGGGGGTATGGTGTGAAGGAGTAGGTAGGTAAAAAGAGGATAGAAAAGTAGGCAGCAAGATCATGGAGGGAATGGC
Organism: Panthera tigris; assembly: GCF_018350195.1. NCBI lineage: Eukaryota > Metazoa > Chordata > Mammalia > Carnivora > Felidae > Panthera > Panthera tigris. Next base: position 109,988,566 of record NC_056666.1, on the reverse strand, counting down.
AGGTATTTTAAATTTCATATAAATGCAACAAGAACCCATTAAAAAGTTCTAAGCAAGGGAATAATATGATCTGTGTTTTAAAATGACCACTGGCTACTACATGAACAATGGAGGGTAGGGATGCAGGAAGCAGGGAAACCATTTAGAAGCTATTACAGCAGTCCAGGTGAGAAATGATGCTACTTTGGGTTAGGACTGGGATGGGGAGAATGGAATGAAGTGGAAGAATCAGAGAAATATTTTGGAAGTCAAATACGCTGAATTTCTGGATTGAATGCAAGGGATAAGGGGAAGGAAAGAAGCAAGGCTCACCCCATTGTTTTTGAGTTGGAAAACTAGATAGAAGGTAATACCATTGGTTGAGATGGAGAGCACCCAGAATGTAACAGGATTTTTTCCCCCTTATTGGGTGTTGGGTACAGGAATCAAGAAATGTGAAGAATTGAAACTGCTGAGTAGCCATCCACATGGAGATGTCACCTAGGTGGTTAAGGGGCTCAGGGGAAAGGTCAGGGCCAGAGACACTGTTTTGAGATTTATCAGCATATGGGTGGTGCTTAAATTCATTTAAAGAGGAAAAAGAGGGTATTGAACATCAAGCCCTAGGTAGCTCAACATCTGTAGTTGATTTCAGGCCTATCAACAAAGCTAACTAAGAAACAATGACTAAATAAAGTAGGGAGAAAAATCAATAGCATGCTACAAAGTCAAAAATTTATTTTAGGGGCGCCTGGGTGGCTCAGTCGGTTGGGTGGCCGACTTCGGCTCAGGTCATGATCTTGCGGTCCGTGAGTTCGAGCCCCACGTCGGGCTCTGTGCTGACAGCTCAGAGCCTGGAGCCTGTTTCGGATTCTGTGTCTCCCTCTCTCTGACCCTCCCCCATTCATGCTCTGTCTCTATCTCAAAAATAAATAAACGTTAAAAAAAAATTAAAAAAAATTTATTTTAAAATACCTCAGTGTAGACATTGATATCACATCATGTGTCATCCATTGCCTTAATCAGGAATTCACAGGGAATAGTAAACTCAACATTTAACCAGAAAGGTCACACTCTAGGACGTCTTAACTGACATAAGAGGCTTTACTAATATGGACATGATGTCTCATTGGTGGATTAGTAGTTTTTTAATTAGCATAAGGAATGTTTAAAAGTGGATTTTCATTATTGAAATTAGTTTTACTTAAAATATATGAGACTCTTACATTTATAAGGAATTTGTAAATGTATTTATAAGAAATGCATAATTTGTAACTGGTACATAGAAGGTACTCAATAATTGCATTGTGTTTGATTCATTAGTTTGAATCCAAGATTTTTCTAAAATTCTTGATTTGCCTGTAATGTTTAAAAGTGTTCTTCAATTGCTCTCTTACTCTGGTACCCCTACTATGTTATTCTCCCTCTTTTTAATGCACTTAAAACAAATAAACAAACTTTTGCTCCAAGGCTGGCACCAGAATGGTTGCCGTATGGTTGACATGTCTTTATAAATCACTAGAATTTACACAAAGTGTGTGTATGTACATGTATACACTATATGTATAGTATATTTTTCCTCCCAGGAGCCTATTATTGAACCTTTAAAATACTGAAGGAATGTTTAGTGTTGACTGTGGGAGAGAAAAACTTAGAACAAACTTAAAAGAGTGAAGTAGAAGGGGAGGAAAAAAAGAAAAGAAAAAATGGTTTGAGGGAGAAAGAATAGAGGGCATAACTCATGTTCATGCCAAATATGAAGTATTTCTGTCAATGGTCATTTTTGGTACAGAGACACAGAAATAGACCACATAGTTCCCTGGAGATCTTTAGCCGGGGTAAGGAAGATGATTTGCTGATATTTAACCACACTAAAATATTGTCCCAGCAGAGCTTGTTTCTGAAATTTGTAAGAGATCCAATCACACTGTGGTTTGTGATTTGAACAAGCTGCCCCTGAATGAGCTCTGAAACAGCCCAAATATTGCAGCCTAATTCATGTTCTGGCTAAAGTACTAACAGTAAAAGACGAGCAAAGTACCCCAAATACCACAGAGTGGGCCCTTCAGATAACACTATTTTACTAGTGGAAAATATAAACACGTGTTTGTCGAAATTTCCATTGTGATCAAGGAAATTTGCTGAGGAAACAGAACTAATCCACAGAGAATTTTGAAACTGATGAGAGATTCAGATTACCCACAATTTGCCTTTGAGCCAAAACAAATGTGGTTACTTAGAAGCTCTTTCCCACAGGTACCTAAGGGAAAGGGGGAATTTTCACTGTGATAGAAATATTTCCTTTAGGAAAAGGATATCATGATCCCGATAAGAGAAAACATGTTCTTAGTCTGTGTAACTGGAGTACTTAACACGGGATGAGCACACTAATGAGGTATTTTTTTCAACCTAAAATAACTCTCTACCCCATATCAACTATCTGCAGGTTTTCTAATTAAACAAACTAAAACAATTACTTAGCCATACTCTGTGCCCAAGTATTTTACTGGATCTCTTGGCAAGAATTTCTGTGCAACAGCGTGGTTAAAGAATCACGTTAAACACTTAGGCCATAAAAGTAAAACAACTGAACCTATATGGGCATTCTATGTACCAATATAAACCTATCTGCTTCTCTTTGAAATGATCTTGCTGCCTTATAGAAATAGTCTAAGGGTAAATGTAGGCAAAGTTTTATACGAAGTTACAGGTTTATTCAAAAAAGAAAGGATACAGTTTTTGTTTGTTGACACTGTTGACATTGGACAAGCGTTATAGGTTCAAATTAACACAGACAAACCCAAAGGCAAATAAAAAGCAAATGCTCTTTTTAAATATAGACTTCGGGGAAGACTTAGTATAAATACCTCAAAACAATTTTAAGATTTATAAGATATTGTAATTCACACATATATAAACATACTTTATAACAGAGCAAATATTAGGGTTCATTTTTACAGTACTCTTCCTGGAGGTAGTTAGTGAGATGGTCACATTCCTAAAGAGAAATACAGCCTGTGTGCAGTTTTAAGTTTGTGTGGAATCTTTTTCAAAACTATTTTTTGGGGTGAGTCCTTTTGGGAAGCAGCACAAAGTAATAGAAGCACAGACCTTGAATTCACACTGTCTTCCTATCCTAGGTCTATCACCTGCTCACTGTGTGATATTGGTCATTACTCAATCTGTCTGTGCCTCTGTGTCTTCTTATCTATACAACCAGAGTTACAATAATATCTAGCTGTTAGAGCTGCTTTGGGATTAAAGGAAGTCCATCCCCTGAGGAAATTTTATTTTTAGAGCAGATTTATGTTCACAGCAAAATCAAGAGGAGGAAGGTACAGAGATTCCCCATGTAGCCTCTGACCCCACACATGCAACAGAGCTTCTCCCATTTGTAACAACTGATAAACCTACATGGACACATCATAATCACTCTAAGCCCATATTTAACATTGTGTTTCACTCTTGATGTTGTACATTCTATGGGTTTGGATGCATGCAACATGTATAATGGCATGTATCCATCTTTACAGTGTCATGCAGAGTTGTTTCACTGCCCTAAAAACCCTCTCTACTCCATCTAGTCAAACTTCCCTCCTCTCAATGCCTGGAAAACACTGATATTTTTATTGTGCCACAGTTTTGCCTTTTCCAGAATTTCATACAGTTGGAACCATATTGCATGGAGTCTTTTCAGATTAGCTTTTTTCACTTAATAATTTGCATTTAAGATTCTTTTGTGTCTTGATAGCTAATTTCTTTTTTTTTTAATTAGCTCTATTGAGGTACAATTGACAAATAAAATTATAATATATTTAAAGTGTATAAGATAGGGGGGCCTGGGTGGCTCACATGTTAAGTGTCTGACTCCTGATATCGGCTCAGGTCATGATCTCACAGTCCATGGGATCAAACCCTGCATCCTACTCACACATCTGATCAAACTCACACTCTGTCAGTGTGGAGCCTGCTTGGGACTCTCTTTCTCTGCCCCTCCCCCACTTGTTCTCTCTCTCTCTCTCTCTCTCTCTCTCTCTCTCTCTCTCAAACTATAAACATTAAAAATTTTTTTAAAAATTAAGTGTATGAGATGATTTGATATATGTACACATCGTGAAAGGCTTCCCAAAAGTTCATTAACACATCCATCATCTCACATAGTTACTTTTTTGTGTGTGTGAGTACACTTAAATTCCACTCCTAGCACAAATTATATGTTACAGTATTATCAACTATAGTCACCATGTCATACATTAGATCTTCAGATCTTATTCATCTGATGTAACTGTAAGTTTGTACCATTGTACTCGGTATTTCTATGAGTTTGACTATTTTTTTTTTCTTTTTAAGATTTCACATGCAAGTGATCCCATGCAGTATCTGTCTTTGTCTGGCTTAGTTTACTTAGCATAATGTCCTCCAGACTCATCCATGTTGCTGCAAATGACAGGATTTTCATTTTTCTCATGGCTGAAAAGTACTGCATTGTATATATACCATATTTTCTTGATTCATTCATCTGTTGACAGACACTTAGGTGGTTTCTATACCTTGGTGATTATGAATAATTATTCAATGAACATGGGATGCAGATATCTTTTCCAGGTAGTGTTTTCATTTCCTTCAAATAAGTACCTAGAAGTGGGACTGCTGGTTTATATGCTGGATCATATCTATTTTTAATTTTCTGAGCAAACTTTGTGCCATTTTCCACAGCAACTGTACCAGTTTACATTCTACCAATGGTGCACAAGTCTTTCTTTTTCTCCACATCTTCTCCACATCTTGTTATTTCCTCCTTTTTTTTTTTGGAAACATACATATAATAGTGCGAGGTGATATCTCACAGGTGTTTTGGTTTGCATTTTTTGATGATGAGTGATGTTGAGCACCTTTTCATGTTTCTGTTGGTAATCTGTTTGTCATCTTTGGAAAAATATCTATTTAGATTCTCTGCCCATTTTTTAAAACATTTTTTCTCTGCCCATTTTTTATAATGGATTTTTTATTTTTGTTTATTGATTTGTATGAGTTCTTTATATATTTTGGATATTAACTCCTTATCACTATATGATTTACAAATATTTTCTCTCATCCCATAAGTAGCCTTTTCATTTTGTTGACAGATTTTTTGCCATGCAGAAGCTTTTTAGTTTGACATCGTGCCACTTGTTTATTTTTGCTTTTGATGCCTTTGCTTATAAGTCAAATCCAAAAAATCATCCCCAAGACTGATGTCGAGCATATTACCACCTATATTTTCCTTTAGAAGTTTTATGGTTTCAGGTTTTATGTTCAAGTCTTTAATCCATTTTTGAGTTACTTTTTTATATAGTGTAAGATAGTTGTCCAGTTTCCTTCTCTTGCATGTGACTCTCCAGTTTTCCAAACACCATTTACTGAAGAGACTATTCTTTCCCCATTATATGTTCTTGGTTCCTTTGTCATAAATAAACTGACCATATATGCATGGGTTTGTTTCTGGGATCTCCATTCTATTCCATTGATATGTGTCTGTTTTATGTCAATACAATACTGCTTTGATTCCTACAGCTTTGTAAAATGGTTTGAGATCAGAGAGCATGATGCCTCTCTAGTTTTGTTCTTTATCAAGATTGCTTTGGCTATTCAGAGTCTTTTGTGGTTCCATAAATTTTAAAATTGTTTGTTCTAGTTCTGTGAAAAATGTCATTGGAATTTTGATAGAGCCTGAACTGCATCTGTAGATTGCTTTGGGTATTATGAACATTTTAACAGTATTAATTCTTCCAGCCTATGAGCACAGAGTATCTTTCCATTCACTTGTGTATTTCTTAATTTCTTTCATCAGTGTTTTATAGTTTTTAGTGTACATGTCTTTTACCAAATTGTTTAATTTTCCCTTAGGTATTTTATTCTTTTTGATGAGTTGGAAATGGAGACTCTTTTCTTAATTTCTCTTTCAGTAGTTCATTATTAATGTATAAAATGCAACTGGTTTTTGTATATTGATTTTCTATCTTGTAACTTTACTGAATTCATTTATTAGTTCTAACAGTTTTTTGGTGGAGTCTTTAGGTTTTTCTTTATAAAATATCATGTCATCTGCACCTGGTGACAGTTTTACTTCCTCCTTTCTGATTTGAATGTCTTTCATTTCTTTTTCTTGCTTAATTGCCCTGGAGAGGAGTTCCAATTCTATGATGAAGAAAATTGGAGAGAGTGGACAGTCCTGTCTTGTTCCTTATCTTAGAGGAAGAGTTTTAATATTTTCACCATTGAGTGTGATGTTGGCTGTGGGCTTATCACATACAACTTTTATTATGTTGGAGTACATTCCTCGTATATGCACTTTGTTGAGAGCTTTTACCTTCTCCCTCTGTGCTAAGCCTGCGTGTACAGCTTGGGGGAATGCCCCCATGCCCACTTGGAAAACTGATTCTTTGTTTGCTATCATATCTTAAGACTCATGAATGCAAGCCCCATGGACTCTAAGAGCTATGAGGTCGACCTGTCTGTCAGGTGGTAGTCATAAAATTTAGGACACTAGATGTGTGGACAAGCTCCTTCTAAGCGAAACTGGAAACTTTTGTTGTTGTTGGAGCAAGCCAGAGGGGGAAGGTGAGGGAAATGCCTGCCAACTCTTTCAAGCTCTGGGAAGGATCCCAGTCAGCAAGTAGATATGGACTAATTAGAAACCTGACTGTCAGCAGCAGCTGGGAAAATTTGCTATCAACCCCCTCCAGGACTGACTAGTGTGAAATAAAGAACCTAGTAAACTATATATGGCTAAATAGTGCCATGTGATGATGACAGAGGCAATAGTAGCCAAAGAATAATGGAGGGCTGCATTTCTTACTGATTTTACTGAAAGTTCTATACTTAACTCTTATTAATGCAAATCAACATTAATCCAGCGCCACAGTCTTTCTCTCCACATAATAACTATTAAATCACAGTACCTGTTACCTAAGTTTGCATAATACCAATACATTCACCGAACAGAATTAGAAGAAACCAGAAGTCCCAGTTTCTGCCAGTTTATTGTCAATCAAAGGAAACTGAGAACATTGGTATTTGCTTATCTGATACAACATGCACTAAAACATCTGCTATATAGAAAAGAGAACTGGGGTTGGATTAATATTTTGTCTAAATATGGACCCAAATAATTTTGGGGGGAAAGATAATTCCTTAGTTTTTATTTGGAATAATAAAATGAAAATAAGGTGTTATATTCATGAACTATTAACCCATCAACAATATAGGTATTCATATAAACATATCAATAGCATATGCATTCATATAGCATCCTTATTCTAAAATACTTTCCAAGCGGCTAGATATCATTTTTTTTTCAAATGTTAATAGTACAGATAACCTATATTTTAAACACACTTACCGATTTCCAAAAATTATGGGACAGCTGTAACAGTTTAAAATCCCCTTTCAACTGGGTTGATGAAAATTTGTTTCAAAAGTTCATGTGAAAGTGTATATAAATTGGAATACTAAAATATTTTTAAAAAGAATGTTTGCTATCTGGATATCTAAATGTATTACAAAATTATAATATTTCACAAAGAATGGCACTGGCATAGAAATAGACTGATAACTGTTAAAATAGAATAGAGAAACCAAGAAACAGATCCATACATATTCAGGAATATACTGACTGACATATTCAGGAATATGCTGGCTATACTAAAAGTTGCATTACAAATCAGTGAGGTACAGGTGTGTTATTAAATAAATAGCATTGGGAAAATTGAACATTCTTCAAAAAGGATGGAATGTTTGACCAATAACTCATACCTTATATAAATATGTTCCACCAGATGGATTAAAAAGCTAAACAATTTTTAATTGAACAAATGTGTTAAAGGAAATATAGAAATCCAATGTTATGATCTCTAGGAATGAAAAATATCTCCTAGGCAAGACACAAAACCCAAAAGCCAAAAAGGAAAATATCAGTATGTTTGCCTAAATATAAATAACTCTTTATTTAAATAAAGCTACCATATATAAAGACACCATATAGTTACATAATGAGCAGCAATCTAGAAAAAATATTTGCCAAAAAATAACTGAAAATAATTAATATCCCATATATGTAAAGAGTTCGTACAAACAAAAAGAAAAAGAAAAACCCTTTACAGAAAGTTTGGCAAATCACAAAAAAACAGATGAGAAGAAGAAGGAGGAGAAGGAGAAGGAGAAGAAGGAGAAGGAGAAGGAGAAGGAGAAGGAGAAGGAGAAGGAGAAGGAGAAGGAGGGGAAGGGGGAGGGGGAGGGGAAGGAGAAGGAGAAGGAGAAGAGGGAGAGGGAAGGGAAGGAGGAGGGGGAGGGAGGAAGGGAGGGGGAGGGAAAGGGGAAGTAAAGAGAAGGGGAAGGAGAAGAAGAGAAGGAGGAAGAGGGAGGGAAAAAAAGAAAAAAAAGTATTGTCAGCATTACTTGTAATTAGGGATAGGTGTATCAACATATCTATTCAATTAGAATAAACTTAAAAATCGGTGAAAACCTGTATTTCTATGGACATAAGTAAGTAATTCCTGTCATGTACTCTGTGCAACTACAAACTGACTAAGCTTTTTTGCAGGGCAATTAGGAAGTATCTTTCAAAATCCAAATAACATATATCATTTGCCCAAGAATTCCACTTCTAGGAATCAAACCTAAAAAATAATGCCAATAACATGCACACAGACATATTTCTATGAAGACATCATTATTTCTTCAAACCTTTTTTGCAATTCTAAAAATTTAGAAAACACCTCTATGAAGACAGGATTAGATCATCTGTGATTGACAGAAAAAACCGAAACAACAGGGTAACACTGGTTTAAACACAGTTACTTCTCTTTCATGTAAATATTTGGTATAAAAACTCAAAGATTATCAGAAATCTTTCTCTCTTGTTGTGATGCCATATCCTCAATATGTGTATTTTACCTGTGATCCAATGGAACACATTCCAGCTGGAATGTGATGATCCAGCTTCAGTCATCTGGTGCATATTTGAGTTAGGAGGTAGGAAAGAAGGGAAAGAGGAGCATGTCCCCTCCCTTTAAAAACATTTATTAGATGTTGTAGGGGCGCCTGGGTGGCTCAGTCGGTTAAGCGTCCGACTTCAGCTCAGGTCACAATCTCACGGTCTGCGAGTTCGAGCCCCGCTTCGGGCTCTGGGCTGATGGCTCAGAGCCTGGAGCCTGCTTCTGATTCTGTGTCTCCCTCTCTCTCTGCCCCTCCCCCGTTCATGCTGTGTCTCTCTCTGTCTCAAAAATAAATAAACGTTAATAAAAAAAATTAAAAACATTTATTAGATGTTGTTTATATCACTATCACTTACATGCCACTGGCCAGAACTTACCCACAGCCATATGGCCACACCTAAATTCAAGTGTAATTATAGGATGTAGTTGTCATATTGGAGTCTATGTCCCTAAATAATATTTGAAAATCTATTCCTAAGCAAGAAGGAAAAATTGAGTTTGCAGGACAACAGTAGCTTATCCCATAGTCTGGCCATTTGTCCACCCAAATGTTCACTCATAGCCTTCTTTTGACACATACAGCCTTTTCCAAGAAAGATAGTTCCAAAGTTCCAGACAGTGATGATTGCATGACTGCAGTATCTCTAGATTATGTGTAATCTCATGGTCTGTCAATTGCTAAAATAAGAGGCAAGCTATCTGCTCCCAAACACATGCAGTATATCATAGTGCAGTAGGAACCGGGTAAATACAATAAATGCTCCCGTTTGGAAAAGAGGAAAACAAGAATCACATAGTCATTAGACCAGAGAAGCGATAAAATCCTCTGTGACAGCAGACTCTTGGCTTCCTGCTATGGCTGTTGTTACTTTTCTCTCTTGCTAGGCTATTACTTTACATTCCCACTAACTGCTTCAATTTTTAGGTTAAAATAGTCAGCCTTCTTAACACTTCAAGGAACCACATTACTGCACCTTCAGTCAACCTAGACTGTAGACCTAGGCAGAGAGCACCTCCTGGGTGTATTGTATCCTCCTGGGTGTACCAGTCCCCAAAGGGATTGTATTTCCTTCCATCTCTGCTTGCAGACTGGCTGGTTTTAGACTGCGTACCTGACTTTCCTGTAGAACTCTGTTTAAAGGTGAAAGAAGCAATCAACACCCCTAATATTAAGTGCCTCTACCATTTCCCTAATTGCTATAGTCATGGTCAGCAAATTGTACCACAGGAAATAATTTTATTATTTGTTATCATCAAATAGCAAAATGTATCATTCTTTTTAGAATGCAACAGCGGAGTCCTTCCTATCTTCCATGATTGCTAAATCAATGCCAAATATATGGCTTCTGTCACACGCAACCTTCAATTTCAGTTTCTAAATTCCTTTGCACTTAATGTTTAGTTACAGATAACAGAAACAACTCTAGCTAGTTAAAAACAAAAAGGGTTTAGAACAGAGAATTAGGCATTTCAAAATTATTGGAAAAACTAAGTCGGCAATCTTTATGCTGAATCTCTAGAAAGGACTCCCAGAATACCCCCACAGAATTATGCTAACAAGCAAGTTTCTATCTCCATCATGATCAGGAAAATCAGGGAAACATGTTGTTACAGAAGTGTTTTGAGACTCAACTCCCAGTGTGTGGTGAAGAAGGATTCCTCTGATGTTCCCCTTGAATAAACAGTTCTTGGGACACCAGCTGGGTGTCCTATAATTCAACTTATTTCTGACACTATCTTCCTGAAGATAGCATAAGATTCCACAGTTAAGGGCTCAGTCTTATAAGAGTGCTCGCTCCCATTTCAGATGCCAATCACAATGTCAGGTTGTCACCTAGGCTTCTCACCTACCAGCTATAGATTCAGGGTTCCAACAACCCTACCGCCCAGAACTTCGGATGTCAGTCACAAGTCCAGCATGTTACCTGCACTTATGACCACCTGGCAATAAATCAGAGGTTCCTATGGCCCCGTTCTTGAGTTTAATTAATTTGCTAGAGCAGTTCACAGAACTTGGAGAAATATTTTACTTAACTACATCACTGGTTTATTTTAAAAAGATTTAATTCAGAAACAGCACGATGGAAGAGATAAATAGGGCAAGGTATTTAGGAAGGAGTGCAGAACTTCCATGCCCTCCTGGAGAGTAACATTCTCTCCAGACGTCCACATGTTCATCAACCCAGAAACTCTCTGTACCCTCTCCTTTTTTTTTTTTTTTTTTTTTTAATGGGGGCTTCATAATATAGCCATGATTGATTGAATCATCAGTCATTGGCAACAGATTCAATCTCCAGCCCGTCTCCTCTCCCCTTCCCGGGAAGTCAGGAGATGGGATTGAAAGCTCCAACCCTCTAATCACATGATCTACCTCCTGGCAACCAACCACAGCCCTGAGATGCAGTCCAAGTATCACATTATTAACATAACAAGAGACCGTTTTTTGCTTTCTTCACAGGAAATTCCAAGAGTTTGGGAGCTATAAACCAGGAATTATAGATGAGATTAAATATGTATAAGAAAGTGTACTTTGATCATCTAAATGACCAAATACATATTCCTTACAAATCACAATATTGCACATGTCCCATGTCCACATTTCTTCTACCACCACTACATCCAGTTCTAGAACTGCTCTCACTTAGATAAGATTTAGGCCAGCAAAATGATGCCAAGCACCCTGCTTTACAACACCCATGCACAGGCCAATAACTACTGTTCCATGAAATCAAGCACCACTACAACTGAGCTCACTAGCAGAAATAGCACAAGTACCAGACTACATTTCCAATATATGAATGTGTCTGCTCATTGAGAGCTAAGCCCATATGGAACCTAAGTTGTTTGTTAAGGGAGTCTGAAAAATGTAGTCTGTAACTGTTCAGTCCCTGTCATTCAGTCAAGCATGCTCCAAGGTACTTGAAATGGATTGAAGTGAGTCAATGTGTAATATCTACCTGAGGACCTAAAGCCCATCAAGGGAAAAAGAGCTAAGTCAACTATGGAACATTTATGCTAATAAATATTAACATGATGCTCAAAAGAATACAAACAACAAAATAGAAATTTTATAGTCCTTCTTTTAAGGCTTATAATAAAATCAAGTGTCAGAAAAACTATTACATTATACTTAACTATACATATATATACTATTATATATATATGGGGTACATAGTTATATGATGTATAAATACAATTGAAAAAATTTAATTGTGTAGAAAAAGACCAAAGTTTGCATGACAAACTGTTTATAGTGTTGCCTTGAAAAAGATGGTATAAGAGGGAAAAAAGTGGACAAAATGACAAATGCACATTTTTCTATCAATATTTCTCTATTATTTAATAGTAGGTATAAAATAATTGTTTTTAAATTATAATTTTAAGGAGGGAACCTGTTGGGATGAGCACTGGGTGTTGTATGGAAACCAATTTGCCAATAAATTTCATATTAAAAAATAAATTATAATTTTATGATGTATATCTATGTACTGACATGAGGAGATGTTTATAATATATTGTTAAACCAAGAAAAGCATACTGCAAATTATTATATTCAATATAATATAATTTAGGGGAAAATCATATCTACTTCCAGTTATATATGTGTGTTATATTTCCAGTTATATATTCATATGTGTGTATAAATATATATTATATACGCACACATTTGTATGTACATATATACATATATGTGTACACACATATACATATTTATATATACTTAAATGTTTGTATATACACTGAAAAAATTATGGAAGTATACACATCATTTAACAGTGGATATCCCTAGAAATTGGGTTGTATTGAATGAGGAAAATTTCCACATTTTTCTATCTACACCTTCATGTTATTTGTCTTTTTACAAGCATGTAGTTTGTTTTAGATTATGGGCCATTAGTTTCATAAAATAATACAAGCTTGTTATTTAAAAAAAATAAAGCAATGCATAAAGGAACAAAATGAAAAGTAAAAATTAGTTCCAAAGTCTATTCCAATTCTTACTCCTCAGAAACAAATAACAAAATTTGGTGGATACCATTCCAAACATCCTTATATGCCTTCATCCATAAAGGATAACCATATGGGTGGGTAAAAAGGTAGGAAAAATGGACTCTATTTCTGCTGTTTAAATAATATGTTAAATTTTGCTTTACTTGATTTAGAGATGAAAATTAAGACTTAAGGTAAAAACCAAAGTAATTTTTATACTTCTCAGGTAACTTTATCCATAAGCATCACTCTCTGAATAAGACAATACTGCATTGGAAGTTATAGCCAGTCCATAAAGACAGGATAAAGTAAAGACTGACTGACTGGCTTAAGGATTGGAACAGAAAAAATGAAAATCATTATTCCTAATGTATAATATGATTATCCATATGGGGAGCAGATTCTCATCTAAATAACTAGAAATAATCAAATTGGGTAACTTTGATGGATATAGTATCAATATAAAAGTCAATTAATTATTTGTTTCAGGCTATAATAAAGAAACATGGACCATAAATACTCTTTTACCATAAATAATTAGAAAACTGGACAGATGGAGAAAAAATTGTTTTTATTTAGTTTTTAAATGTTTACTTATTTTGAAGGAGAGAGAGAGAGTGCCAGTGGGGAAGAGGGGCAGAGAGAGGAAAGAGAAAGAACCACAAACAGGCTCCTCACTGTTAGCACAGAGCCTGGCATGGGGCTAAATCTCACAAACCATGAGATCATGATCTGAGTTGAATCAAGAGTCGGACACTTAACCAACTGAGCCACCAAGATGCCCCTCCCCAAATTGTTTTTAGATATTGAACAACAGGCAGCACTAAGCTGTTATCCATGAGAGAAAGGAAACAAATAAGGTAAGCAACAATCACCCTGCCTTTCTGGCTGGAAGTAATTACCAGACCACGGGGTGCAAGAAAGGAGAAAACACAGCTTGGCACTCTCATTTAGTTTAGCAGATGGAGAAGGGAATTCAGGAAAGTTGAGACAAATGGAAACTGTGCAGCAGAATTTTATAGATGAAGGAGATATTAAGAAAAACAGTTTCAAGGGGCACCTGAGTGGCTCAGTCAGTTAAGTGTTGGACTTCGGTTCAGGTTGTGATCTCGCAGTTCATGAGTTCCAGCTGTGCTGACAGCTCAGCGCCTGGAGCCTGTTTCAGATTCTGTGTCTCCCTCTCTCTCTGCTCCTTCCCTGCTTGCCTGTTCTCTCTCTCTCTCTCTCTCTCTCTCTCTGTCTGTCTCTTTCTCTCTCTCACTCTCTCTCTCTCTGTCTCTCTTAAATAAATGAACATAAAAAAAATGTTTTTTAAAGAGAAAATAAAGAAAAGCAGCTTCCAAAATTGTCATTGAGGCTCCTTAGTCCTTGCTATGTACTAGGCTGTGCAAGTGAAATGTAAAACTCAAATGAAAGCCAAGCAAAGGGTTGTAAGATGAATAATTCTTAGATTTTGCACAAGGCAGGCAGGCATTTGAGCTCTGACCAGCCAGTGTAGAAATTTGTTAGTCATCACTAGGACATTCAAGAGACTTCAGAGGGTCATATTTTGGTAAAGGAATTGAAGTATGCCTGCAGTGAAAACTACTCTAGACATGCTACAGAAATGCTTAAAAATAGGAATTAAGTGGATCAAACTAATATTCAAGTAAGTTAATTGCCTACCAGAACAAAGCACAATACTCCTTAAACTTAAAACAAGACATCAAATTATAAATACTCAACAATTTAACTGCATGTCTAGCATATGATAAAAAAATTACTACACATACAAAGCAGGAAATTATAGCACATAACTAGTAGAAAAATCAGTCAGTAGAAACAGACCAAGAAATGCCAGGGAAGATAGATTAGAAAACAAAGACATTAAGACAGTTACAGTAAATATGCTTAATATGTTCAGAGATTTAAAATGATGAAGATTGAAATAAAAGATACAGAAAGTAACTAAATGAAATGACTAGAGATGAAAAGCAAGGTATGTGAAATGAAAAAATTCATAGGATGGGGTAAAGAGCAAATTAGAATACAGACCCAGCAATAGTATCAATTCAAGTTGAAGCACACATGGAGAGAAAAAAAGACTAAAAATCAATAAATAGAGCTTCAGTGGCCTCTGGGACAACAGCAAGCCATCTGTCTAGCATATCTACATTTGGAGTCTCAGAGAAGCAGTAAGTGAATTAGGCAAATCACAAGATATAAAGTTAGGACAAATTCAATTTAATTTCTCTACACTAAATGGTTGGGTGTTTAAGTTTAAAAAATTATTTATCAAACCATAAAAATGTGGACTACTTAAAAATATATTTAGCAAAAGATGGATACACATTGCACATTGAAAGTTATAAAATATTGCTAAGAGATATTTAAGAGACCAAAATAAATGGAGAGGCATGCCATATTCATGAACTGGAAGATTTAATCTTATTAAGATGACAATTGTCCTCCATTTTCTCTACAGATGAACTCCATTTATATGCAACTGGAGAAAAGACAAATTTATTCAAAATGGAGAAAGCCAATCAATGATTATGAAAATTTGGTAGGACTTTTGGCAAAGGGCATAGGATCTTATGGTTACATGGGTATGTGCATATATCAGAACTTATAGAACTGAACACTTGAAATTGACACATTTTCTTATATGGGTAAATTATACTGGGTTTTTATTTCTGTAATAAATTTTGTCTTCAGTCTCTTTTTCATAATTTACAATCATGAAAATCCTTTCAAATATTCTTACTGTCTTATCACATTTTGGCTACTTTATTCTTTGATATTTATTATGGAGAACAATGTGTGGGAAATCAAATAGCTATGTCCTGGTTAAGGAGATTATAGGGACTGCATTACACTGCTTTCTGGCCCTGCTGAAAACAGAGGACCAGTATCTAGTTAGTGTGTTTATAGGGGATGAGTCCTGCCTGTGCTCATTAATTCCTTAGACCATGTTATCTACGGAATATCTTATCTCATTCTCCCCCATGCTTTCGGCATCTGCTCTTTTGTAGTCTTGGGAACTCCTTGTTTTTTTGCATGCTTTCTATACGTTTCTACTGGCATGTAGCCACTGACATATTGCACAATGTTTTCCCGATAATGCATGCCTAATAAATACGGGAGCTTGATGAGACTTCCCCTTGCTTTCTATCACCTCTCTGGACTTGCATGGAGTCTTGAGTAATCCTTTCTGCCACCCTCGGCTTTGCTGGACAAAGCCAAAAGCCGAGTCCACAGCAATGGATGTGAACTATTTTTGTCTTTATTTTTCTGGGTAAATATTTACATGATATAGATCTTCCATTTCCTTTCACTTTTGTACACTTCTCACATTTATTTATAGCATTTATGTTTAGGTACTGTGTTTTTTGGGGGGAGGGATTATTGCTTATTTTAAGATAAAATACATACAAATTATGTATTTATATTTACAATATATTTTATTTATATAATTATAGTATATTATAGTATAATAATTGTTATATATTATATTATAAAACATTAAATAGGGTAGTTGGCATGGGGCAAATAAAAAGGGGTAGTTCATGTTTTTTTTCTGATTTAGTATTTTGAAACCATCTCACCAAATGTTTTATCTCCTTTGCTCTGATAGCTGATTTTTCCTTAGTGCTTGATGTTTAAGAGTTTAAATAGCTTAAAACAAAGCCCTTAAGTGACAGGATTTTGATGCTAAATTATAGCAATTACTGCCCCACCTCCATAATTTAGCCCACTTCTTGTCAGGAAGTTTCTCTTGTCTAGGGTTATAATTCATAGAAGACGTAAATGAAGAATAAATATAGTTTCTCTTTCAGATCTACATCCTCTGCCATTATGCTATATCTAACTGAGTTTATATGATACTCCTTACTTTTGTCATGATCCAATCACACCTCAAAATCTCATCACTTTAATCAACATATTTGGATAGGAGTGAACTTTTAGGGAACTTGGTTTCCTGCTCAAATTCTGAAAAAAATATATTCCAGCTCTCTGTTTTGTCGGTTCAGTTCAATTTCAATATAGTTGGACAAATTATTTTATACATTTTAGTATGTAGCTAAGTTCATACTAAAATGTATAAATAAGGGTGCCTGGGTGACTCAGTTGGTTAAGCATCTGACTTCAGTTCAGATCACGATCTCCTGGTTCTTGAGTTCGGGCCCCAGGTTCTGTACCAACAACTCTGAGCCTGGAGCCTGCTTCAGATTCTGTGTCTCCCTCTTTTCTGTGTCTCCCTCTCTCTCTGTCCCTTCCCTGCTCACGCTTGTCTCTTTTTTTCTCAAAATGAATAAACATTAAAAAAATAAAAATAAAATGTATAAAGAAACATATATATATATATATATAAATGTATAAATGAATAAATGCCTCATTCATTGATGACAACATAAATTTTCCTTCTACCTTTCATTCATTTTTTTGTGTGGGTTCTGAGAAAAGTAAGTGAGATAAAAACATCTCTTGTAGTATATAGTAATTAAAAAAAATAACCAACTTCATAAAAAGAAAAAAGTATACCAGAAATGAATTTACACATTAAATATAAAGAAAGGGAGCAGTCCTTCCAAATTAAATTAGTTTCTCTTAGTTGTATCTATCTCTAGATTATACTGCTTGGAAATGAGGTTCTTATTTATACGTACTTTTTATTTAAAAAATTTTTTCCACTTCATTCTGCTCTTTATTATTATTTTATTTTTTAATTTACATCCAAGTTAGTTAGTATATTGTGCAATTATGATTTCAGGAGGAGATTTCAGTGATTCATCCCCTATGTATAACACCCAGTGCTCATCCCAGTAAGTGTCTTCCTTAATGTCCCTTGCCTATTTAGCTCATCCCCCACCCACAACCCCTCCAGCAACCCTGTTTGTTCTCTGTATTTAAGAGTCTCTTGTTTTGTCTCCCTCCCTGTTTTTATATTATTTTTGCTTCCCTTCCCTTATGTTCATCTGTTTTGTATCTTAAATTCAATATATGAATGAAGTCATGATATTTGTCTTTCTCTGACTGACTTATTTTGCTTAGCATAATACCATCTAGTTCCATCCATGTTGTTGCATATGGCAAGATTTCATTCTTTTTGACTGCTGAGTAATACTCCATTATATATATATACCACATCTTTATCCATTCACCCATTGATGGACATTTGGGCTTTTTCCATACTTTGACTATTGTCAATAGTGCTGCTATAAACATTGGGTGCATGTGCCCCTTTGAAACAGCATAACTGTATCCCTTGGATAAATACCTAGTAGGGCACTTGCTGGGCCATAGGGTAGTTCTATTTTTAATTTTTTAAGGAATCTCCATATTATTTTCCAGAGTGGCTGCACCAGTTTGCATTCTCACCAGCAGTGCAAAAGAGACCCTCTTTCTCCACATCCTTGCCAACATATGTTGTTGCCTGAGTTGTTAATTTTAGCCATTCTGACTGGTGTCAGATGGTATCTCATTGTGGTTTTGATTTGTATTTCTCTGATGATGAGTGATGTTGAGCATTTTTTCATGTGTCTGTTACCCATCTGGATGTCTTCTTTGTAGAAGTATCTATTCATGTCTTTTGCCCATTTCTTCACTGGATTATTTGTTTTTTGGGTGTTGAGTTGGATAAGTTCTTTCTAGGTTTTGGATACTAACCCTTTATCTGATATGTCATTTGCAAATATCTTTTCCCATTTCATTAGTTGCCTTTTAGTTTTGTTGATTGTTTCCTTTGCAGTGCAGAAGCCTTCTATCTTGATGAGGTCCCAATAGTTCATTTTAGTTTTTAATTCCCTTACCTTTGGAGACATGTGGAGCAACAAATTGCTGCAGCTGAGGTCAAAGAGGTTGTTTCCTGCTTTCTCCTCTAGAATTTTGATGGCTTCTTAGGTCTTAGGTGTAGGTCTTTCATCCATTTTGAGTTTATTTTTGTGTATGGTGTAAGAAAATGGTTCAAGTTCACTTTTCTGCATGTTGCTGTCCAGTTTCCCCAGCACCATTTGCTGAAGAGACTGTCTTTATTCCATTGGATATTCTTTCCTGCTTTGTCAAAAATTAGTTGGCCATACATTTGTGGGTCCATTTATGGGTTCTCTGTTCTGTTCCACTGATCTAAGTGCCAGTCTCATACTGTCTTGATGATTACAGCTTTGAAATACATCTTGAAGTCTGGGATTGTGATGCCTCCAGCTTTGGTTTTCTTTTTCAGGATTGCTTTGGCTATTCAGGGTCTTTTCTGGTTCCATACAAATTTTAGGATTGTTTGTTTCAGATCTGTAAAAAATGATGGTGTTATTTTGATAGGGATTGCACTGAATATGTATATTGCTGTAAGTAGTATCAACATTTTAATAATACTTATGTTTCCAATCCAGGAGAATGGGATATTTTTCCTTTTTTTTTTTTTTGTCTTCAATTTCTTTCATAAGCTTTCTACAGTTTTCAGTGTATAGATTTTTCATCTCTTTGGTTAGGTTTATACCTAGGTATTTTAAGGCTTTTGATGCAAGTGGGAATGGGATTGATTTCTTGATTTCTCTCTGTTAAAAAAATTAAGTGTTTATTTATGTTTGAGAGAGAGAGAGAGAGAGACGGAACATGAGTGGGGAGGGGAAGAGAGAGATGGAGACACAGAATCCGAAGCAGGGTCCAGGCTCTGAGCTGTCAGCACAGAGCCCAACTCGGGGCTTGAATCCACAAGCTGTGAGATCATCACCTGAACTGAAATTGGATGCTTAACCAAGTGAGCCACCCAGGTGCCCTGATTTCTCTTTCTGTTGCTGCATTATTGGTGTATAGAAATGCAACTGATTTCTGTGCGTTGATTTTATATCCTGCGATTTTGCTGTATTCATGGACCAGTTCTAGCATTTCTCTGGTGGAATCTTTGGGTTTTCCACATGAAATAAAATGCCATCTGTGAAGAGTGAAAGTTTGACTTCTTCTTTGCTAATTTGGATGCCTTTTTATTCCTTTGTGTTGTCTGATTGCTGAGGCTAGGACTTCCAACACTACGTTGAATAACAGTGGCGAGAGTGGATATCCCTGTCGTGTTCCTGACCTTAGGGGAAAAGCTCTCAGTTTTTCCCAATATATACTTTAATGAAAAGTTTCCACACACAGGATATTCCTTAACAATGGGCAAGAGCAGTGACCAGGTGATCTCCAGAAAGGAACTCTAGCAGAGACGTAATTGTTCACATGACAGTCAAGCCAAATTGAGAATAAATATTAAAACCTCCATATTCATTTGAATAGAAACCCACTCTACTTGTGTTACTTTTATTTCTTCATATGTTGTTACCTGGAGTGATCCTCAAGAAAAATTTTCTTCATCAATGTGTGCCAAAATAAATGAGTATACCCTTAAAATGATGTAATTCATTTAAAAAAATATTTATAAATGTTCTATATAAAAAGGAGTTAATGTCCAAAATATATAAAAACCACATACAACTCAACACCATAAAGACAATCAGTCCAATTCAAAAATGGGCAGAGGATAAGAATAGATATTTTTCCAAAGAAGACATACAAAAAGCTAACAGACACATGAAAAGATGCTCAATATCACTAATCATCAGGACTATGTGAATCAAAGCCACAACAAAGTATCACCTCACACCTATCAGAACTGTTAATATCAAAAAAGCAAGAAATAGCACATGTTGGTCAGGATGTGGAGAAAAGGAAACCCTGTGCACTGTTGGTTGGTGCAGCTACTATGGAAAACAGTATTAACGTTGCTCAAAAGATTAAAAATAAGAATGCCATACAATCCAGTAATTCCTCTTCTGAATATTCACCCTCCCAAAAAACAAAAACACTAATTCAAAAAGATAAGCGCCCCTATGTTCACTGCAGCATTATTTACTATAGCCATGATGTAGAAGTAATCTAATGTCCATCAATAGATAATGGGTAAAAGAGTAAAATCTTGCCCTTTGAGACAACATAGGTGGACCTAGAGGATTTATGCTAAGTGAAATAAGTCAAACAGAAAAAGACAAATCTTATTATTTTACTTATATATGAAATCTTAAACACAAAAGAGAAACTGATTCATAAGTGAGAGAAAGAACTAGTAGTTGCCAGAAGAGAGGTGGGTGGGAAAAACAGGGGAAGGGGGTTAGGAGGTACAAAGGTCCAGTTATAAAATAAGTAAGTCATGGAGGTGTATAGTATAGCATAGAAAATATAGTCAATAATGTAATAACAGTATGGAGACAGACGGTAACTACATTTATTATGAATTATGAATATTGTGTAATGTATAGAATTATTGAATCACTATACTGTACACTTGAAAATAATATAACTTGTATGTCAACTATACTTCAATTAAAAATAAATAAATTAAAAAATAAATAAATACATTAACACAATGGAAAATTATATAGATGATAAAGAGGAATAAAGCAGCTCCATAAGAGTGCCTTTGGTATGGTCTCCAAGTTACAATAAATGGAGCAATGCTATATGAGTGGGTATGGGGAAATTTCCAAGGTATAATATTAGAAGCAATACGTAAAATCATGTGTAAGTATAATACTACAGTTTTAAAAAAATTGCTTAATGAGAAAAAAAAAGAAGCTGAGCAAATAATCAGATGCAGTTATTTACAAATCTAGATAATTCACATAGATTCAATATAATTCATTTTTATAAGAAATAACTGATGTTACCATCGTTAGCATCTATTTTTCCCTTGTGGACCCCCCTACTTGCCATTTATAGGCATTCAAGTACCCAGACTGAAAGAGTAGCCAGCATCTGTAATGTAGCTGGAAAAAACAAACAAACAAACAAACAAACAAAAAACAAGAGTTTCAGAGGATTCCAAATTAGCTATTAAATGTTTGGTCCAGAAATTACACACATCAATTTTGCTCGAAAATCACTGACCAGAACTGGTCACATAGTCTCATACAACCATAAGGGGAGTAAGAGTTTAATCATACCATTGCCCACAATGTTGAAAATTAGCCTTAATGAGTAACACAGAGTAAATACCCCAGGAAAAAAAATTATATGAGATTATTCAAATATGGTGAAATAATTAGCAAAAACAATGCATTCCCTAAACTTCCTGAGGAGACTAGTTATTATCACATTGAGTCAGTATTACAAAAAATAGGGAATAGTAACATAAGACAGTTATATGAATAAGTAAAGCTGTAGATTTCCTATGAGGACCATTCAAAAACTTAATTATTTTTGGTTATATTATATATTTTATGTAAAAAAAATTCATTGGCAGAGGCAAACACTGCTCCCTGATGTGTTCTGCCAAAGTTATGATCAAGTTAAAGAGGGACAGGGACTCTTGATTCTTTGTTATTTTTGGTGACAGTCATTCTGGAAAGGTGCTTCCACACTGAAACCAATGAAGATTTATTTTTATTGTTATTTTAAACTTTTATAGCTTTAGGCGATTTGATCTTTGGTCAGTCAATTTCTCCTTCACAAATGTCTTTCACAAGTGAAACTTGTTTATTTTCTGGAGTTTATAAGATATCACATTATTTAAGTTATTTTTTTAAAAATTTGTTTGCTATGTCATAGTGCTTTTAAAAATTAACTAATTTATTTGAAGTTTCTGTTGATAAGTAGTTTTATACAGATAAACATGGTTCTAATGACTTTGATCACCACATTTGTTTACTCCAGTCCCTGCAGTCAAGTCACACTCTGGTGTGCCTTCGGGAGCCTTCTCAATATTCATACAATAACCAATGAAGAGAATTTGAAGGCAACCCCTGAACCCTGAACTTTCATAAATGTTGGAAAACACGTCGCCACTTTTGGGACTTGTTTAAAAACAATCCAAATGTGTAAAAAGATAGTCATCATAAATATTAGCAAGGTAGCATAAAGGTGAAGTTCTCAAGGGCAAAGTCTATGTCTGTTCTATAATTACTCTATGCGCATAGCAGACATACAACAAATATTTGTTTATTAAATGAATGGTTGAAAAGTCCAGCTATAGCATAGTAGTTGTTGGGCTGTTTGCAGAGCTCCAAGACAGATCAACTCTCTCCAATGACTTTGAGGCTTGTATTTGTCATAGCTAGCATGCCATGGAAGGAGGGGGGTAGGCACGAGAATATTCTTAAAATAAAATACCGCCCTTTTGTTACAAAAGTTCAATAGCTTTTCTTAAACATTTTCTATTTTGTAGTAGGCCTGTGGTTAACATCTAGAGTTCTGAAATGGTTCATTTTGATAATTTTTGCCACTATGTTTTTGTTGCTCTTATGGAGATTTACCAAAGTTCTCACTCTGCCATTCTGGAGGTTCTGCTTCAGGCAATTATTTTTATCGCTTTGCTTAGAAACTAACTCTTGTGGCCACAGCCTGTATCTTTCTTCACCATCATATTATGCTTATCTTATATACCTTCCCTAGTTAAACAGATAAACTAACCAATTTTAATATAGTCATTCATTTTTTTGTTTATTCGATAGTTTTTTTTTGAGCAGCCACGGCATACACAATTCTTTGCTATTTGCTGTGGGAGATATTAAAGAAAACTTCAGACAACTACCTCACCCTTTAGGACCCTGCAACTAAACTGAATAAGATAGGTATAATATGTATGAATACAAAACCTTTAATTATGTAGTAAGTTCCATAAAATAATAAAAATAGTTAACTCAAACAGCTCTAAGGAGTGATAGTTTACCTATAGGCATCATGAATGCTTCATGAAGTCATGGCATAAATGTTAATATATTCATGGATGATAATATCTCATTCTAGTTTCTAAATGTATATTTTTAATAGGTCAACTTATCCAAAATTTTTTATGAATGTAGTTATTTTAATCACTAACACAAATCAGTAAGGAGACATTGGAGAAAGCAGGTTTTTAATGCCCCTCAAATCATACTATATCAGTGATATTCTATTCCAACTGTTCCATGGCATAATCATCATCAGTTATTTTCACTTTTTTTTCAAGTTTACAAAACCATGCACTATTTGCCTGTGTCCATTATTATCACCCATTTGAAAGTTATAATGGGAAACACATTTTTGTTGGAGGAAAGGTTAGTATCCCATATAACTAGAGAAAACTAAAAGCATAAAGTCCTAAATTAACAGCCCAACACTGCAGATATTTACATGATAAGAAAATGCTAGCTTTTATTTCATCTGTGAGCAAGCTGGTCGTGTCCATATTTGGTACACTAAAAGATGTTGAATGAACGACTGGGGCATCTGTGGACGCCCAAAGAGAACTAACATCTTCCAAATAAATGTCTAGGCAAAAATAAACAATCAAAGAACAGGTCTGTTCAATTCCACTGTTGGCTCTAAAAATAGTTATATATGAAAATAGAGTCAAGTGTTTTACAAAGTACCTTGGCAATAAGAAGTGCTATTCCAGTGAGGTGTAAGTCTTAGGAATTCAAAGAGTTGAGCACAGCAACTAAATGGCTAAGTTATAAACACAGGGAGAAGCATTAGTAATAATGACATGCATGGTGGGAACCCCTGTACAGAGCACCATAAATCTGACTAACTAACGTCAGCAAGACACAAAACAGCAGCTGAAACAAAAGGTTTGAAAAACTTGCTGAGAAAAGGTCAGTGGGGGACTGTGAATAACTTAGCAGGAATAGTAATGGACAATACCAGCCAGTCTTTCTACATGATCAGAGCATTACAATTTGAAAGTACTCAAATAAAGATGAAATACTAGATGTTAAAATGCATTCTGTGTGTTTACTGGAAGGTTGTTCATGTTAATCCTTTTAAATCTCTGCTCAGTATTAAAGCTTAGAGAATCCTTCATACGGCAGCAAGGAGTCATTTTTCAAAGAGGTGTAATGGAAGGATAATCCTAATATTTGTTGCTTGATTTTTAGTCCTCATTCAGTTCATGTGAAAATGGGACTCATTTTGCAGGTTGATTATAAAACTTTATAAATATAAAAATTTAGCCAAAACATACACAAATGAGTTCCAAATCATCCATCATGTGAAGTAGGGCCGTGGGGATGTTGAAGTTTCAGCTCCATTAATGATACTGCCATTTTCTATTGATGTGCTACTTTCTGGACACCTTACGCTATAAAGAATTTTTTACAATAACATTTATTAGACAGAATAAATCTGAATACCACAACAAGGAATACTTCTTGAGACTTTGACTTCTGCATTGTTCCCATGGGGACACTTTGTGTGGAACAAAATGGCTCAGCAGCCTCCAGGTCACATAATATGGCACAACATCACTTGAATTAAAAGCCAAGACTATTGATGCTAATCTGTAATTCTCCTAAGCATGCCAGAGGTAGTGGCTAATTTAATGTGTTGACTTGACTAGGCTGCAGCAATGAGTCTTTTTTGGTTAAAAAATCAATCTAGGTGGGGCTATGAAGGTATTTCTTCGATGTGACTAATATTTAAATCAGTAGACTTTGACCAAGGAAAGTTACCCTCCATAATGTGGTGGGCCTCATTTAATAAGTTGAAGATCTTAGGAGAAAAGACTGAGGTCATCAGAGGAAGAGAGAATTTTGCCTACAGACTTCCTTTGGATTGGAGACTGCAACATCAACTCTTCCCTCAGTCTCTAGCTTGCTGGTTTGCATGTAGATTCTGAATTTGCCAACCCCTACAATCACATGAGCCAAGTCCTTAAAATAAATCTCTCTACTCTCTCTATCTATATACACACATATGTTATTGGCTCTGTTTCTCTGTAGGACATACATTAATACACCATGCTAAAGAGGAACCCTCTGACCTCTTCCATGTTTGTCCATCAGTGTGTCTGAATACCCATAAAGCTAAGCATTTCCCAAGAAATGCTGAAGACTGTGGTATAGATACATATGTTGAATAGAATTCCTATAGCTATTGACTTGAAGTAATAGGCTTTTCCTTAACCTTGGGGTGAATAATAAGGCTTTCTCTTAACCTTGGGGTGAATAATATACCTCTGAATTCTTGTGTTTTCCAGTTGCCTAGTAGAATTGAAAGCAATTTATTATAAGCACTGAAAATTGAATTGCAACATAAACCTGCTGGCTTTTTGCACAAAAAAATGATGAGTTTATTCCAAAACCAGCATGAAGTATTTTAATATGGTTTCCTATTAGTGGTGATGTCTTGAGGTATGCTGTATCTCCACATTTCTTAGATCCCATTTTTTGAGCAACAGTAGACAATAAAAATATACACAAATTCAGGGCATCTGGGTGGCTCAGTAGGTTAAGCATCCAACTTCAGCTCAGGTTAGGATTTCAAGGTTTGGGAGTTCAAGCCCTGCACTGGGTTCTGTGCTGACAGCTCAGAGCCTGGCCCCTGCTTCAGATTCTGTGTCTCCCTCTCTCTGCCCTCCCCCATTCACTCTCTCTCTCACAAAATAAGTAAACATTAAAAATATTAAAATATATATATGTATATAAAAATTCAACCCACTTCATCTCAATTCAAAAACATTTGCTGAAGGCACACTATGTTCAATAGTAAAGATAAAAAGAGGAAGCACAACTCTGCCTCAAAAGAGGTCACTACTCAGTAGGAAGACAACATATAAACAAATTTTTTTAAGAATGAAAATGTCTAATTAAGGGAATGGATTTAAGACATTTTTAGTCCACCCTTTTACTTCAAACCCCATCAAAAAAAGAAAATAAGTAAAAAGAGAATCTTCATTAAGACAAAGAAATTGCTGTAATTCCCAATCTTACATTATGACACACACCTGGCCCGACAGAAGAAAACATGCTTAGTACCAACACATGTTATTTCAGATTTTGAGCCAGAAACAAATCTCCCACCCCCAACTGTCACATTCTAAAGGACACATACAATAGTGTATATTTTTTATTAAAATGCCCTATTAGACTGACTTAGACAGCTCAGAATTATGAAACAGGCACGTTAAAGGAAAAATCATGGTAGTGCACATGTCATTTCTATTGTCCATGACCTAGCTTCTCTGCCAAAGGAGATAACTCAATAGAAAGGAGGATTGAAGAGTTAAAAAAAAAAAAAAAAAAGATTGTTAAGGCCAGGTTGCTATACTTAGCAGTCTAAGAAGACATCCATTCCTCAAGTAAAGGAAATAACTTGATGAGAGCTGTGTTTGTAATAAATTCCAAAACCATCCTTCAGCAGATCACACCACCATTCAAAGCCCAGTAATATTCAGAAAAGATATTATCGTGGGAATATGCCTGAAAAGAATAAAGAGAAAGGAAAATAGACTAGAAGCAAGAAGGAAAGAGGAAGAGAACATGAACAGAAAGCAACTGAAAACCATAGGCATAGTTAAATCACATAGTTCTACATGTAGAATTATAGAGAATGATTTAGGCATAGTTAAATCACATAGTTCTACATGTAGAATTATAGAGAATGATTTATCCTTTCTAAAGGAAAGAGGTCAAAAAAGTTCAAAATAATCATAGAAGCATATGAAAAGTAATCACAAGACCATGGAAAGAGATGAAAAGCATTTTTTCCCTTTTTAAAAAAAATTATTTAAATCCAAGTTAGTTAACACATAGTGTAATAATGGTTTCAGGAGTAGAATTTAGTGATTCATCACTTACATACAACACTTAGTACTCATCCCAACAAGTGCCCTGCTTAATGCCCATCACTCATTTAGCCCATCCTCCCACCCAACACCCTTCCAGCAACCCTCAGTTTGTTCACTGTATTTAAGAGTCTCTTACGGTTTGCCTTCCTTCTGTTTTTATCTTATTTTTCCTTCCCTTCCCCTGGGTTCATCTGTTTTGTTTCTTAAATTCCATATATGAGTGAGATCACATTTTTGTAAAACTTGAGAATTAAAGGAAGACAAACAAAAACATCATAATCATGAAAAACATTCTAGAAACAACCCCCAAAATGGGATAAATGTAACTGAAAGAGTCAGATGAAGAGTAAGTTACAGAAAATATCACAAAAAGAAATGAACAAATAATATATGAGGAATTTCAGAGAAAATAATTGTGGAGATCAAACACACACAAGATGGTTGTTTCTGAAGAAGAGAAAAGAAGTCAGAAGGGCTGTTCACATAGATTCTGATTCTCCACTCATTCCAGGAACATGACATGATGGCAATTCCTCATTCCTTTAATAGCCATGTGACTAGATTGGGCCAAAGAAATGTGAACGATAAGGGCTTTAGGAGTTAGTGTTTAATTTACTACACTTCCTGTTCTTCACATTTGGTTCAACAGGAAAAGCATGTATCAAAAAGGAGGCTTCAATACTTCCTGGTGTTACCTAAGTATGATATCTTTAAAGAAAAAAAAGTCTTAACTCTTTTAAACAGAAAGTAGAAAAGTGGTCGCCAGGGGCTCAGGGTTAGGGGGAAATAGGGAGAGGTTGATAAAAGGGTACAAACTTTCAACCATAGGATGAATAAGGTCTGAAAATCTTCTGTACAATAAGGTGATTATAGTTGGTAACACTATTATATGATTGAAATTTACTAAGACAGTAGAACTTAAATGGACTTATCCAAAAAAAAGTATCCTTTCACAATGTATATGTATAGCAAATTACCATGATGCACGCTTTAAACACATCTCGCAATTTTATATGTCAATTATACTGCAATAAAGCTGAAAAAATAAAAATGAAAAAGAAGGAGGCTTCATTACCTTGGGTTCTTCAGTAACAATAATAATCAGACCGCTGATGACCCTTGTTGCAGTTGTAGTATTAGCAAGAAATAAACTTTCATGTGTCAGGCCACTAAGATTTTAATTCTTCAGCATAACTTATACAAACTGGTATGGAAAAATCTTTCAAGAAAAATAGGCTATCTTGAAAGTTTTAGAACAGTTTCAAGCTTAAATAAGTTCAGAAGTATGAATGATCTCAACTTATTAAAAAAACAGTATTTGAAAGTTTATTGACATTTCCTCTACACTTATTTATTTTTGTTAACCTTACTAATACATTTATTTTTGTTGTTGTTTCTTTCAGTATTTCCCATCTTAAATCAGAGGTAATAAAAGACTTAAAACTATAAACTTTTGTTTGAAATTCTCAAAACTAAATAAGCATAAAAACATTTAAGTGACTTTCAAGTGATGAAGCTGGTGAGGAGTTATTTGCTTCTCTCTCACTAGTTTCTGAGCTACTTGAAACAAGACTGTTTTTTCTTCCTCTCTCTGTCTCTGTCTCTCTGCCCTTTCTCTCCATCTTTCTTCCTTTTTATTTTCTTTTAAATATTTTTTTGAATGTTTATTTGTTTTTTGAGAGACAGAGGGCAAGTAAGGGAGAGGCAGAGACAAAGGGAGACACAGAATCTGAAGCAGGCTCCAGGCTCTGCACTGTCATCATAGAGCTGGATGCAGGTGTCAAACCCACAGACTGTGAGACCATGACCTGAGCCGAAGTAGGACCTTAACCAACTGAGCTACCCAGGTGCCCCCTTCCTTTTTTTTCTACCAAATATGTTGCTTGAAATTGTATAGATGTTAAACTTTTCTGGAACAGAACGGAATTATTACTGCTTTCAATATTGTTGTGTAGATCGTTCAGGCTGATTTGTTTGACTAAGAATTATGATTGGAACCATTTGGAATCTACATACGTATGCGTGATTAAAAAGATTTCTAGAGGTTCCTTACTTTTGATAGCATGGCTTTTATTTAAATCAACTTAGCTGAATGTATTGTAAGTTAAGTTTGGGATTGAACAATTGTAAAAGATGATTGATAGAAGCCATTATATAAGTATGTCAAAGTAATTCTTCATAAACTGGCTTAGGAATGACATAACAGCATTTTACAATTAAAATGAAGTTCAAATTGAGACATCTGAAAATGTAACTGACAGGGTTTTACTCTTTCTGTCTTTGAAAGCAAAGTGATCAGTCATGTTCTGGCAAATTAATTACATGCATGAGACTTATCTTTAAATATTTAAAATATCTCAGTTTAAATCTCTTTTTAAAATACCGTAATTCTTCTCCACTACACAGCCAACTCTACTGAGATAATATATGTGGTCCTGAAAAACCTTCGAAGGTCTTTCACCTCTATCTTTAATACAGAAGAGAGGTGGTTAAAGGAATTTGTTTCAGGTAAGTCATGTAAGTACAAGTAACTATAATCCTCTCTGGCTCACTCTTTAGTTCCACTCCTTGACTAAATACTTGATGGCTCTGTCCTGGATCTCCCCTATGTCTACCGTTATTACTTACTTTCCTAAGCTGACTCTTCTTTCTCCTCTTGTCCTTTGATTGTAGGTAATTTATTGAATTCAATTCTGAGCTCTACGGTTTTGCTCCCCTTAATTTCTTCAACTACTATGACCTAAAATATCCCCACACTGAAGATTTCCAGTTTAATCTCATAAACCCTAACAAATTTCTGAACTCCGTATCTTCTCAATTTCCTGCCAGATGTGCCAACTGGAATTCTCTGCAAACTCAACATCTCTAAAAACTGATCTTACTATCCCTCCTGGGCATTTCTTATTAGAGTATATATTAATGGTTCTCAACTCAAGTTTTAGAGAGGGAACTTGGGGTTATTAGGAGGTGAGGTTGAATCAGAATCATGTCTAGAGGCTTGATTTTCTGGGGCACAGAACTGAGGAAGTGGACATAGAGCAAACAAAGCTTATGGGTGATTTTGCCCAACCTTAATCCTCCACTACTTCCAACTGACAAAGGCTATAGAGCTTGTGGATACGCAAACTCCTTCTTCCATGTCCATCCTTGCAACTGCAATTGCCACCACCATAAGTGACCGAAAGAGAGGAATTTCTTATTTATACCAGAAGGGGAGAAGAGAAAGAACAGGGAGGGGCTAGGGAATTCTGTGGAATGGTCCTAATTCTGAAATATTTCCAACATCTGTTTCATGTTCGTTACTCTCATTCCTCCTACAACTGCCTTTCTTAAGGATTACCAGGATTTCTCTGACTTCTACAATGACCTAATTGTACAATGACCTATAATGACCTAATAAATGACTTCTCTACCTTCAGCCTTTTTTTCTAGTCCCATCTACTCTATATACTGCTGCCAGATGTATAAACATAAGTTATGTAGGTGTGTGCATATGTATTATATATACATATATTTATTATACTTCAATTACATATATATTTATGCTATAATTACATATGTAATAGATAATATATTATTTATATATTAAATATATTATTATATATTTAATGTATGGAATTTAAATGCAATAAAATTAATCAATATTTGGTGCACAATTGGATGAATTTTAAAACTGCATAGTCATGTAACCACCATGACCATCATGGTATAGAATATTCCCATCACTTAAAAAAGTTGTTTCTTCATGCCTCTTTGCAGTGTATCTCCCAGCCTCCAGCCCATGTACACCACTGCTCTAATGTAGTTTAATTTTTTTTATAGAGTTTCAAATAGCTGGAAACATACATCATGTACTGCTTATGTCTGGCTCCTTTCATCGAGTACGGTGCTTTTAAGATTCATCCACATGATTGCATTATCAGTATATTGTTTCTATTTATTGCTTAATATTTTTTTCAAAGTGTACCTATATCACAGTTAATTTATCCATTCATTGTTTGTTGGGCATTTGAATTGTTTCCAACTTTCATTTAATTTTAATCCTACTATTAATGTACACTTATGTTTACATTCTGTTAAATAAATATATAGGGGTAAGATTGCCTTTTCCAAAGTAACTGTACCATTTCACATTTTCTCCACCAATGCTTGGACATTTGTTCCATATCCTTGCCGACATTTGGTATTGTTAGCATTTTAAAATTCAGCTATTCCAGTGGATGTGCAGTGGTTATTTTCTCCTACCCTTTTCATTTTCTTAACAGTGTCTTTTGAAAAGAAAAAGTTTTAATTTTAATGAAGTCGAATTTAGCCATGTTTTTCTTCCATGGTTCATCCATTTTGTGGCATATCTAAAAAAATCTTTGCCTAACCTAAGATCACAAAGATTTTCTCCTTTTCTTCCAGAATTTTTATAGTTTCAATTCCTACATTTAATTCTTACAATTCTTTCAGATAATTTGTGTATATGAAATAAAGTAAGGACCAAAGCTCCTATCATTTGCATGGAAATATCCAATTATTCTAGCATTATTTGTTGAAAAGGTTGTTCTTTGACTATTAAATTACTCAGGCTCTTTTGTCTCATATGTCGATCCTAATGCCAGTATCACACTGTCTTGATTACTAAAGCTTTATGGTAAGCCATAAAATCAGGTATTATAAGTGTTTTAATTTTGTTTTTTCATCAAAAATCCTATTTTCATCAAGAATAATGTTGGCTAGTCTAGGTACCTAGTATTTCCATACAGATCTAACAATTACCTTGTCAGGGCTCCTGCACAGCTCAGTCAATTAAGTGCCTGGCTTTGGCTCAGGTCATGATCTCGCTTCTCGTGGTTTGAGCCTTGCATCAAGTTCTGGGCTAAAGTTCGTAGCCTGAAGACTACTTCAGATTTTGTGTCTCCCTCTCTCTCTGCCCCTCTCCTATTTGTGCGCATGCTCTCTCTCTCCCTCTCTCAAAAATAAATAAACTTTTAAAAAAATAGGAAAAAATTGCCTTGTCAAGTTCTACCAAAAAAAACCCTGATGGATTTTTGATTGAAATTACATCAATTCTA